>NC_133659.1:122088702-122408702 GCF_037893015.1 Macrotis lagotis
TATAATTGATGAAGATAAAAGCTAAATATTTATTACCCAAATGCATTTTTTTAAGGTATTGATGGCTCCTTCAGTGAACTGAAAACTATAAAGTCCACTAGGAAAAAAAACAGTGGGAAGACCCCACATCTCCTGCTAATGTTGTTACCCTCCTACAGACTTGAGTCGCAACAGTCCAGCCGGCGGAAGAAGCGTGCTCTAGATGCTGCCTATTGTTTTAGGTAAACACAGCAAAACAAGAAATCAAACAAAATATTTTCTTCTTTTGCCTTCTGAATGACTTTTTCTCTCTGATGAGCTGAATGTTATTACTGGCTTACTTCTGGGCTACTCTTTAGTCCAAAGAAGAAAGGAATCAAGTCTTTCTTCTTAATAACTCTAAATCAATATCATATTCTCCTTTCTCTTTTGCCTAAAGAGATTGCTAGCAATGCTTTCTGATGTGGAATTCTGCTCTTAAATCCTCTCATAGACTTATCCCTGGCTTTATTCCTATTACCACTATGCAGGCAGCTAGGTGGCAAAGTGGATAGATCACTGGTCTTGGAGTCAGGAAGACCAAATTCAAAGTCAGTTTCAGACCCCTATTATTTGTGTGATCCTGAGCAAGCCACTTAACCTCTCTATGTCTCAGTTTCTTCATCTGCAAAATGGAGATGACAGTAATGATACATATCACCCAGACTTGCTCTAAGCATAAAATTAGATATTGTAAAGCACTTAGCACAGTGCCTTACATATTAATGCTTTTTTAAAAAAAAAATAGTAGCTCTAGATGTCTCTAGTAACAGAATGAGAGGTAAAAGGGGACTTTAGAAACAGAATCATCTAATTCAATTCTCTTATTTTGCAAATGAGGAACATAGGATCCAGAGAAGTAACTTACCTAAGACCACATATATGTAGTTGGGCTTAGCAAGACTGAGTCCTTCTAAGCTACCTCATAATGCCAGAGCAGAGAACACAGAAAGGGGATGGGGCAAGTGAAAACTAATGTTGCCCTTCAAAATCAATCTAGGAAGTGACAAAGTGACTGTCATCCTAGTCAACAACACAAGAGAAATAGGGATGAGTCCTGAATTTATTGTAACCTATATAAAAAGAGGAATATCTTTTTTAGGTTCACTTCCTAGAATTTGTTCACAACCAGCTCTCATTCCTGCTCATTAGAATAAATACTGTGATCCTTGGTCTCTAGAACCATTTCAATTCATTTGATGCTCTGATTACTAAAGATGCCACCTATCCCAGCTGAGACATAGATCATCTTTGTGGCACACAACTATTCTAATATTCTTTGCCCCCAGTATGTGTCACGAGAACAACATTTGCCCTTCATCCTATTCCTGTTTATTGCATAATATATAGACAAATCCTTTCATCTACCAGTCTCAGTTTGCTCTTCTCTAAGACAAGAAGATTGTACTAGATCAGGGTTTCTTAATCTAGGTTCTGTAACTTTAAGTTTAAAAACCTATTTTAAGAACTGTATTTCAGTAAATTAGTGTTCTTTGTAATTACATGTATTTAAAAGCATAATTTTGAGAAAGGGTTCTGTAGACTTTATTAGACTTACAAGGTGAGGTCTCTGACGCAAAGTATTCAAGAATCTCTGACCTTTTGGATCTTTGAAGTTAGATACTAAGGCTTCTAAAATCCTTTATATTATATTATATTATATTATATTATATTATATATATTATATATATATTATAGAATCTAGGGGCAGCTGGGTAGTGCAGTGGATAAAGCACTGACCCTGAAGTGAGGAGGACCTGAGTTCAAATCCAGCCTCAGACACTTCATAATTATTAGCTGTGTGACCTTGGGCAAGTCATTTAATCCCCTTGTCTTGCAAAAACCAAAAAAAAAAAGATTTATAAAATGTAGTAGAATATAAGCTTCCTTAGGGTCCAAGCTATCTATTTGTATTTATATACCCTGGGACTAGTATAATGTCTGCCTTTGTGCAGAATTGCAGTGAATTTGGTCTTTCCCTGTCTACTCTCTGCTATTGTCTCACAAAGAAACTGAGGATAGGAGTTTGATCATCTTGATAAGGGTTTAGAGCGATCAGGCTTAGGGCTCAAGACATAGAACATAGCAAATCACTGTACTGACCTACTGTGATCATTCTAGATTGAAGCAAAATCCTAGAAGCCTGGATTCTTTTTTTTTTTCATTCTAATACCTCTATCTACTCTTTTTCTCTCAACAGGAATGTACAGGATAACTGTTGCCTGCGTCCACTTTATATTGATTTCAAGAGGGACCTTGGATGGAAATGGATTCATGAACCCAAGGGGTACAATGCTAATTTCTGTGCTGGTGCCTGCCCATATCTATGGAGTTCAGATACTCAGCACAGTAGAGTAAGTACTTCATTGACTTGAACACTTGATTGTAAAGCTATTGCAAAGCTACAGCAGAGGTGGCAAACACTTGACCTGCCAAGGTTGAATATTACCAAGTGTGCCCAACTTGATTAAATTGTGATTGGGAAATATTTAGCAAAATAAATAACATAATAGAACATAGTTAATGTTAATATGTGATTTTCTAAGATAATATATATCTTTTAAGGATCCTTATATGTGGTTTAGTGACCCCCATTTCTATTTGAATTTGACATCATTGTAATATTGTTTAGACGCACATGCTGATGGCATTTCCAAATGATTTCTGATCAGTGTGGCACTAAGTACATTTACTATTCATGGATGGATGCTGGAGGAGTCTGCTACATGGGGAAGAAAAGATGTGAAACTTTGGTAAATTAGAAATCATTATGAATTCACCTGATCATATTCTGCATTTGGAAAGGTGCATAAGGCTTGTCTTCCCAAATAGTTTCCCAGGCTCACTGAGGGTGAGGACTCTTAGAATTCTCTAATAATTTCTATGTAATAGGTACAATAGTTTCTGAATGAATGAGTGATTGAATGATATGGTGTTAACAGACAAAAAAACAATAAGAGAAAACAGAATTGTTACTTGGAAACTGAGTGGTAACTTGTCCTTATGATAATTTGCTAAAAGTTTTCATTTCTAAATTTCTGCATAGACCAAATTGAAGTGGGGATTTATCAGTTTTCTTGTTACTTGAGTCAAGATAATAACAAATTACATTTGTTTATGATTTTAAAGTTTGCAAAGAACTTTATGCAGGATGTTCCAAAAGTCTTTACTTTTAAGCTATCAAGCTTGAAACTTTTAAACTATTAAAGCTTAATAACAATAATAATCATAGTCCCTAAGTGTTTTGAAGCTTTAATAGCTTATGAACTGACTTTATATTTGAGACTATTAGTTATATTTTAAATAGTTTTAAGCTTTAATAGCTTAAAACTGAACTAATACTTTTGAGATTATTATATTTGAATCTATTAATAGTTATATTTAAAATAGTTTTAAACTTTAATAGCTCAAAATTGAACCAAGATTTTGGGAATAGATTATCCTGTTTAAGCCTCAAAGTAAACAAGTGAAGTAGATGCCATAATTATTACTATCTCCATTTTATAAATGAAGCAATTGAGGCTCAGAGAAATTAAATAACTTATTTAGCCATTCAGTTTGTAAACATCATAGATTATATAATTCAAGTCTTTCTAACTAGATGTATAGCATTCTAGCCACTATCAGGACAGATAGTAGAGGAGGGGAGGGCTGGGAATATATATATATATATATATATATATATATATATATATATATATATATATGTATATATACATATATATGAAAACTTCTTGATTCTTCATTATACTTTCCTGTGCCTGGCAATAATAATAACAATAATAATAACTAGAATTTATATAGCTCTTTAAAGTTTGCAAAGCAATGAGCCTATGTTATCCCATCTGATCCTTAGAACCAAAGAAATTGTAAATTGGCAAGGCTGATTTAATCCAGTTTTGGTTTTTTAATTCATTTTACAGAAGAGAAAACTGAAGTTCATTGAGTTTAGTTGATTTATTCAAGATTGAATTGTTAGATTGGTCTAGTGCCACATCTCATACTTGCAGCTCCATTCTTATTTTCTTTCTTCTTCTTTATATCATTCATCCTGTCAAGTGCCTGCCAAATTCTGGGATAGCTAGATTAAACAATGCAGTATGGCATCATAGTGATCAGTATTAGTCTTGGAGATGACAAGAATACACCTAAGTTCAGAGCTAGCTTCTGTCACTAGTCAAGTGACTTGAATCCATGTAACCTCTGAATCTTAACTTCTTTGTCTGTGAAATGAGGATCACCCGACTTACAAGATTGTTATGAAGTTCAAAAGGACTCATGCATATTATGTACTTTGCATACTTTAAATGCTATTCAAATACTGTTATCTTTTGCCCCTTATTACTTTTGTAGTTCTTCCTACTTTAGAGATGTTATTATCCTACAGTCCTGAATAGGAAGGTGAATTTGCTGCCAGAAAACACACATAATTTATCCAGAAGTGAAATAGGAGTCTATAGGGTTTCCCTGTGTTTAGAATGATGTCTCTTAGTAATGTCTAAGAGCACACTACATCAGTTCTTGCTGGTATCAGAAATGATTTTAAAATACCTGTATCCATCGGACATCAGACAAACAAGTGTGACTAGCATTCCTTCATCTGTATTCTGAAATCCTGGATTGACATTTGAGGTGATGTAAAGGATATAGTACTTGAGCTGGAATCAAGAAGACTTGAGTTCAAATCCTGCTCAGGCACTTATTGTTTGTGCTCTTATTATCATTATTGTTATTTCAAATAGATTTGACACTCCAAGGTAATTAAGTCTTCAGCCTCAAGAGAGACTCCCATACCTTCCCTCCCCTTGTCTTGGTTCTCTTAGGGCTGATGTGTTACTTCATCAGAGCAGCAGTAACAACAGTTTAGGCAAATCCAAAATGCCAGAGAGACATTGTTCATCTCCTTGATACATATACATAGTATGAGAAATCAGGAGCAGCGCTCGTTTTTTAAGGAGAGAGAAAGAATAAACTGTCACAGTCACAAATGTGCAGTTTGGACAGTTCCCCAAGAAGCTAGGGAAAGTTTAATAAAGTAGCTAGTGTACCTGGGCTGAACAGAACTTCTCAGGCTGGTTAAGATACATAGAATTTTTGAAGAAAAGGCCAGTGAGTGTTTAACTTAATTCATTAATAGTATCCTTGAAAATACATCATTACAATATGTGGGTGAATATAATGGAGCATTAAAAATATAGTATTAAAATATAGAGAAATTGAACCTTCATTGTTTCATGGTTATTTATATAGTCTCCTCTCCCTTTACTTTATTCCTTTCCCTCCTCACAACATGGAAATCTAAATTGATATGATTTTAAAGTAATAAAGAGAAAAGCAAAGAAAACCTAAGCAGTAAGGAACCTTCCTCTTTTTCCCTTGATGCATAGTCATGATATCATTTCATTTCTGAAAAAAATGGTAAATGGAAAGGAAATTTCTCTATGGAACTTGAGTATATTGAAACTAGGAATCAGATCACATGAATCATTTGATAAGAAGTCTTCAGGGAATTTAGAGTTTGGAGATCATCCGTTTCATCCCTTTAATTTTTTGTGAGGTCCAGAGATTTTCAAAGACTAGTCTAATAGACCAGATAATAACAGTGTTGACTTTGGAACTCAGGGCCTAGGATGCTGATTCCAATTTTCAACCATAACATCACACTGCCTTGTCCTAGCAGTGTTCCCACCTTGAAGTAAATAGGCTTGCTCTGTATCCTAAAGTGACTTTAAACTCTTATCATATTAAAACTGTGACAAAGAGGATAATATTATTTATTCATAGACATGACTGTTTATGGTATGTACAGAGAGCATCCTATGCTAGAAAGAGAAGACAATAAAAGCTAGATGTAGCCATTGTCCTACAGAAATTCATAATTTAGGTGGGAATACATAATGTATGAATATGGAAGAAAAATATTGCAATTTTAAAGAAGATTGAGACCTAATAAAAGCTTTTGCATTTTCATTATTTTTAAGTGCTGAGGAACTTTATAGAAAAAGAGTGATTTGGCACAGTGGTTAGAGCATCAGCCCTCGAGTCAGGAGGACCTGAGTTCAAATGTGATCCCAGACACTTAATAATTACCTAGCTGTGTGACCTTGGGCAAGCCACCTGATCCCATTGCCTTAAATAAATAAAAAATTAAAAAAACGAAAAAGTGTCATCATGGTAAGAAAATCAAGTTCAATGAAGGGAAACTTCTTGAGGAGAGCTTAGAAAATCATTGATTTGAGTGTTCTGCTCATCCTGACCAGTATTATGGAAATGCATTGCTGAGAGGGCCACCAAAAGTGTTGAATGAAAAGTGGTCACTTCACCGTTTACAGATGCAGCCTAATATGACTATAGTTGGAATGGAAAAAGGAAAGCAAAGTGCAAAATTTGGAATTCTCAGTCAAGATCAGTGAGATTCTTTAATCAATTCTTTGGATTATTAATAAAACAATTTGTTTAGTTTTCTATGCCATCTACTAATTCCCTTCATTCTTTTCTCTACCCATTCCATTTTCTCACAACCACTTGTTCTCCTTGCAGGTCCTCAGCTTATATAACACCATAAACCCAGAAGCATCGGCATCTCCTTGTTGTGTATCCCAGGATTTAGAGCCTCTCACCATCCTCTACTACGTAGGCAAAACACCCAAGATTGAACAACTTTCCAACATGATTGTCAAATCTTGCAAATGCAGCTAAAAATCCTGGAAAGAGATAATGATGATCACAATAATGATGACAATGATTGAGATAACGATATGCAAACCAAGAAAAAAAAGAGAGAGAGAGAGCCTCAGTTCATCAGTGTTAAAAAAAAAAAAAGAAAAGAAAAGAAAAGAAAAAGCGGTACTAGTATGAATACTTTGGAAGTTTGGTTCTTTGTTTTTTAAAACTGGCATCCGAAGCAAAAAAAAAAAGTTGAAGGCCTTATCCTACATTTCACCTTCTCTGATAGTGAGATAGACAAGAAGCAAAACCTTTTTTTTAAAGAAAAAATAAACACTGGAAAAATTTGTTTAGTGTTACTATGTGAAAGGAAAAAAACAGGAAAATCCCATTAAGTGGAGTTATTGTATGTACCTGTCCTGTCCCATGCCTCACTTGATTTCTTTGTATTGCTATGCAATAGGCCCCTTTCCCATTTCTTTTAGCTGTAGAGTTAACAGTGCATTATTTATTTGTGTGTAACTATACAATGAACATTTCATGGCCCTTAGAAAGCAAAAACTGGTGGATGAAGAGGAGACCAAATCATTGGCCAGAAACCTAAGGATGAAAGGCTTAGGGAACTTGAACTCTTGACAAGTGGGGGGAGGGGGGAATTTTTTTTAAAAAAAGGCCACATAGTGGAGTGAAGACTGAAGTCAGTGATTACATGACTAAGAAAGTCTGACGAGACAAAAAAAAAGAAAAAGAAAACCCAAACACGTATTTCATATGCCAGATGCCTAAGGAAGCTTCTTGTAAGGATTAAGATACTGAAAAAAGCTCATTAATAAAGGAAATCTTTAGCCTGAAAGATAAGTCTGTAATATTTTTTTTACTATAAGTGGTTCAAATGTCAGTTTAGTAAAACCAATGAAATGTTGAAATGTTTTGACATATACTGGTCTAGTTGTTAGACCTTACTTAATGTGTTGCTGTATAGCTATGCTATGGGATTTTTTCCTTCTTTTTGGTATCTATAACCATACCTATAGTATTACAATAGGTGGGTAGTAAAGCCAGCGTAATTGGAAACATATCTGTAGATCTATATTGTAAACTATTAAAAAAAACCATTAAGTACTTTACGTGTAATGTGTAAATTTTCACCATATTTTTGTGTTTTGTAATGTCAACTCTGATAAGTTTGAATTTAAATTTGGGGCTCTTTTTTTGTTTGTTTGGATCACCCAGAATAATGTGTTTCCCTCTAGCTGGCCAGTATGAGTAGAGTCCCTATATTTTTTACTTGCACTACAAATACGTGTTTATATGATATTTGCTATACATGTGCTTTGTATATTGTTCAGCATTATGACATAAGCTACCTGACTCCACTTGTCTTTTTTTTCTTTTACAAAAAAAGGAATAGATTCAAGTTCATTGGTTTTTCATTCTATATCCATGGATATTGAGACAACATGGCCTGGTGGATAGACTTCTGGCCTTGGAATCAGAAAGATCTGGGTTCAAATCCAGCCTCAATACATTTTTAGCAATATGCCCTACACTAGTCCCTGAATCTCTATATGTTGGAGGCAACTTCCTGTAAGAGCAGTTTCCAGCATTGACTGAAATTACAGAACTTTGTGTCTCCATGGTTACAGCTACAAATTACTGAATAGTTCAGATTTTAAAAAGCCTACCCCCCCCCCACAGTCTTTTAGCAGACTATACATAGAGCTTTAGACAAATAGATATGATCAGGGTGAAATGTTTTTCTTAAGGGGCTTAAGGATCTAACTGAAGTTGATGTCTGAGTAAATAGGTGTCTCTAACTTGATTAAATCAGTTTTTTTATATTCCACTTTTTGTATTGTTTGCATAGAAGGGTAGACAGCTCCTAGGAAATATTGTTGGCTTTATTCAGATTTTGAGTTTTCAGGGGAAAATAAATTTGAAATATACTTTTCCTTTCTTTCTTTTTAATGTTTTAAATACAAATAAAACAGAGATCAGCATAGAAATAGCTAGTTTGATTTATTTTACCAAAGTGAATGGTTATTCCAGATGTTCTTTGTATACTCCAAGAGAAGCTAAATTCTTCTTTATTTCCAAATGGAGCCCTTTGGAGTGAGAGTCATTTGTTTCAAAGGCTTGGATTGCATTGGTTCACATTAGCATAGGTGCCTAGGCCTTTTGTACAAGACACCTGTAGCTACATCTCTAAGTGTCCCAAGCACTGGTCAGTGGTAATGGATTGATAAAGAAACACTGAAATAAAATGTGGGAGGCAATATTATGAAAATGACAGATGTCACAAGGGAAGTCTTTTAATTTTTGTTTCCTCTTATCAACTTCTTTGTCTTTAGGCTTAAAAATGGAGAAATTGCTTGAAAGGTTTGAAAAATAGCAATGCATAGGAATAGGATGCCATGATGATAAACCTATATTTGATGTGTGCTGGTTGCAGCCCAATGCCAGATTTGAGTATTTTTTTCTTTTAATTTTCCTTTTAATTCTATGTAGTGTGCTTTTATTTCTGTAGATATTTTCTCTCCAGATAGGGTGAAGTTTTGTTTTGTTTTGTTTTGTTTTCTTTCCTTGTGGATGCACTGATAATATTTTAAATGCTCTATTTTAAATCTCCAGAATCTTTTCATTTGGGGCTCTTTTAGGCATTTATTTCCCCTTTAGCAAATATGAACATTGGGTGGAGGGAGGGGAACAGGGGAAATCATAGCACCATGGGTGGGTTAAGGCAACATTTTCTGTGTGTTAAGCAGCAATACAATTGTATGGTTGGCATGTTTTTTTAATGGAACATAAAAACAGCTGTTTTGTATTTTGGTGACCGATTACTCTGTATATTATCACATTGTATGACTGTTTTTGTGGTGCTCTAGTGGTAAATAAATTATTTCAATTGTACATGAATGTGGCTTTCCTATGACAGTTTAGAAAACACCTTCTGTATCATGAATCCAAGTCTCAAATGAGAAGACTTTTGAAACTTGATTTTTTAAAAAGGCTGTATGTTTTTGAAATCGAGACTCAGCCAAGAAATGCTACTCAAGGCTTGGCCAAGTGCACCTGCAGTCTTTGGAGTCAGAAGACCTCAGATCAGATCCCAGTTCTGCAATTCAATGTTTCTGTGACCTTGGGCAAGTCCCCTAACCTCTGGGTGTCAATTTCCTCTCTAAAATGAGCATCTGGTTCTACATGTTCTCTAAGGTCCCATCTAGTTCTCAATCTTGTGAATGTATTAATAATAATAATTATAGCTAGGATTTATATAGTACTTTAAAATTCTTGGTGTTGTATTTTTACTCCCATGTTTAGGAAAATATTACTTTGACCTAAACTTCTCAGAAGAAACATTCTTTTCCCTTGTTCACAAAATCCAAACAATTTTTACTGGTAGGAAGGAAAAACAATGATTTATTCCAGAGGAAGGCCTTTGTATAACTATTTTAAGACTGTAGAAGATAGTATTCATTTGTTTCTGAAATGTGTGGGATTCCCCCTATTCCCCTAAAAATGTTCTTGGTCATAAAGTTTGGTTTTCCTATTTAGTGGTAAATCATGTTTCATTCCCCATGTTATGTTTATTTTTTTCCAGAGATTCTCAATGTAATATTTGTAATTCCAGCAGAATGAATACTACACTTAAAAGAAAAAAATTGTGATCAATTTTACTTCCTTGTGCCTGGATCCTCACCTTATCTAATAAAAAAGTATAATAATGCATGTTATATATAGATATATTTATGGCATATGCATATGTAGAGAGCAATTATTCATATATCCATATATATATATTTATATCTGTAGTGTGTATTTAGGTTAAATGAAGATTAACAAAAAGCATGTGTTTAATAATTAACTTGAGTTCAATAATTATATTTCCAGATTAAAAATGAAGAAATAGAGACATGCAGTATGTATGTAAATATGTCTAATATAGCCTAGACATATTATACTGCTTCTCCTTAAAAAAATATATAAGAAAATATAACCTTTGTACAAATGATAAGAGTGGGATTCCTTAGATAATAATGACACTATTATAAATGAGATTCCCGAGGGAGGTATATTAGACATGATGGAAACAGGCAGTAATTCCATCTTTATCTGGTTGGTAGAAGTGTTCAGTAGTTCATTATCATTTCTTATAGGAAGCTATATGTAGAATGCTTTTCAGCATTCTTAATAAAATTCATAAGATAATAGATTCAGAGCCGAAAGGGACCTCAGAGACCATTTGGTCAAACCCACTCATTTTGCAAAGGAACAAACTGAAGCCCAGAGATTTTTAAACGACTAACACAAGCTCATACAGGGAGTCAGTAGTAGAGGTCACATCTGAACCCAAATCCATTCCTCTGTCAACTGCTGGATGATCCATACAGGTTCTTTCCCCATTAGTATTTAGCTCTTCCAAATACTCTAAAGCTATTGTTTTCTTCACCAGTAAGAACTGCTTGGGTTTTATTAACAATGAAAAAGAAGTGTATAGTCCATGTAATTGGTTAGAAGAGATTTAAATTTTCTGCACAGTTGCCAAAGGGATATTTCTAAAGCACAGACCTGACCATGCCTGGTCTGAGTTCAGAGAATTCCACTAATTCTCTATCCCCTCTAGGGTAAAATGCTACACCTTTGTCTGGCATTTAAAGCTCTTCATAGTCGCATCCCATTCTTCCTTTTCTGGGTTATTACACATTATTTATTTTCTATTGTGCACAGTAAGGCTTTGTCAACCCAGTCTACTTGCTGTCTCTCATACATAACATTCTATTTCCCATGGCTTTGTATGGTGTTCCATTAATGCCCCTTTTTTTCAGCCCCTTAAAAGTTCCAACTAGAATCCCATCTTCTATATAGTAGTCATTTCCAGCCCCTCTTAATTCTAGTACCTTCCCTCTCTTAATTCCTATTTAACTTATATATAACTTCTTTGTACATAGCAATTTGCTTATTATCTCCCCCAGTAGATTGTAAGCTTCTTGAGGGCAAGGATTATTTTTTGATTCTTTTTGTATCCCCCAACTCTTAACACAGTTCCTGTTATTTGGAAGGTGATTAATATATGTTTATTGACTGATAGTCTTCCCTCCCTAGAATTGGGGGGGGCATCCCTCCTACTCTGTAACTTAGAATCTCCAACTTCTTTTAAAAATCAATTCAACTTCCTCCATGAGACCTTTTCTAGTGCCCCCAATTGCTGATATCTCACACCCAACCTCCCATCACCTTTTACTTATTTTCCATGTTTTATTTTTATTTCTATATGAATTTGTTGCTTCCTCCAATACAATATATACTTTTGAAGGGTAGGAAATTTGTCTTTGTGTCCTCAATATCTAGAATATTGCCTAATATAGAGCATACACTTCAAAATGATTGTTGATGAAATGGTAGAAGTAATGACTTGTCTAGGTTTAGAAACTGCAAATGCATACTTCAAACAACAAAAAGAATTTCATCACAAAGACAATAGATGTAATTAATTGGATGCCAAGTTATGATGCAAGGAGTTTTTTTCATATTTTTTTCTCTCTATCCAGGTAGAATTTTATTATCTATCCACACACACATGTATATATCAGTATAGCATAGTTTATAGAGGAATGCATGGCTCTGGAGTTGGGGATCTCTGGGATCAAGATCTTCCTTTGATAATCTATATGACCATGGACAAATAATTTGACCTCTCCATGTTTCCAGGAAACTTTAAGACAATAAAGTATACCCTGATTTCAAAAATTCTCTTAGGGGAGAGTATCTACATAGAGAGTTTTCTATATTAATGATGTCATGTTTATTCCACCCCCCCAAAAAATGTTAAAAAGTCTGAATGAATTCCCAATGATGCCAACAAGTGTTTTAAATGGAACATCTGACTTAGCTCCATACTTGCTTCCTGAATCACATAGACCATGATTCTTCTATCATACTGGGAAAAAAGCAATTGAGACTATCCATTAAGAACTCATTCACTTTTCTACCTCTACATCTTCTTGTCCTTGACTTCAATCTCTAGGCAAGAGAAATAAGACCCATGCTTCAACTTATGCCCTTGTGTACTTGAGTGCAGGCAATTAACCTGGAAAAATATGTTTGCAGGATACATTTTAAAGTTTAATCTGCTTTATTAGCACTTTGTTAAATTTATGTAATCATCAAAATAATGAATCTCTGATTGTAGCAATAGTTAATTTCTAAGATATAAATACTTATATTGAAAATCTTGCAATCAACTCTAGTTCAGCTGACTGCAGCACATTGCTGCTTTTATTCTAATTTGACTTTGTTTCTTCAAGCAATTTGTTCCATTAGTTGCTTAATCTCTGTTTCTCTTTTTTGTCTCTCTTTTTCTCTCTTTGTCTCTCTCACTTTCTCTCTGTCTCTCATTTTTCCTTTTCTACTAGCAGCTTCTGCTGATAAATAGGCAATTTCCCCATCCTTAATTTTTTAAAAGCTTGAGCCTGTTGTTTTCTGAAGCCATTTTTTTTATATCTTGCCTTCCTTTCACTGACAAATTTCTACAAAGAATTTTTTTCCCATTGACCCTGCATCCCTCATCTTCTACTCCTAGAATCCTTGTATCTCAGAGATGGAAGGAACTTCAGAAGCAATCTAGTTCAAAATGTCCCTGGACAATCATACTAAAATATCCTTCATGATTAAACATCCAGTTTCTGCTTGTATGTTTCCAGTGGTGGGAACTTCACTCAAAAGGTTGGATTCACTAGTGTATATCTCTGAGGATTAAGAAGTTCTTCATGTTGTACAGAAATTTTCTTCTCATAATTTTCCATTGCTTCCATTTCTGTTCTCTAGGGTCAAGCAGAATGAGTCTGCTCTCACTTGTGTATGATAGCCCCTCTGGGGAGAGATTGTTTTGGTAATAGTCTTAGAGTATCCCTAACCATCCCCTCCCATCATCTAGTGTAAAAGGGGATGAAATTATCAGGTCAGCTATTTGGAAAATAGCCAAGAATCCAAAAATAAAAGAAATGTTCTTGGTGGCCTTTAAAATAGAAGCCCCAAATCAACACAAGAGGGTCTTAGACCTTCACTCAGTCTTTCCTTCTTAATTTATACATGTCAAACAACCTTGGTTATCAGAATCCCAGACCAGCACATTAAACATAACATAGCATGAACCAGTAAAAAGCAGGTACACTGAGAACATTCAAAAATGACTTTATTTAGATGTTAGCTGTCAACAGGGGAAAATAAACAAATATTACTTTTTCTTTCCCAGTTTGGTGCTTCTTTAGGGATACACTTAGTACTAACAGAATATGAGTGAGCCCTGGTCTAAAAGTGAAATCAGCAAAGGATGCTTTAGTTTGATTTACTAACTGCTGAAGGGTTAACCATCTCCAAATTCTGTAATAAAGTCTTGTATCCAAAAGCTTGTCCCAACCCCCACCTCAGGGGTTCCTTATTGATAGGAATAAGACACTACAGGGGGAGGGAACTTGCTATAATAGTAAAATGAACACTGGATTACTTCCAGTTAATATATGTAAGGTTCTTCTTATAACCAGGTCATCTTCACTCTATTGAAACTTCTGTCTATAGGGTTACTATGATCTTTTAACTGGGACTATCCTTTCCCAAATTTAATGCTCTTTTCTAAATCCTCAGTTTTCTAAATCCAGAAGTTTTCTATACCACTGATCATCTCTTCTTCCAGAATAATCTTCTCTCAATTTCTGCAACACTGCCATCTCTTATTTTCCTTCAGTCTGATTGCTCCTTCTCAATCTCCTTGACTATTTCATCATCCATCTCCTACCCTCTAAACTTCAATGTCCCCAAGGTTCTATCCTTTTCTTTTCTCTCCTCATTTTCCCTTTTTTTATTGAATCTTCTAACCTATATTTGGAATTGACAAAACAGTCTTTCAGAAACAAAACCTTATTGGAGATAAATCCCTGAACATAGAGTTTGCCTCTGTCATAAATCTTTACATTAAACACAGAGAGAATAAAATCAGAAATGTGTCATTGGTACTGAAATGGATAGTTTCCAGGCTATTCATGCACTTTGCAATTTCATACACTCAATATCGCTGTCATTGGTTAGCTTATTTGGATTTTCTGTTTGAATTGTCCTAAGAATTTGGAAATTCCAGCCAATTTGGTTTGATACTTATTTGCTAAGTATAGTTATAAATAATTATTGCTTGAGGTAGACACTTTCATGGAAGAATTGTTACAGAAAATACAATTGAGTAAAATATTCTCATTCTTTCTAGGTGATTGAATCATTCATTCATTCATTCATTCAGTATTTAATTGTTCATTACACACACCACCTATATTCTAGTTACCATGCTGGGGGTTAAGATTCAAAGACAAAAATGAAACACAGATTCAATGATCATTTCTATGTACATACACATGCATAGGTATGTGTGTTTACATATATCACAACATATATTTATAGTATATATATGTATATATGTTTTATATATATACACATTTATGGAGAGAGATATGAATTATTATGTTTTTGTGCTAAGGATATGAATACAAAAAGAAAAGATAGTCTCTGTCATCAAAGAACTTAGATTTTTTTGGAAGAGGTATATTTTTTGTTTAAAAAGTTACATAAATGATAACTGAAGCCTTAGGGGAATAGAATGATAGAGTTTACCTCTTTCAGGGCCAGTGAAAAGTAATTTGATCATGGTTGCAGTTCTATCCTACCTATCTACCTACTATCTATAATTTATCATAGTCAAAATCAATAGAATTCTTTAATTCCTATCCCTCTTCACTAATTCTCCAACTTGTCCAATTAGCATCTCAAATACAATATTTCTAAAACAGAGCTGAACATCTTTCCCCTTAGACAAATGCCAGCTCCTTACTTCCCCATTTCTGTCAAAAGTACTAATGTTTACCCAGTTATCTAGATTTCTAATCTAGAAGTAGATCTTGACTTATCACTCTCACTCATGTGGATAACTCCACAGTCAATCAGTTGCCAAAGTTTGCCCATTTTATTTTCACTGTTTCTCTAACTTAAGTCTGCTTTTCCTTACCCACATGATTATTTCTTAGGTGTAGACCCTTGTCATCTCCCAGATTTAGAGAAGTGGCATGAGACAGTGGAAAGAATACTTCATTTGAAATCAAAGGACCAATGCTAAGATTCTGACTCTAAAGACCTTGGACAAAGTAGTTTCCCTCTGCATGACCTTGGACAAAGTAGTTCCCTTCTAGAGACCTCATTTTTTTCATCTGTGCAATTAGTAGATCTGATTAACTGCATTTTAATCTGTCATACCATCCCTATTGTGATAATTTCTTAATTGGTCTTCATGACAGTTTCTCTGCTCTAAAATATCTCCTCCTCTGAGATGTGAAAATGTCTCTAAAGTAAAACTTTAACCATGTCATTTGCTTACTCAAAAACTTTCAGTTGCCTGCCTATCACTTCTAGAATAACATTCAAGGTCCTAAATAGGTAATTTAAGACCTTCCACAATCTAGCCTCTATCTACTTTTCCAGTCTTATTCCATGTATTTTATAATCTAACCACACAAATGCTTCCCGAACTTGCCATCTGCCAGGCCTGGAATGCTACCCTCCTTATCTCTACTTCTCAGAATTCTTATCTTTCTTCCAGGGTCAGCATAGATGTTCAACAAAAACAAATACTTGTTAGACAACTGCTAAATGACCAGGTACTAGGGAAACATTCTCTTGGGAGGAAGGGAGACAATATGTATATGGATAATTAGAGGGCAACTAGATGGTTCAGTGGGTAGAGTACTGGCCCTGAAGTCAGGAGAACCTGAGTTCAAATGCAGCCTCAGACACTCACTAGCTGTGTGACTTTGGACAACTTAACCCCCCATCCAGGATCACCTCCCAGACAGGGTCGTCTCCAGTCGACCAGATTCATATCTGGCCACTGGACCCAGATGGCTCTAGAGGAGAAAGTGAGGTTGGTGACTTAGCACCCTCACTCAAATCCAATACATGTGCATGTTTTGGAGTAACCTCCCTGATATCATGGTCTTCTTTTGAAAACTAAGTTCAAGCATCATCATCAGATAATTATAGAATATGTACTCAGTCAATAAGAGGCAGTAATCTAGACCTCATGACAGAAGCAATAGTGCTTAAAAACCTTGAAGGAATCTAGGGATTTTCAGAGACAGAGATGGGAAAAAATGGAATATCACATATGGAGAATATGGAATTTGATTGGAGCCTAGTTTGTATCAACAGGAATGATGTTTAAAGAATCTACAATGATAGTCTGGTTCTAGAATGGCTTTAAATGTCAAATAAAGGAATTTGCATTTGAGTCTAGAGCCACTGGAACTTTCTGAGCAGAGTATTATATCCTGAGACTATATTTTAGAGATCACCTCCTTCATGAAACCTTTCCTGATCCTCTCAATGTTTTCTTCTTCTTAAAGTAACTTATTTATCTGACTTTATCTTCTTAAAGTAACTTATTTATCTAACTTATGTATTTGAGACTGTTTCATTCATTATATTTGCAGTACCTAGTACAATACCTTGTACATATTAGACCCTTAGTGATTCTTTGTTGAACTGAAATGAATTGAGTTCTAGATTCCAAGACAGAATTCTGGACTTAGAGCCAGGAAGACTCATCTCTCTGAATTCAAGACACAAACTAGCTTTGTATGCTCATGGGCAAGTCACTTCACATTATTTGTCTCAGTTTCCTCATATGTAAAATGAGCTGAAGAAGAAAATAACAAACTACTCTAATATCTTTGCCAAGAAAGCCCCAAATGGAGTCATGAAGAGCCAGATATGATTGAAAACACCTTAACTTCCCTTAAAATGACATGGTAGAACTATAGGATCTTAATATTCATCACTATATTCATCTTCAATATTCATCACTAAAATATTTAAATGCTTCTCAAGTGAACCTGTCTTGTTAGTTCTGATTTCATCAGTACTTCCTGTTACTTCTCCAGTTCAAAACCTTCAAATCTCAGAAGCCAGGGATTAGTGAGAGGAAAATGTGGCTTGATCCTCATTTGCTGAACAGTGTTGTCAGGAGAGGGGTTGAGGTTTGCTGTCTTACAATGAAAATCATTTTCAGTCAGCCTCACCAGGAGATGAAAGCAAAGCTTAGTTGTCTTTCAGTTGACAAGACCCCAAATGTCTGGTGTATTATTTTAGGGATCCTTGGGTGGGAGAGCTGGTGAGACAAAAAGCCTTTCCTCTCACAGCTAAAGTCAAGGTTAAAAAGATAAATGTCTTCAGATTTAAAATTATTAAAATCCACTCCAATGGGTATGTGAGAAAACTGGGACACTAATACTGTTGATGGAATTATTAAGTGAACCAACCATTATGGAGAACAATTTGGATATTTACCCAAAGGGCTATAAAACTGCGTATACCTTTTGATCTTGTAGTACCACTACCAGGCCTAAATTCCAAAGAGAATACAAAAAAGGGAAAAGGACCCCACAAAATATTTATAGCAACTCTTTATGTAGAGTCAAAGAATTGAGGGGATATCCTTCAATTGGGGAAAGGCTAAACAAATTATGTCATATGTATGTGATGGAGAATTACTGTTCTGTAAGAAATCATAGCAGGTATGGGGCAGCTACGTGGCGCAGTGGATAGAGCACCAGCCCTGGAATCAGAGGCACCTGAGTTCAAATCTGGCCTCAGACACTTAATAATTATTTAGCTGTGTGGCCTTGAGCAAGTCACTTAACCCCATTTGCTTTGCAAAAAAAACTAAAAAAAATAATAGCAAGTGAACTTCAAAAAGTCTGGAAAGACTTGCATAAAGTGATCCTGAATGAAGTGATTAGAACACTCTACAGAGTAGCACACCTTGTGATGATTGACTATGATAGACAACTCTTCTTAACAGTATAATGCAAAGACAGTTCTAAAAATCCTGGGATGAAAAATGCCTCCTTATCCAGAGCTTTAATATTTTCACTTTTTAAAATTTGTTTTTTCTCTTTCCCTTTTGTTTTGATTCTTTCTTCACAAATAGACTAATATGAAAATATATTTAATATGATTGTGCAAGAATAACCTATATTAGATTGCTTATTGTCTTGGAAAGAGGGGAAAGCAATGAGAGAAAATTTTATAAAAATAAATGTTTACATGCAATTAGAAAAAAATAAAATACTGTTAAGATTTAAAAAAAATATCCATACCATGGCTTGGATGCCTATTGTCATATCCTTTCCTGGAAGGCAAGGCTGGAGGTATCAAACTCAGTGCCAGCAAAACTTCAGAGTACATCCCTACCTTTATTAAAAATTTTTATTTAACAAAATAACAAAGAGGACATAGATAATGCTAACGTGTGGTTTTCTAAGTCGGTATGCAGCCTGCTGGGATCTGTTTCTATTTGAGACTGATACCACTGGTGTGGTTCACTGGGCCACTGAATCAGAAAATAGGCTTCTTATCCCTGCTCAAATAATAGCAGATAACAATTATTAGAACATTTTTGTTCATTGTCAGGACATTTGCCAGTAAAACACATGCCAAGAGAGAGACAGGAAGTACTAATGAAATCAGAGCTGACAGGACAGGCTCACTTGAGAAGCATTTAAATATTTTAGTGACGAATATTGAAAAAAATTCATGATGAGTATAATATACACAAGCATAAGGAGACATGGAGTGAATAGGGAACTGACCATTGATAGCATAAAATGTAGGTTCCATATTAGGTGATGTTCCATTAGAAAAGGAATTGGACTTGTTCTGTTTGAATCCAGAAAGTAAAACATGAACCATTGTGGAGACAAGTAGGTTTAGTTTTTGGATAAGGGAAAGTCTTATCTAGATGAATAGAATGTTGGGCTTATATTTAGGAAGACTCATCTTCCTGAGTTCAAATTTGGACTCCCACATTTCCTGGGATGACCCCAGTAGGCAAGTCATTTAATTCCATTGGCTTCTGTTTTCTTATTTGTAAAATGAGCTGGAGAGGGAATGGCAAACCATTCCAGTATCTTTGTCAAGAGTTGGACCTAAATGAACATACAGCAAAACAACAAAGGGGATGTTTCCTCATAATCAGAATTATACCAAAGTAGAAGATACTATTTTGGGGGTAGAGAATTACCCTTTACTATAGGGCTTCTAGCAATGGCTAGTTGACCTCCTCTGGTATGTCTTAGAGGATTTTCTTGATTAAGTATGTTTTGGACTAGGTCACTACTGATGTCCTTTGTACTTTTGAGATTCTACATCTCTAGTTCTAGGTTGTTTGGGTTATCTTCAAATAAGTGCAAGGTGAATTTTCAGCTTGGAGTTAAAAGAGAAAAGGACCATGGTTTGGTAGTAAGGGGGCAGTCTCATCTTGCTGTGAATCAAAATGAACAATGTTCATTCCTCAAGTTCTCTGAGATTTGTGTCTAGGTATACCTTGTCTACAAGTTTAAATGTCTTGGCCAACAATCCTACTTGTATTCTGAGGTAGGACAAAGAATTATGGGAGATCTCTTCAGTACTATGTAACCACTTATAATAATGAAGATAGTGCCCAGTATACTGTTCTAGTTTAGAGGAAAGTGTTATAATGAAGTAGGGTAAATATTGGATAAAAAAATGCTTTGTAATTAATCTATTCACTCCATACTGATTGACCATGTACCTTACATAAACATTGACCCCATCACCCCATCACTTTCAAGCAATATGAGATGCAGTCAATGAACTTAGTAAACTACTTTGCCCCTTCCTGGCATGGTTTCCCAGCAAATTCCTGTCCCCACACACAAGACAAGCCCCATCAGCAAAACAATGGGTCCTTGCCTTAGCCTGAAAGGATTAAGTCTTTTACCTACCACCTTTTGTCTACATATTCCTAATTGCCTCTCCTCTCCTCTCAGAGTTTACTGTCCCCCCCATCAACATATACCTAATTGCCTCATCTTCCTGCCCCTTTAAAAGCTTACCACTCCTCAGTTGAGATACTTGTCTTCTTCCTTTGAAGATCCTTCCTTTGAGAGTTCAGCCTGTTCTGGGATAGTATGATCCCCAAATAACCTCTTATACCCCTATACAGAGCAGGAGTCAACCAGTTTGTGCTGGTTTGGAAGAACCAATATCTAATATTACATTGAATTCAGTGAAACAATTTTTAAAATGGAACTTATTTCCGGTTAAGATGGAGGAGAGAAGATATGCACTGTGCTAAAGTCTCCTGATCTTCCCTCATATATAATATGAAACAAACCCCTTAATAGAAATCTGATTGACAAAACCCAGAAAGAGAAGCTAAGAGACGAACATCCACAAGGTTTGTCTTCCAGAATTGTGGGTGAGCCTGGGCACAGAGGGTGGACTCTACCAAGAGCACAGGGCAGGGTGAGAGCCTGAGAGCCTGAGAGTGGGACTAGCCTGATCAGTAGTAGGACGAGAGCCTTGGTGGCTGGTGCATGGGCCAACTGGGGAGCAAAAGCATTGTTTGCGGCACTGATGGTCTGGAGCTTGCTGACCGGGCTGAAGGGTGAGTTCCAGTTCAGGAGAGTTGCAGAAAACGATCCTTGGGCTCCTCTAGTTTGGAGGAACTCAGAGCCCTTCATTTCAGCTGAAGCCTATTCCTAGAACAAACACAATTACAACCCACCTCTGCTCCAGACTCAAGTTTGAATAGCAGAACTCACTCAGCTGTGAATAGGAAGAGCAATCACATTGACTTAGGGCAAAGCCCACCATTGTTCAAAGATAAAAATAAATTCAGCAGCTTCAACCACCCACTCTAGGCCAAGGGAGATGGCCTCAAATCAAGGTCACAGACACTCCAGAGAAAGCAACCAACACAGCCCACTTGGAATTACTAAATCCAGTGACTGAAGCCTTTAGGAATCTCAACACCAAACCTCCGTGAACCAGCCCCTCCCCAACATAAGGTCTTAGGAAAATGAAGAAAGGCCAGCAGAAAGGAGGGGCCATAGAAAAATTCCTAGAAAGAAAAGACACTAACTCAGAGATACTTAGAACCTCTGAGGAGAATATGATCTGGTCTCCAACACAGAAAGACTTCCTTGAAGAAAGAAGGAAGGAGTTTAAAAATCAACTGGAAAATTTGGGAGAGAAAATTAGCACCTTACAGCAAGAAAACAAATCCTTGGGAGATACAATTGGACAAATGCAAAAAGAAAATAATTCTCTCAAAACCTCAATTGCTCAAATGGAAAACTCTTTCAAAAATAGAATTGACCAGTTGGAAAAGGAGTTGAAAAAGACAAAAGAAGAAAATTCTTCTCTAAAAAAAATGAAGTCTGTGGAAACTAATGACTTCATGAGACAGCAAGAGTCTGTTAAACAAAACTAAAAAATTGAAAAAAATGGAAGAAAATGTAAAATACCTCATCAGCAAAACCACTGACCTCGAGAATAGAATGAGAAGGGACAATCTGAAGGTATTTGATGATGTAAAACTGCTCTGATATCATGGAACCAGAGGGAAAAATAGTTATGAAAGAATACATCGATCTTCTCTGAAAAGACATCCTAAAATGAAAACACCAAGGAATGTTGTGGTCAAATTCCAAAACTAGCATATAAAAGAGAAAATCTTGCAAGGAGCAAGAAAGAAACAATTTAGATACCAAGGAGTCACAGTAAGGATTACACAGGACCTGGCTGCATCACTGTTAAAGGATCAAAGGGCCTGGAATGAGATATTCTGAAGAGCAAGAGAGTTTGGATGCAGTCAAGAATCCACTACCCAGCAAAGTTGAGCCTTCTCTTCCAGGGGAAAAGATGGACATTTAATGAAATGGGAGACTTCCAACATTTACTGATGAAAAGACCAGAGCTAAATAGAAAATTTGGACATTAAACCGGAGGCTCAGGAGACACGTGAAAATGTAAAAAAGGGAAAAGAAAAAAGAACTGTTATCCTATAAAATGAGACTGGCATGCAGTCAATAAAGCACCAGCCCTGGAGTCAGGAGTACCTGGGTTCAAATCCAGTCTCAGACACTTAATAATTACCTAGCCTTGTGGCCTTGGGCAAGCCACTTAACCCCATTTGCCTTGCAAAAATCTAAAAAAAAAGAGATGAAACTGGCTATGTCCCCACCTGGGAGAAAGATTCTCATAATACTTGAGAAATGTAACTCTATTAGAGTGAATATACTTAGCCAGAAGTAATGGACACTCATGACTTGTCTGTAACTCAGAATGATTTAAAAACAGTATCTCCTTTAAAAGGGGTGGACAGTAAAGAGATGGGAGGATGGAGGAGATTGGATAGGATAAATCATATTACATGAAGAGATAGAAAGGACCTATTTCAGTAGAGGGGAAGAAGGGAGGATATGAAAACTGACTGAATCTTTCTTTTATCAGATTTGGCTCAAAGAAGGATTAACATACACACACACACTCAGTTAAGAAAATGATTAACCTTTCAAATATTAAAAGGGGAAGGGTGCAGGGCAGAGGAAAAGGGAAACTAACAAAAGGAATGGAAGGAAGAAGGGGCAAAGGGAGGGGAGAAAGATAGGGGAGGGGTGGATATATGGGGGCAAACACACTGAAAGAGGTGGTATTCAGAAGTAGTAAATACTGGGGAATATACTTAAAGTAAAAAAGGGGAAAATACAAACAGAGGGAATATAACATGGAGGGTAATGAAGAGTTAGTAATTATAACTTTGAATGTGAATGGGATGAACCCTCCCTTAAAATGTAAGTGAATAGCAAAGTAGATTAAAAACCAGAATCCTACAATATGCTGCTTACAAGAAACTCATTTGAAGCAGAGAGATACCTAAAGAGTAAGGGTAAAAAGCTGGAGCAAAATATATTTTGCTTCAACTGAAGTGAAAAAAGCAGGGGGTAGCAATATTTCTATCAGACAAAGCAGCTGAAAGAATATATATTTTTTTGTTTCTAGTATTTTATTTTATTTTTTTATTAAAGATTTTATTTGAGTTTACAATTTCCCCCCAATCTTACTTTCTGCCCCTGCCCCCCATGGAAAGCAATCTGTCAGTCTTTACTTTGTTTCCATGTTGTACATTGATCCAAATTGAGTGTGATGAGAGAGAAATCATATCCTTAAGGAAGAAACAAAAAGTCTAAGAGATAACAAGATCAGAAAACAAGATATCTGTTTTTTGTCTAAATTAAAGTCCTTGAACTTTGTTCAAACTCCATGGCTCTTTATCTGGATACAAATGGTATTCTCCATTGCAGACAGCCCAAAATTGTCCCTGATTGTTGCACTGATGGAATGAGCAAATCCGTCAAACTTGATCATTGCCCCCATGTTGCTGTTAGGATGTACAGTGCTATTCTGGTTCTGCTCATCTCACTCAGCATCAGTTCATGAAAATCCCTCCAGGCTTCCCTGAATTCCCATTCCTCCTGGTTTCTAATAGAGTAATAGTGTTCCATGACATATTGAAGGACATTTACTTGATTTCCAATTCTTTGACACCACAAACAGGGCTGCTGTGAATATTTTTGTATAAGTGATGTTTTTACCCTTTTTCATCATCTCTTCAGGTTATAGACCCAGTAGTGGTATTGCTGGGTCAAAGGGTATACTCAAAAAATAGTTATTATTAAAAGAGATAAGCAAGGAAACTATATCCTCCTAAAAGGTACCACAGAAAATAAAGTAATTTAAATACTAAATAAGTATGCATTCAATAGTAAAGCATCCAAATTCTTAGAGTAGAAGTTGAAAGAGCTATAGGAAGACATAGACAGTAAAACTCCACTAGTGGGAGAGCCCAACCTCCCACTCTCAGATTTAGATAAATCTAATCATAAAGTAAAAAGAAGGAATTTAAGGAGGTTTACAGATTTTTAGAAAACCTAGATACGATAGACTTATGGAGAAAATTGAATGGAGATAGAAAGGAATATTCTTTTTTTCTGCAGTACATGATACACAAAAATTGACCCTGGGTATTAAAAAACTTAATGATCAATTGCAGAAAAGCAGAAATAATGAATAAATCTTTCTCAGATCATAATGCAATAAAAATCATATGTAAAATTGGACCAAGGAGATATAGACCCAAAACTAATTGGAAACTAAATAACCTCATTTTAAAAAATGAGTGGATCAAACAACAAATTATAGAAAGAATTAACCATTTTATCCTAGATAATGACAATAATGAAACAACATACCAAAACCTATGGGATTCCCTCAAAGCAGCTATCAGAGGATATATTATATCTTTAAATGCTTCCATGAATAAATTAGAGAAAGAAGAAATCAATGAATCAAACATGCAACTAAAAAAATTAGAGAAAGAACATATTAAAACCCCAATTAAATACCAAATTAGAAATTCTAAAAACTAAAGGAGAAATTAATAAATTTGAAAACAAGAAAACTATTGAATTAATAAATAAAACTAAGAGTTGGTTTTTATGAAAAAACCCAATAAAATTGATAAACCTCTGGTCAATTTGATTAAAAAAAAGAAAGAAGAAAACCAAATTGCTAGTATCATAAATGCAAAAGGTGAACTCACCACCAATGAGGAGGAAATTAAAGTAATAAATCAGAATTATTTTGCCCAAATCTATGCCAATAAATTTGACAATCTAAGTGAAATGGATGAATATTTACAAAAATATAAGTTGCCCATGTTAAATGAAGAGGAAATTAAATACCTATCTCAGAAATCCTATCTCAGAAAAAGAAATTCAACAAGTCATTATTGAACTCTCCCCCAAAAATCTCCAGGTCCAGATGTATTCACAAGTGAATTCTATCAAACATTTAAGGAGCAATTGATTCCAATTCCATCTAAACTTTTTGGGAAAAAAGGTGAAGATGAACTCTGCCTAACTCTTTCTATGACACCAATAGGGTTCTGATACCTAAACCAGGAAGAGTTAAAACAGAAAGAAAATTATAGACCTATCTCCCTGATGAATATAGATGCAAAAATCTTCAATAAAGTCTTAGCAAAATTACTACAAGTTATCACTTAGATAATACACTATAACCAATAGGATTTATCCCAGGAAAGCAGGGTTGATTCAATATTAGGAAAACTGTTATCATAATTAATTATATCAATAGCAAATCTATCAGAAATCCTATGATTATATATCAATAAATGCTGAAAAAACTTTTGACAAAATTCAGCACCCATTCCTACTTAAAACACTAGAGAGTATAGGAATAAATTGGTTGTTCCTTAGAATAATAAACATTATCTATCTGAAACCATCAACAACCACTATATGCAATGGGGATAGGCTAGAGGCATTCCCAATAAGATCGGGGTGAAACAAGGATGCCCATTATCACCACTACTATTCAGTATTAGAAATGTTAGCTTCAGCAGTAAGAGAAGAAAAAGAAATTGAAGGAATTAGAATTATGAAGGAAGAGACAAAACTCTCATTCTTTGCAAATGGCATGATGGTATACCTAGAAAATCTCAAAAAAACCCATCTAAAGTACTAGAAATAATTAGCAACTTTAGCAAAGTCACAGGATATAAAATAAACCCTCATAAATCCTCAACATTTCTATATAGGACTAGCGAGATGCAGCAGAAAGAGCTAGAAAGAGAAATCCCATTCAAAGTAATCTCAGATAATATAAAATACCTGAGAGTCTGTCTGCCAAGGCAGACTCAAAAACTTTTTGTAAACAATTACAAAACACTTCTCACACAAATAAAATCAGATTTAAATAACTGGGCAAACATCAACTGCTCATGGATAGGTCAAGCTAATATAATAAAAATGACAATTCTACCAAAACCAAACTAACTGTTTAGTGCCCTACCAATCAAAATTCCAAAAAATTACCCTTTGATCCACAATACCACCACTGGGTTTATACCCTGAAGAGATGATGAAAAAGAGTAAAAACATCACTTGTACAAAAAATATTCATATCAGCCCTGTTTGTGGTGGCAAAGAATTGGAAATTAAGTAAATGTCTTTCAATTAGGGAATGGCTTAACAAACTGTGGTATATGTATGTCATGGAACTCTATCGTTCTATTTGAAACCAGGAGGGATGGGAATTCAGGGAAGCCTGGAAGGATTTACATGAACTGATGCTGAGCAAGATCAACAGAACCAGAAAAACATTGTACACCCAACAGCAATGTGGGGTTGATGATCAACCTTGATGAATTTGCTCATTCCATCAGTGCAATAATCAGGGACAATTTTAGGCTATCTGCAATGGAAAATACCTTCTGTATAAGAATTGTGGAGTTTGAACAAAGACCAAAGACTATTACCTTTAATTTAGAAAAAAAAAAGCTGTTATCTTATTATGTCACTTTGCTATTTTTATACTTTTCTTCCTTAGGGCTATGATTTCTCTCTCATCACATTCAGCTTAGATGGATGTATACCATGGACACAATGTAGAGACCAACAGGCTGACTTTTGTGGGGGGTGGGGGGAGGGAAGCAAGATTTGGGGAAAAATTGTAAAGCTCAAAATAAATAAAATCTTTTTAAAAAAAGAAAAAAAGAAAAAATTAAATTTATAAAAATATATAAAATGGCACTTATAATCAAGGTTCTCTCTAAGATGGGCACCTGGGCATCCACACAATGTGGAAATCACAAATTTACATTCTTTACTCTTTTTTTAATATGCATTTGCACAAAAGCATTTTCTAAGTGCCCATAATAATGTTCATTCCATCCATGGGTGAAAAAAAGTTGATGGAACTATATTTGTAATATTTATTTATTCATCTCTTAACTCATTATACCTTTGATGGCATACTACATTTTAATTCCATCATTTTTGTTGCTTCAGTAACCAAACAGATAATGTAAAGTAAAAAAGTGTCAATCAGGGTGCCAATTGTCATTTGTTTCTCCTTTATAATAGCACCAAATTCCCCAGAGGTATTATGAGTGCACTGGTGTTCCCTGAATGGTGAGACCAATAGGAAACTAGGGCACAATGAACCAATTAAATTTTAGATTTCAAAGA
Organism: Macrotis lagotis; assembly: GCF_037893015.1. NCBI lineage: Eukaryota > Metazoa > Chordata > Mammalia > Peramelemorphia > Peramelidae > Macrotis > Macrotis lagotis. The sequence continues at coordinate 122,116,341 of NC_133659.1, forward strand.
AGTAGAAGGAAAAAAACAGTCAGGAATGAGTTTTAGTTCTGCATATGTTCCAACATTGGCTGCTGTGGTCACATGGCAGTTTTCACTCAAAGGTACGTTTGCTTACTCTGAATACTATAACATAATCTAGTTTTTGTATATCTCTTTTATTATTCTTATTTGAGAATGAAATGCATGAAATATTAAACTACCTTTTGTATACTTAAAACAGTCATTAGGGCATTAATTGCTAATTTACTTGAATCCCCCCACTAGCCATATACCCTTTCAAATTGATTGTATCCTGATTGCTCATCTTCCTTTGTGAGAGCAACCTGTTCTGGAGAAGAGTGATCTCTCAGGCAACCTCTGATGTCCTTATATCATTCCTTACAACTCATTCTTTCATATTGTTGATGTAACTGCTGCTGCTGCTGCTGGCTTCCAACTCCCTTTACTCTTGCTTTCCCTTAGTTTCTGCTGTGCTACACACACACACACACACACAAACACACACACACACTACAGCAATATTTAAATAAATATTTTTGACCATAACATTTCTGGGTCAGTGTTTACTTTTTGCATGAATTCTCTCATGGTCCACTTGAATCTTTAGTAATTTCCCCCAGCGTCAATATGAGGTGATTGAAATATTCTTTTAGTTGTTCTATGAAACACTGTGTGGTTGGAAAAATGATTGTCATAAAAGTTATCATGAAGCATTTTACTTAAAATATTAAATGTACTTAAGATTAAACTTAAATACAGTAAATTAATGAATTTTAAAATGTCCTCTATAAAAGGACACCAGAAAGATCTTGATTCATGGCTTTTCTTAGGTCTTCTAGACAGTCACAACTGATGATTAAAAATGCAGAAAAACATTTGAACTTATTTTGACTGTTCTAGATCTCTTAGGAAAGAGATAACTGGAGAGGGTTCCTTGTAATGTTGCCTTTATAGTTTCTATTTACAGCCTCCAGAATAGCAAGAATATAAAGAAATTGGCTTGGGTTTATAACTATTATCACTAGATTGAGGTCGAATACAATTTTATTTAGGGTAGGCACTGTTTTTGTTTCCTTTTATACCTGGTCCATCTTGAGCCCTTATTAGGATTTTTTTTCACTGATTTATGCCTTTTTATTAGTAATAGAAATGTTTACACTAATGATTTATGAACAAATCCTTAGGGTTGGAAGGACCCTTCTCAAGCTATTGTGACAATTGAAAAAGTTTGAGAGATTAAGTTTCTGGGGAATTCAATCATTTTATAAATGAGCCTGCTAGTAGTAATTGAGCCTACTATTACTGAAAGGATGGCCATTTGGCCATCTCTCTCTTAGATCAAAGGCAATCATGGAAGCAGACTCAAAACTTTTATGTTCTTTTGGAAGAAGGGTGGCAACCAGCTCTGATTGGTTAACACGATAGGAAGTGGCTGAGAGTGACATCATATCAGATCATCAATGGGACACTATCTATATTCAAACCTCTCCAGCTTTAGGTTATCCATGCAAAGAATGTATGCCTCATCCAAGACTGAGGAAGAGAAAATGGGTTCCAGGGCAGTTTAATTTCATTATCAGCAAAGTCCTTCAAGGGACTGAATTTTTAAAATCAGGACTTTAGAAAATGGGTGCAAACTCTGAATCTACTCAAGTCATTGGTTATTAATAATTATTTCTCTCAATATCATCATTATCATCAAACCACATAGTAATTTTTTCTCCTCAATATATTTTATTTTTTCATTATATCTTTCCCAATTACATCTAAACAAATATTTATCTACATTTTTAAAAATTTGGGTTCTAAATTCTTTCTTTCATTCCACCCCACCCTCTCCTTGATATGGATTATACACATGAAGTAACACAAAACATATTTCCATATTTGCTGTGTTGCAAAAGAAAAAAACAAAAAATAAAGGAAATTTTAAAAAGTATGCTTTGATTTATATTCAGACTTTTTATCAGTCCTTTCTCTAGAGGTGGATAGCATTTCTCATCATAAATCCTTTATAATTGTCTTGGATTAATCATATATTTGTTTAGCCATTCCCCAGCTGATGGAAATTCCCTCAATTTCCAATTGTTTGCCAGTACAAAAAGAACTGCTATAAATAATTCTTTGATCTCTTTAATACTATCACTTTTTCAAACAGTATGCACAGTTTTATAGCCATTTTAACATAATTTCAAGTTGCTCTCTAGGATGGTTGGATAGGTTCATAATTTCACCAACAGTGCATTAGTATCCCAATTTCCCCCCACATTTCCTCCAACATTTATTATCATTTTCCTTTTTTTGCATGTTAGTCAATCTGAAAGGTGTCAGTAACACCTCAGAACTGTTTCAATTTATAGTTCTCTAATCAACAGAGATTTAGAGCATTTTTTCATATGATTGTAGATGGCTTTGAGTTCTTCTTTTGATGACTGCCTGTCCATATATCCAAATTGACCATTTATCAATTGGGGAATGACTCATTTTTATAGATCTGACTCAGTTCTCTCTATATTTGAGGAAAATAAATTTGTCAGGGGAACTTGCTTTTAAAAAAGTTTCCTTCCTCCCAATTTCCTGCTTTGCTTCTAATCTTGGTTTTGTTTGTGCAACCTGTTTTTAGTTTAATGTAATCAAAATTTTTTAATAGAAATGACTGTTGTATTTTTCAAAAGTTTTTTCTACATCTAGTAAAATGATATGAGTTTTTTGGCTTTTTTTTCATTGAGATGGTTGATTATGTTAATAATTTTCCTAATGTACCAGTCCAGCATTCTACCTGTATAAATCCTACCTGTTCATAATGTAATCTTTGTGATATATTGCTGTAACCTTCTTGCTAATATTTTATTTTCAATTTTTACATCAATATTCAGTAGGGGAATTGGTGTAAAGTTTTCTTTCTCTGTCTTAGGTATCAGTAACATATTTGTGTTGAAAAAGGAATTTGGGAGAATTCTTTCTTTGCCTATTTTTCCAAATAGTTTATATAGTATTAGAATTAATCGATTTTTAAATATTTAGTAGAATCCACTTGAGACTCCATTTTATCCTGGGGATTTTTTTGCTAGGGAGTACTTTAACAATCTTACCATCATCAGACTACAATCTTGCAACATACTCTTCTTGATATTCCATATAATACTCAATCTCCTAATTGAGTCTTTTTTTTAACTAGCTCTTTCCCATGGGGACCTTGGAAGGAACATGCTTCCTCTTCACTTTCTCCCCCTGACTTCCTCAATTGCATTTCTCTTCAATTGCATTTAGAGGATCTTCCTCCCTAATTCCAAATGTTGAGGTCTTTATTTTAAAAGTACCTTTGATTTACACTTGCATATATATTTTTTTTGCATGTTCTCTCCCTCTTTGGAATGTAACCTCCTTGAAGGCAGAGATCCTGCTTTTTTCCCTTTCCTTATATCCCTCACACTTAGCACAGGGTCTGATATACTTTAAGTGCTTAATTATTGCTTATTGACTGTTAATCACTTTGGGGGTGGGGATGTAGGAGCAGGGATTCTTGATTAAGATATAAACTGTACTTTATAGCCTCTAGGCTTCTTTCCAATTCCTAAGTCAACCTTGATGAACTTCAAAGAAAAAAATAATGTTTTTTCTTCTATACCACAGAGTGGTAAATGTAGAGTTTCTTCTCTAGGGAAAATGTCAAATACTGTATCAACCCAGTTAATGTTTACAAGAATATAAGATGTCATTTCCACCCTCCAACATCAACCTCCCCCCAAAAAGACATCCCTAGTCTAAAGATTCTGGGAGGATTATTCTTACTCATAATGGTAGCCACAGGAGAGCAATGATGGCAGTTCAGTAAGCAGAATAATCTGGGATTTGTCATCTCAGCCAGGCATTTCCTGTCTGCCTATGTTTTCTATGGGAAAATTTCTCTGCAGGGGACAACTTTTCTTTCTTGTTGCTTTCTTCTATTGTTATTGGAGGTTTCTGTCTTTTCCCCCCTTTGTATCCCCAGTGCTTAGCAGAGTCCTGGCACATACTAGATTAATAAATATTTATGATTGCTTAATACAAGTTTTCAAGTTATTTTCTCATATGTTCTTAGGCTGTCTATATAATACCAATAGATACAAGTAATTATGTCAAAAAGGATAAGTCAAATATTTGTCATTATGTAACCAAAACAATAATTGGCTAGAAATATTTTTCACTTTTCAACAAACTATTTTAGGGTCATGGAAACTTAGCCTTAATGGATTTATGGTCTGAAAATGAAGGAAATAAATATCTAACAAGCAATGTGGAATTGGAGTTTAGGTGAAACACTGGAGCTGGCTTTATAGATCTGGAATTCATCTGAATCTAGGTGATAGTAGAAACTGTGGGAACTGATGAAGTCATCAAATGAACAAGTATGAAGAAAGGAAAAGGACTGCCTAATTGTTTAATTACTCAAACCCTTTGATATTATTTTATTGAGCTTTAGGAACATAGTCCCTACTTTGGAGATCATCTGCTTAAGGTATGGAGAACTAACCTAGTAATAAGGAAGACTTGAGTTCAATCTGGACTAAGACATATGTTAAGGATACATGTCCAGGACACCTATAATCTCTCATTGTCCAATCTACTTGACTTCAGATCCAACACTATTATGACAAGATGTCCCCCTATGGAAATACCTTTCCCCTGAACAATTTGTGTAACCCTAAACTGGTTATAGACAACATTTAATCCATACTGTGTCTCACAGACCTCCAATACTATAGTTCCTTTCATCAAGGACTGGCTGTGATCTTGATTAAGATATTCAACCTCTCTGATCATCATTTTCTGATTTCTAAAATGAGATAGGGAGGAGCCAAGATGGCAGAGTAGTAGCAGGAATTCACCTGAACTTTCCCAACATTACCCTTAATATAATGCTTCAAATCAAATTCTGGAGTAGCAGAAACAACAAAAGTTCAATGTGAAAAAAATTTTCCAGTCTAAGACAACTTAGGAGAATGGTAAAAAAGGTCTATCACATCAAGGTGGTAGTAGGACTGGATCACAGTGCTGGCAGTACTGTGGCAATGCCAGCAGACCTTGGAGGTCAATACAGCAATGGCAGTAGGAGCTTCAGAAACTCTCAGCCCAGAGACGGTAAGGGAATTGAATATCTGTTAGAAAGAGATTACAGGAGAACCTTTATTGGTGCTGGGTCCAGGGACCTAGCATTATCCACATACAGTTTCAGGTCCCAGTTCTAGAGTGAAAAAAGAATATTGACTGTTGTAGGCACGAGGAAGCAAGGGCTCTGGCTATAGGATTATTTACATATTCTATTTTTTTGTCTATTAATCTGGAAAATTTATATTTTTGTACATATTCATCCTGATTTGAAGTACAAATTGCTACCTCTAAGAATAGACATATAAATACCTACTATTGAAAAAGAGGTTGGAATTTAGTATTTGAGAAAGTCTAGGGAAGAATGAGCCTATCATGTCCCTTTGTGAGAGTGGACATGGAACCGCAAGACCACTGTTGAAAGATTGTAGTCCTATGAGGTAAGCTTTTATATATCGAAACCCACAAATGCTACAAACAAGAGCTTTATTTTTTATTTTGTTTATTGTCTAGACTTAAGAAAGTGATAGAAAAAAATGTTAAAAGCACAGATTAAATTCAAAAGTGTGTTGTGTATGCATTTTTTAAGAATCTGTTGCTAAAAATATTTAACAGAATACTTCTGATTGTAAATTCATGGAAGGATGGAAAACATAAAACTGGAAAAGTTGGGAAGGAGCTAACTGTGAAGGGTTTTAAAAAGGCAAACATGGGATTTTATGTTTGATTCTGGAGTTAATAAGAAGTTATTGTTATATTAAGCCTAAATCTGTCATCCTCTAGCTACCATCCATTGCTGCTAGCCCATCCTTCATGGAGCAGGCAGGAACTAGGAAACAGAGGATTTTTTTTTCAAAGCCCTCTGGATAGATGGGTGATAATTGCATCAATCCATTAAAATTTCACCCAATAATTTCACAAGCCAAAAATTATCTTTTCTTTCTTGAGATTCTTGGAATTTTGTCTCTTTATTTTATAACTATTACCATTCTAGTTTACATTTTTTGTGTAAATAACTTTTCTATTACATCCTTCAAATGCTGGGAATGACAATATTTAGTTTCTTGCACAAAGAGTGTTTTATAAGTATTTGTGCAATTGAGTTGCACAACTATCTTCATCATTGGCTTCCATATAATAGGACTTAAGGTTCTTTGAATCTGAATAAGAGAATACTCAACCTTGAATCTCCTGACAGGCAGGAAAATGGTGTCAAAGCCTAATCTTATGTAACTACTTGTAAAACTTTTTTTCTTTTTTTTTGCGTGTGTATTCACTTATTTGTAAGTTATGCAAATATAGCCCTATACTAATACTTACATTATATAATCTACCATATATTATAAAATCTTCAACTTAGAAATAAAAAGAATGAAATAAATTTTGATCCTAGAAGCAAAACTCATTTGGGTTTTTTTTTTGGCAAAAATATTGGTTTGACATTTTCTTCTCCAGTTCATTTGACAGATGAGGAAACTGAGGCCAACATGGTTAAGTAACTTTCCCAGGGACACACAGTTAGGAAGTGTCTGAGGCTAGGTTTGAACTCAGGAAGATGAATTCTTCCTTATTCCAGACCTGGTTCTCTTTCCATTGCCACCACCTTTCAAAGAATAAGCTAAATATTTTTCCTAGTCTTACATTTCCTCTGTCTCAGAAGTCAATCTTCGCATAAGATTTTAAAAATTATGTGTTCATGGTTGCAGGGCAGTAAGTGATTGAACCTAGATGCATGTGGGAACCATATTGCCTTCATTTAGACTTTTCCTGCCTATTATAGTTGCTTCCCTCTCCTTTATCCTATCAAACTGGCATACGCCAAAGACATGTTCACTTGGTTGCACTTGAAAAACATATCCTTCTTTGATATAAGTTGAATATCCAGATAGATTTTATTTAGATAGCTTATTAGTGCCTGAAGACTGATTTTGATTCTCACCGTGTATCCCTTCAACACTTATGTTTTTGATTTACACCCCACAGTGTAAGAAAGTTTAATAAGACTAAATTTATTTTGTAAGTGAAGCCTTGTCCTATTTAAGATTTGTATCTCTCCATGTCCTATTTAAGATTTGTATTACTCCCAGGACTCAATATTCTGAATAGAAATGGTACATAAAAATTATTTATTTAAGTTGAAAATACTAATTTGGATTAATTGGACCATCCCAAAGAATCAACAAAATCTGACATGTTTGAAGCATCTGCATTTAAAATCGGTGAAAATAATTTTGTTTCTTTCCAATAAATACTGTAAGGGGAAGCTAGGTGGCACAGTGGATAGAGCACCAGCCCTGGAATCAGGAGTACCTGAGTTCAAATCTGACCTCAGACACTTAATAATTACCTAGCTGTGTGGCCTTGGGCAAGCCACTTAACCCCATTGCCTTGCAAAAATCTAAAAAAAAAATTAAGCTCAAATAAATACTGTAACAAGAATTTGGCTAATATATTTGGCATTTAAGTTTTGCAAAACTCTTTACAAATATTATACTATTTTACCCTTACAACGAGTCTGAGAGGTAGATGTTGCTATAATTAAAATGATAGTATATTAGTAATATGGTACAATTATATATATATATGTATATATGTTATTATTATTGCCCTCATTTTACAGATGTGGAAAGTAAGGCAGATAGGGTGAAGTGAATGAATAGTCCATGATCACATATTCCTAAATCCAGCACTCTATTTAAATGGCAAGATTGCAGTCAGGGAGAGGGAGTTTAAATTCAATTTTAGACACGTAGCTATACCCTAGCTAAGTCACTCAATCTCTGTTGGCCTCAGTTGCCTCAACTATAAAATGGGAATTATAATAGTACCTAGCTTTCAGAATTGTTGTGTGGATCAAATGAAACATGGGCTTGTAAACAAACACAGCATTATACTTGGTAACATAGTAGGGCTTTGTAAATATTTATTCCCTCCCTTTCCTATCTATTGTGTTTCATCGCTTCTTTTGGGTAATCAAATGATATATAATATTTAACTCTTAGGCAGGGTTAATAAGTCCTGTGTTCGGATTCTTCATTTAAAATTTTTAAATTAAAATTTTTAAATTTTTGATAACATCAACTCAGCACTATAAAGATTTTTGTGATTTTCAAATTAGCGGTGCTCACAGGAATGGTTACTGGTTTCTGGGTAGACTTGTATGTTTTGAATTTTCTAAATGCATTTTCTCCATTTTTCTCATTCAGTTTTAAGCACTTTGATTCTCAGCTCAGGCCAATTCTGCTTAACCCTAGATGATAGATAGGTATGAAGGGATTATTTAAAGCTTGTCCAGAAATAATGAATGATACAGGGAGACAAATATAGACTTAGTGAGAGGAAAAAAATTCTTAGAAAAAGTTTTATTAAAAAAGTAGATTGTGTCTTGGGATTAATGGACTCCCTCTCACTAGTAGGTTTTCAAGTAAAAGTTGGGTGTTGGAAGGCAGATTCTTATTCTGGTCAGATTTGGAAAAATGACCCCTGTGGTCCCTTCCAACTCCTAGAATCTTGCCCACATCCTTTTCCCAGTTCAACCACATTCTCATGTATGGCTTTTGGTCATAAGCAAGTTGACATCACAAAGTCTCAAGTTTTTTTTATTGTTTTAAAGAAAAAAGAATGAAAGAAAAGAAAGAATAGTTCCTGCTTCCATCATGATACTATTGGGGAGAGGAAATTGAAATAATATATATGAAGGTCTTCAAAAGCCTTTGTTACTGTACAAATATAGATGATTAATATATTGCCCCTCTAACACTGTTTAGTGATCAACAGGAATGGCCATTTAGACTGCTGTTGACTGACTGAATCAGCATTATAGTCACTAGGCCAAATCTGTAATATTGTCCTTTCTGAATGACACTACCATAGGAAGAACAAACAGGACCACATTTCTGTGCTCATTTCTGACTCTGGACATTTCACTAGATATCCATAAGTCTGGAATTCTCTCTCCATTTCATGGCTTCTCTAGTTTCCTTCAGGTATCCCCTAAAAATCTCACTTCTGTAGGAAACCTTTCTCAATATTTCTTAATTCTAGTGATTATTTCCTATTTATCCCCCTCCTTGAGGGCAGGGACTGTCTTTTGCCCTCATTTGCATCCCCAGTGCTTAATGTTGTGTATGGCAGATAATAACATAAATGTTTATTGACTTACTGACTAACAGGTTCATATTGAAGGGAATCAAAACTGTCACACAAGAACTGGTTGAAGAGAATAGTAATATATTTAGTCTGGTGATAATTAGACTTGGGGGTGGCATGAGACATGATATCTGGCAAGAAATATGTGAAAGGTTTTCAAGTGTTAGACTGATTAAACTTGTTTTGCTTGGCCTTACAGGAAAGAGCCTGAGCCATTGGATTGTAATTGCCCTAAGGAAGATTTCAGTTCATAATAAAGAAAAATTTTCTGTTAGAAGTATCAAAAAAATTGATTACCTTTTGAAGTAGTGAGCTCCCTGTTCCTGGAGATGTTCAAGGGGAAGACAGGTAACTACTTGTCAAGGATATTGTTGAGGGGATTCTTGCTTCAGGTATAGATTGGATGAGGTTAGGTTTGAGATGCTTTCTGTCTACATGGATCTACGATCCTGTAAGAGTTGAATACATGAGACTTGAAAGGGAAATACCTGAAGTTTATGTAGGTCACAGGCCAACAGAGAGATAAAAGAAGGTATGAAGGGAGACCCTGTTCAAAGCTGGTCCTGAGATAACTGATCAGGAGAGGCAGTAGTCCCAGTTCTCCCTTAAGACATGGGACCAGTAAATTTCTGGAATATTAACAATGACCTAGCATTATTTTCTTCCTTAGAAAAAAGGATTCTGTTGTGAATTCTTTTAGCCAATTATCCCTAGGAATGCCTTCTACGTTACCTGGTCTTAGAGAGGTTATTCAGGCACATTGGGACCAAGCCCAGCTTGTGAGAGCTAGCCTGGGGATGGCAGCGAGTGCAGCAAAGACAGCCATCTGGCAGGGGAAATATGCCTCTGAATCCTATCACATAAAAGACTGTTGGAAAGGCTTTGAGAGTCACGCGGTGCTCAGCCTTGGGCATCATTTTTATGAGATGAATCACCACTAAATTTTTCTTAAGGAAGCCTATCAGTTGTGCTGTTTTAGCATGGCATATTGGGAAAGAGAATTTGGAGGACTGGGTTCAAGTCTCAGCAACAGTTTACTAGCTGTGGGCAACTCAGTCATCAATTTGGGTCTCTGTTTCCTCATCTATAAGTAATAATGTTTGTCCTTCATTCTTGAAGAAGACCAAGACATCAGGGAGGTGATGCCATGACAAGAACATGAATTGAATTTGAGTGAGAAGGGTGCTGTGCTAAGTCTCTCATCTCACTTTCTCCGCCATCCAAGTACAGTGGCCAGATGTGAATCAAAATAGCTGGAGATGGCCCTGGATGCGAGGCAGTCAGGGTTAAGTGACTTGCCCAAGGTCACACTAAAATTAGTAAGTCACAGGTATCTGAGGCTGGATCTGAACACTTGTCTTCCTGACTCCAAGGCCAGTGCCCTATTCACTGTGCCACCTAGTTGTCCTCATTTGTAGTGTTATAAAATATACACTACTTATCTCCAAACCTATCTCATGGGCATTTCTAAAGTACCTGCTCCATTCAAGGTATTATTCTAATCATTGAGATTAACACAAGGAGTAGAGTTGGTATTTCACTGGCACACAGAACTTCCTCATGAGGAAGCTGCCTCCAACTAATTCAATTTTGTACCTTGACTACAGAGAGTGATTTAGAGCACTAAGAGGGTGAATGACTTATCTAGATTTATACATCCCATATTTGTTGGAAATGAGACCTGGACATAGGGTCTTTCTGGTTTTGAGATCTCCTCTGGGGATACAGAAGGACTGACAAAATGAAGAAGTCTTTACCATTAAGGAACTTATATTCTAGGAGGTTCTTGGTAAATAAGCTACATTGTAAGATGTTTGTGTGTGTGTGTGTGTGTGTGTGTGTGTGTGTGTGTGTGTGTGTGTGTGGAGAGAGACAGGATGAGAGAGAAAGTCAAAAAGAGAGAGAGAGAGAGAGAGAGAGAGAGAGAGAGAGAGAGAGAGAGAGAGGTGTCAGGGGGAAAGGAGGGAGAGATAAAATTTCATACTCAAAACTTAGAAGAAATAGCAGCAGATATTAAATATTTTTGCATGAAGTTGGGGAAATAAAATATTAAAAAATTTTAAAGTGCCCCCCTAACCCAAACCCATTAAAAAAATGAAACCTCTCCTCAGAAATGAAAAGGCAATTCAGGAATGAATAAAAGAGCAAAGACAGGCTGGTCCCTTAACACACCATTTTTAACATTTTTCGAAGTTTTCTTGTTCTCTGACTCAGAGTTGAGCAGGCAAGTGACTTGTTACTAATTAGGAAGTATGGCACTATGGAAAGAAAACCAGATTTGTAATCAATAAATGAACCTGAACCCTAGTTCTGCCCTTGATTACTTAAGTGACCATAAGTATGTCACTGAACTTCCAGGGGACTCAAGTTTTCTCATCTGTAAAAATTACGGAATTAGACAAAAAGACTTTTAAAGTTACTTCTAGTTCTAAGTCTATGATCTTTGATTCTTTGATCACTACAAAATACATGATCTGCTATAATCTTGAGAGTTTTGTCAGGCCTTGAATTGTACTAGCAAAGAGGAAGCTCAATTAGTCCTTCCCATCCTCAGCTAGAACCTACAATTTGACTTAGTTCTTCCCAACAGTTCCTCTTTTCTAACAATTCAGATGCACTGTCCTGAAAAAGAGTGGAAATGCCAGAGGTTATTTTTTCTGGTTTTCTTCCACTGCGTACATTCAGTTTCCGTGGCTTGTGTGTGTTGGTTACCTAGGAAATGGCAACAGGAGGCAATTGGATTGACTCTGGCCTTGGACTGGGTCCCTGTGAGAGTGTGGAGTAGTTCTGTGTGGTGAATGGGTTGGATTAGACAAGTGAGTACTTAACCATTTAATGATTAATTACCCACTTTAAAAAAAAGATCCAGCAGAAAGAGTAATCTCAGCTCCACTAATGGCTTTGGGGATAACCTAAGTTAGTTTTGTTCAAATACAGAGATTGAATTCATCTGACTTATTTTAAAGAATGATCCAACTGATTGATCCTGGATATTAAAAACAAATATAAATGATATTTCAAGAGAATACTATTTTTCTGGTTCTCTGAAATGTAGCAGGTTATTTCCCATGACAGCAGACAAATGGTAGACTAGGAGAGGTTGTCTTATTCTGCCCCACAGATCCACAAGGCAATGACTCTTTGGGGATAATTTCACTTCTGTGTCTTTTGTATGTCTGAAATGCACTCCATTCACACAAGTCAGAATCCTTTGCTTCCTTCAAAGCACAGTTCTTATACCATCTATTTTACAAAGCCTTTCCAAACACCCCCTTCCAAACTTAAGAACATTCTTTCCCTTTCAAAACAATTTTGTAATATTTTGTATACATTTTATCTTGACTTTCTTGTGCTCATACGGCACCTTCCAGTAGAATATTAGCTTCTTGAATACAAGGACATTTCTTTTTTTTCATATTTGTATTTCCAGTACACCTCAAATAGTCTCTTTCATGTAATAGATGCTTGACAAATGTTTATTGATTCAAATTGAATTGAATATAGCCTCTATTAGTGTGCACAATAACACATGATTAAAACATATGTGTCTTTAAATAAATTTCTGGCCATGGAATATGCATTTGATTCTGCACAGACTGAGATAGATGATACACATTGATGTTTGAGTTAAAATTTGAATTGAAGTCCCTTTCTTTTGTAAGGTAGCTTTTTTTCCCTCTATTAAGATCAGTTATTTATTTATAGCATTATTTTCTTTTTAAATTTTTAAGTTCCATATTCTCTCCTTCCCATTCCTCCCCCACTCACTGAGAAGGTAAACAATATGATATCAATTATGTATATATATACAATATGAAAATATATAAACTATATATCCTCATTAGCATGTTACATAAAAGCAAAAAAAATAAAGCAAGACAATTTTATTTCAGTTTGCAATCAAAGTTCTTCAGTTCTCTCTCAAGATGGACAGTATCTTTTTTTATGAATCCTTTGGAATTGTTTTTGATTATTGTATTGATCATAATAGACAAGTCTTTCACAATTGGTCAGCATTATAAATATTGCTATTACTGTGCACCTTAGTTTTCACTTCACTTTGCATCAGTTCATAAAATTTTTTCTGAAAACATACTTTTCTGAAACCATTTCCTCATCATTTCTTCTAGCACAATAGCATTTCATTAAAATTATATGCCACAAGTTGCTTAGACATTCCCAGTTAATGATTTCCCCTCAATTTCCAATTCTTTTCCACAACAAAAAGAGCTGCTATAAAATATTTTTGCACATTTGGTCATTTCCTTTTCTCTTTGAACTCTTTGAGGTTATTAGATCAAAGGGTATGTACAATATGCTGAATCAAAGGTGCCCTTTGGGCATAGTTCCAGATTGTTTTACAGAATCATTGTACCAGTTCACTATTCCACCAACATTTCATTAATTCACCTATTTCCCCTCATCCCTTCCAACATTTGTCATTTCAGATAGGTAAGTAAAAACTCAGAGTTGTTTAAATTTGTCTTTCTCTGATCAATAATGATTCAGAGCATTTTTCATAAGACTATAGATAGCTTTGATTTCTTCATCTGAAAAGTCCATTCATATTGTTTGACCATTTATCAATTGGGGAATGGCTCTCATTTTTATAAATTTGACTCAGTTCTATATGTATTTGAGAAATGAGACCCTTAACAGAGAAATTTGCTGTAAATCTTTTTGATATTGCATTGTCTATGATATATTTTAGCAAAATATAGTTTCCTCCATTATTTCTTTTAATTAGGTCTGTTTCTGGTTTGTTTTGTTTGAGATTATGATTACTATCCCTGCCTTCTTTTCTTCAGCTAAAGCAGAACAGTTTTTCCAACCCTTTATTTTAACTCTATGTATGTCTTTCTGTTTTGAGTGGGTCTCTTGTTCACATTATATAATTTCATCCTGGTTTCTAATTTATTCTGCTATCTTCTTCCTTTTTGGGGGTAATTTTTTAAAATTAAACTCATATACAAAATTAAAAAACAGAAAAAATTGCCATATATGATCATAAGAGAGAATTCAATATAAAACAATATTTCCATTTTAAGAAAATGTAATAAATACTAAACATTGTTTTCAGAATCACCTAGCTTTTCTTTTCTTTTCTTCTTGGATTTCTTTTTTTTTCTATGCTGTGTATTTTTAACTTTATTCTTCTCCAAAGAGGTGTAAAATTAAGCATGTGTATGTATATGCATTTATTTACAGATATCTATGTATATATATACATATACATGCATATATATGTATGTTTAAAGATACAAAAATATATATGCCCACATACACATACATAGATATCTATAAACATATGCACTTATACACATATATGTAAGACTTTACTATGATTATTTATCCCTGTCATCTGTTTCTCTAAAGTTGGATAGTATCTTCCTTCATAGATCCACATTTTTTCCTTTATACTCATGATTTTCTAAATCAACCAGGACATTATTTCCTACATCACAGCAATATTTCAACTTAATCACATTCTATTTGAGATATTGTCCATGAAAGTTTGCCCCCAATTTTCTACATTCCTTCTATTCTTTGCTACAGAGATTAAATTTGTATAAGAATTTTTTAATTTAAAATAATCAAAATTATTCTTTTTACACTTCAACAATGTTCTTCCTTATAAAATAGTTTAAGGTCTGATATTGCATCTGTTTCCCAACTTCTTTGAAATTTCTAACCTTTCGTTCTTTCAAATCAACTTTTTATTTTTTCTAAGCCAGTAAAACAACTTTAAGTAATTTATTTGAGATGACAGTGAATAATTGGATTATGTCATTTTTTCCCACTTCTATTTTATGGGTTTGCTCACAATTATGATTCCTGTATATTTCCTTCTAAACTTTTTGATTGTTTCTTCTTCTTCTTCCTCTTTTTTTAATATTGTTCCTCCTCAAAACTGTTTTGTTTCTGATCACTGCCCCCTTATTCTGTCCTTTTTTATCATTCATCTATCCCATCTCTTATCCTCCTCTTTTCTTCTATTTCCCTACAGAGTAAGGTAGATTTCTATCTCTAGAGTGTGTATATAGTCTTTCTTGGAACTAATTACACTTAGTGAGGTTCAAGTTTTGTTTGCCTCCCCCACTCCATTTCCTCCTCCACTATAAAAAAGTCTTCCTAATATGGCTCTTTTATGTGAAAAAATTTCCCCCATTCTATTTCTTCTTTCTCCCATTCCTGTTTCATTCCTCTACATTCCTTTTTCTTACTCCTTCATTTTATTTATTTATTTGTTTGTTTGTTTGTTTGTTTGTTTGTTTATTTATTTATTTATTTTTGGAGAGCATCTCTACATAATTGACTCACCTATGCCCTTTCTCTGCCCTAATATTGACAAATTTCTCAAGATTTGCATGTATTGTTTTCATATATAGGAATATAAACAGCTTAACTTTATTGACTCTTTTATGATTATTCTTTTATGTTTACCTTCTTATGCTTCCCTTGATCTTATATTTGAAAGTCAAATTTTCTATTCTGCTCTGGTTTTATAAATCAGGAATTCTTGTATGTAATCCTAATTCCTTTGTCTTCTGAAAAATCATATTCCAAGTCCTCCTCTCTTTTAACATGGAAACTCTTAAATCTTGTGTGATCTTGACTGGAGTTCCAATATTTGAACAGTTTATTTTTAACTTTTTGTAATATTTTCCCCATTACTTGGGAAGTCTGTAATTTGACTATAAGATCCTTAGGTGTTTTTATTTTGGGATGTCTTTCAGGAGGTGAGCAGTGGATTCTTTCAATTTCTATTTACCTTCTACTTCTAAGGATATCAGGGTAGGTTTTCTTGAAAATTTCTGAAATAAGATATTCAGGTTCTTTCCTTGATCATTTCTTTCAGGTAGTCCAATTCCTAATCTCTCCTTAATTTATTTTCCAGGCCAGTTGTTTTTACAATGAGATATTTCACAGTTTTTCCCATTTTTGTTATTTTTTGACTGTTTTATTTTTCTTGATGTGTTGTGGAGTTGTTACCTTCCATTTGCCCAACTGTAAGTTTTTAAAAAATTATTTTCTTTAATGAGTTTTTGTACCACTTTTTCCATTTGACCAGTTCTGGTTTTTTGTGGAGTTTTTCTCTTGTGAAACTTATACTTCCTTTTCCATGTGGCCTATTCTACTTTTTTAAGGCTTTTTTTCTTCAGTCAATTTTTATGCCTCCTTTATCATTGGGTCAATTTTTCTTTTATGGTGTCATTTTCTTTGGTAATTTTTGTGCCTCCTTTACCAAGCTGTTAATTCTCTTTTCCTAATTTACTTTCATTGCTCTCTTTTCTTATTTTATTTTTTCTCTTTACTATTCATCTCTTTAATTCTTTTAGGAATTCCTTTTTTCTTTATATTCTTTTTTTTATAATTGATATTTTATTCAATTTTTCCAATTACATACTATGGTAGTTTTTCATCATTCATCCATCTGTAAATTCATATGTTATACATTTTTCTAACACCCTCCCTTCCTTTTCCCCTCCTCTTGGTGGTGAACAGTCTGGTAAAAGTTGTACATGTACATTTTTGTTTAATATATTTCTCCAGGAGAGATAGCTAGATGTTGCAGTAGGTAAAAGACTGGGCTTCAAATCACTAAACCTCATCTTTTTGAGATCAAATATGGCCCCAGATATTTATTATTTTTGTGACCCTGGGTAAGTCACTTAACCCTTATATCAGTTTCCTTATCTATAATATGAGTTGGAGGAGGAAATGACAAACTACCCTTTGTCAAGAAAACTCCAAATGAGGTCATAAAGAGTTGGAATTACTGAATAACAGTAAATTTATTCAAGAATGGTCTCCGTTTTTCTGAAGCCACAGTTATTGGTATTCCTTTTGGCCTTTTATCTGTGACCAGGACCCCTGCTTCCCTCTTCTCCACCTTGAAACTGTACACCAACCTTCTTATAGACAACAGAGATACCAATCATTTCTAACTGCACCCAGTGCCAACAAATGGTCCCCTCTAATAGCTTTCTGACCACTTGTCCTTTCTGAGAGCCCCTGAAGCTGCTGTTGAAATTGAAGTTACCTCCAAGCCCCACATCTGTATTCTGCTGACTCCCTCAGTTGGTTTAGGCTGGGAAAAAATGCCTCCCTTTGACCTTTCGTTGACTTCATCACTCCAAAATTTGATTTGAGGAGAATATTGGGAGAGTTCAGGGCAATCCTAGATTTTATTCCATCAGGTTGGTTTCCCAGGGAAACTATTATATGTAATATCATTTAAGGGAACTCTTTCCATTCACTTCAGTAGACTCTCTGTTGCCCTTTATCAGATGTTGGTTGTTCTTAGTAATAGTAGGGAGAATAGCATTCAATCCAGGGGCTCAATGGATGGTGCTTTGGACCTAAAGTCAGGATAGACCTGAGTTCCAAGAGAATCTCAATTTGTGTGACTGTATGACCCAGAACAAGTCACAACCTCAATTCTTCATCTTTGAATGGTGATAGTGATACTCTCTACCCCTTGTGAAGGTTGTGAGTGCCTGGTGAGCAAGTAATAATCATAAAGCACTTAGAACATTGCCTGATATGTAATAAAGTATCT
The DNA here is from genome assembly GCF_037893015.1 of Macrotis lagotis. Lineage (NCBI taxonomy): Eukaryota > Metazoa > Chordata > Mammalia > Peramelemorphia > Peramelidae > Macrotis > Macrotis lagotis. The sequence goes on from NC_133659.1 coordinate 122,134,132, forward strand.
TATAAAGGTTAGTTATTATCATTAAGATTAATTAGAGAAGAACATTAACATTTAGACACATTAAAAAACTTGTGATCAGCAGGGATATTTTTGTGGGAGGGGAAGGAAGGGGAGAGAAGGGAAACCTGGGTAGAAATCTTCAAAAAAATAAATTTTCAGTTAAGATAGTGTTTTCTGCTACTAATCAGGGATCAGATTCTACCTCCAGATGAAATAAAATAAAATAAAAATAGAATAATTTTTAAAAATTTAAAAAACTAAAATAAATTTAAAATAATTAAAAAAAGAAATGGAAGCAGTGGTGTGAGTGAGAATAACATATTTGGGGATGTGATGAGAGAAGTATTATAGAGGCTGATGAGCTTGATGAACTTGAGAATGTCAGTTCTAAAAACAGGTCTCAGTTTAGGGCCTGGTTGTTTATGTGTATCCCAGGTTTTTCCCATTCTTAAAAATACCCTGACATGCTTTTGCAGACCATACTCCAAAGGTTAATGCTTCTTAATGCTGAAGGGAGTGGTGTGTAAATTCCTTATATATCAATCTAAGAATAGGTCCTGGAGCTATTCAAGTATATGTCATTATGTGAGTGGTTTTTTTTTTTTTTTTTGAGGAAGCAAGTGGTGATGGAGAGGAGGGGGAGGTACAGGGAAGTGTGGGAGAGAGAGAGGAATGGATAAAATAAAAACTGCCAAACTTTTATCCATAACAATTATTTCAGGTGAAAGGGAGAGAAAGGCATAAAACTTTTTTTTTTCACTTTTTTCCCCACCTCTATGTGGAATAGTGTCTGAGAACTGAAAAAAAAAAGAAATTGCGTGAGAATACTATTTTTTTTCCTGTGGTATTTCCAATTAGAGTCCAAATGGAAAACTCTGGAAATCACTGGAAAGTGACAGATGTGTGTGTGTGTGTGTGTGTGTGTGTGTGTTTAAAAATTTTTTTTAAGAGTTTGCTTTCCATTCTAGTTCTTTGACCCAAGAGATTCTGATCTGTTTCCTCCACAACCAGTGCCAAGGGAATCAAGTATTCTCTGGCCTTCCTCTCAGCACAGTAGGGCTCTCTTTTACTCTTCCACCTTCACTATAAAGTCCAGGAACCAGATTTTGCTAAGGTAGGGCTATCATAACAGATAATTGGACAGAGGAATGCAGACCAGGAAATGCCTTTAACAAATCAATAAAAGGTGACAAGATATATTCACTTTAGAAAAGGTTATCTTTGTCTTGTTATTAAAAAAAAGATGGAGATTGAATTAATCATTAATTTCCTCTCTGAACCAAAGTTGCCCCTCTTTGTGAATGGATTTTTATCCAAACCTACTCCAAAAGACTAATTCTGAAAGGATTTCTCATTGTACCTGTTTGGGTGGTGGGTGGAAGTGGGGAAATGGTATAGGAAGGGATACAACTAAGTCAATTGGAAAGGTTAGCCAGGATGTTGTTTTTTTAAAGTTGCATTTCTGTGTGACTCACTAGGTTCTCCACATTTCCTGTTGGAACCATTACAACCCATGGCTGAGAGACAATGAGGCCAAACCCTCCATTTCATGGGCCTAGGGACAAAAAGCATGGTCAGGTGTCCCTTTGCTGATGGATCCACTTCCTTTCCATCCCCTTAAGGGGAAATGAATCAATAAAATCCCCAAATGTACATGAGAAACTCTTCAAGGCAGTTTATTTTATCAGATGTTTGATCAAAGTCATTAATGCTGTTGAGAGACAGTGACTTTCCCCTACTTTTATTCTCAAAAACCAACAAATACTCCTAAAAGGGATTGTAAACTAGGAATTTTGGTAACATTTTATATTGCACTTTTTGTTATTTCAAAATGTGCTCTGTGGTTACTAAATATAATTAGAAAAAACACTGTGTAGGTCTCTAGGGGCATAAGTTTAGATCACAAGCAAAACTCTGTAGAGGGTGGGGCAAAGAAACCACCTGTTGTACTGCTCCCAGAGACATTCTTTACCAGCACTGGTAGGTGGGCAGGGAATACTGCAGCGCCCAATGTGGGTGGTAGCAAAGCTTATAGAGGGGGAATGTGGAGAAACTGACTCGCTATCATCTTGCTGTATTGAACTTTGAAAAGAAGTTTTCTTCTCATATTGGGTTCTACATTGTCTCACCCAGATTGAGTAGTGGGATGAAATATCTCCCTATAGATTACAGGAAGCATCTGCCCACTAGGACCAACTGAGGAGTAGGTTTCATTGGTTATTTATGTGTTTGGATTTGCAATGGAATCCTTTTACCACACACCCTGGGGATATGTTATTATGGTTTCAAAAGCTGATGTAGTCTGGCTAGGGAGCCAGATAAATTAGATGACTCTGGGTCCTTTTTTGCCTGGAAAATAGTTCTATCAATTATATTCATTCTTATGGATTTTTAGAGGACCTCAGATATAAATGAGCAGAGTATAGAATTACAGTTTCTATAAGGGGAATTCACAATGTCCTCACAATTCCTAACTCTCCTCAGAATGCCTACTGTCTAAAAAAATTACTTGAACTATTGTACTTGTATTTACAGGGTTTCAGAGTCGGAAGGAATTTCAAAATCCACAGGAGGTCATTCATCCTTTGTTGGAAGATCACTAGATTAGTAATACTAAGGTAGATTATTAGTATTAACACTTTTCATGTATGTATATCCTAGCTTCCTAACTAGATTATTAGCTCTTTAAGCGGAGGAATTGTGCCTTTCTTATGGCTCTAAGCAGAGTACAAAGCACATAATGATTTCTGAAAACTCAATATGTGTTCTATGAATTGCTGGGCTTAGAGGAGACAAGATTTAATATCCCAATCCTAGCAATCCCCAAGTAAGAGTGGATGAAGTTAGATAATCACAAATACTTTAGTAACTTACTTCAAAGTATTAAATACATGCGATGATGTTTATAATGATGATTTAATTATTGTTATTACCACCTTTATTTTTTCTTTTTTTTTCCAAAATAATTGGATAATTTCCACTTCACAGTATCACAAATTTAGAACTTAAAGGGACCTTAGGAGTTATTTACTTTATTCCTCCCATTTCTTAGGTGAGAAACTGAAAAACAGAGTCATAAAATATTTTCCTCAAGGTCCCCCAGATAGTATGTAGCAAAGTCAAGATTTAAATATAGACCCTCAGAGTCTTACCCCATTTTGACATATACTTATTGGAAAAACAAAACAAAATTCATTTGCAGTCTCTTTTAAATAAAGGAAACTGAACAGGAAGGTCAAATTGCTCTCAAAAACTTTTTATAGGCCTGGCAGCTCCAGAGACATTTCATCACTAAATAACGCGTGACAAATAAATGGGACAATTTATGGAGGGTTTCTTGGGGACAGAACCAGAATAGCAAAGGAGGACTTGCTAAAAGACTTCATATGTTTGTTTGATTTTTCCAAGAACAGCTAGTATCAATTAGAAAAAATCCATGGCTTGCATTGGCTACATGTTAATCATTTGTTAATAAGTTTATATGCAAACCAAAGACTGATGTCTTGGTTTCCATCCTCTTATGGGAATGAACTCTTCACTGGTTTAATGTCGTTAGCTAACAGAAGAGGTCAGAATGAAAATATCTCGAGAGCCCCACCTAATTATAGTCCCAGCCATAGACACTGGAGAAAATGTGACTTCTTAATAAAAAGAAAACTGCCTAGAACAATATTATACAGTTTGTAAATTCCACTGAACCACTGCACAAATAAACAGTGCTACTGAATCACACACCAGATCATCTCACAATTAAGACTCACAAGACCATCTGCTTTACAAACCCACCCTTGAGCCAGAGGGGAAAACTTTGAAGATAAATATTGCCACATGTGAAAGGAGAAGAAAATCCTCAACAAACCTTTGTGCATGAAGCATCATTTTCATCTATCTGCCCATGGGAATAAAGGATTTCATATTGTGACTTATGAATATTGTAAATACTCTCCTCACTGGAGAAGTGAGAATTTACAGATCTGATTGGAAATGAATGAACTGGAGATTAATTTTTTTCTGCTCCTACTTCTCTCCTTTTTTCTACTTGTTTTCCCCTCTTTTTCCCAATATCAAGATTTCTACCTTTTAAATATCTATTGCTAATTCTCAGTGGTTCATATATAAACTGAACATAACATAGATTTTTCTTAAGAAAAAGATTGGGGGCGGCTAGGTGGCGCAGTGGATAGAGCACCAGCCCTGGAATCAGGAGTATTTGAGTTCAAATCCGGACTCAGACACTTAATAATTACCTAGCTGTGTGGCCTTGGGCAAGCCACTTAACCCCATTGCCTTGCAAAAACCTAAAAAAAAAAAAAAAAGGAAAAGATTAAAGGCAGATTGGCTTTTTTCCTGATACTCAGAATTATCAATTAGAGTCTATTCTCAAAAATAGAAATAGTTACTCTATTACAAATATGAAAGGCAACAATATAAGGAAATGAGGAATACAATATTTTACCTTTTTGGTCTGCTGTATTATGACTGAAGATGTTACTTAGTTTCGGAGTCCTCTAGACCAAAATTCAAATAGAAATGGTATGATTGGACACAGGACCCATAAATCTGAACATCAGGATCCTTGCAGGCTGCATGTTGACAGAAATTTATATATTAACATTATCTTTAATCTATTGCATTTTATTATGGCAGTCAGGCAAATTAGATAGAATATGGATCTGTAATCAGGAAGATCTGAGTCCAAATTTGACCTCAGGCACTTACTAGCTGTGTTACCCTAGACAAGACATTTAACCTAGTTTCTCAGTTTCCTCATCTATGAAATGAACTGAAGAAGAAAATAGCAAACCACTCCAGTGTCTTTGCCAAGAGTGATCCCAGAGAGGTGGACTTAACTGAAAATGACTAAATAATAAAAAATGCATTTTATCAAAGATTTCCTCACTATTTTAATCTAAATCAAACTGCACTCTGGAGTACCATGGGTCCCAAGTACTTAAGATGTGTGTTTGAAATTTCTGTTCTAAACTACAAATTGGAAAGATGTTGATATGTGTTGATAGTGGGAGTTCCCCTCCCTTTTTACTTCATTATCTAGGTACTTTATTACTAATGAAATCACAGGTCCAGTCACTGTCCTGAGAGAGAAAAATATGTCAGTGAATTTTAAACATATGTGTGTATATATATATATATATATATATATATATATATATATATATAATATATTCCAATTGGATAAACCATGATGGCAACCTATGTAGGTCAATCTTCAATGAGCAGGTGAGCAGGTTAGGTATTCCATAATGTTAGTCCAGTGGGAATCATTCCAAGGAACAGAAGACTGCCACCTGTATACACAGTATACAAATTCAAAGAGTTGGAGGGGGTCAGATTTCTGACTGGATGAAGTGGAGGGTAGAGGGAGGAAGAGAGTGAGAATACAATTCTAAATGAAGTACCTAAGATTTTTTGGATGCAATATACTCCTTATTACTTGTTGAAATACTTTCACCTATCTAGACTCATAATTTATTCAAGAATCACTTTTCAGACTCAAACAGCAGTTAGTTAAACAACAAAAATCAGTTCATGGCTTCCAGAATGCCATCTGCTCCCTAGATTCAGAGTTCCAAAGATATTTTTTTTAAAGACCTTCTAAAACAAGAAAAAAGAACCTCCTCTTCATTTTCTGCTTGATGATACACCTTCCTCACACCCCACATTTTTGAGTAACTTATAATATTAAGACAATCCATTCCATTTTTACCCATTACTGCTTTTTAAAGTTTTTATTTCATACCAATTTCTGCCTTCTGAAGTCAAGCAGAGCAACCTTAATTTTTTTCCCCCCTTCTAAAACTTGAAGATTGTATCTAGTTCCTTCTAAGCAGGAGTATAATGGTTAATGATTAACATTTGGATCTCCAAAAAAGTAGGCATTTAAACATTTTAATCTGCATCATTAATATTTTCTCCATTACTTTCTTAAATCTGGATACTCAACCAAAATTTAAGCCCTGATCTGAAGAGTTTGCCAACTTCTAAGTAAAAATGTTCACACTGAATATTTAATGGTGCCAGCACAAACTGACTAAAGTTCATCTTTGCTTCTAAGTTTTTCATTTTCTAGATAAAAAAAAGCCTGAATTCATTTCACTGACATTCTGTATAAATTCTGGTGTGTGTAATCTGAAGCTGGGTGTCAGGAAGATCTGAGTTCAAATTGTCCCTCAGACATTCTAGTTGGGTGACTATGAGCAAGTCACTTAACTTCTCTCTTCAGTTTTCTCATCTGCAAAATGGGGATTTCAATAGCTCTATCTCATGAAGTGGTGAGAACACAATGAAATCATATTTATTAAAGCATTTATAAACTACAAAACACTATCAATGTTATTATTATTATTATTTTTTTTTCTAAAATTTGTCACCTAGAAGTGAGAAGCATTCTACATTGGTAATCTGATCAAGATAGTCATTAGTATTGATAGCAGAATTATGACCTCCATTGGTCTATATATTTTTAGAAAAACTGCCCAAGATTAGTGGAAGGGGGAACAAAAATTTTATCATGATGACAGAAATAGCATCAAAAGATACCAGCTTGTTCTGCCCCTGTCTGCAATATTTTCTTAAGGCTAATCAGAGTTGCAAGATAATTTGCATTCTAGGGTTAGTCATTGGAAAGGATATATATCAGGAACTGAAATGGTAAATAATAGTTGTTGTGTGTGTGTTCAAGTCCAGCTTTAGAAAGACTTATTGGAAGGTGCTGGGAGTACTGGAATTACCTTGCCTGCCCAAAGAAGTGGGGCAAAGATGAATGGAATTCAGTTGCCCTAACTCAAATTTAAGGATATGTATCACTTGGCATAGATGGCAAAAAAGAAATTCAAAAACCGTTGGAAGACCTGTTGAAAAATAGGACCCACTAATGGATTGAATATAGAGCAGTGCATTGGTTCAACCATTCTGGAAATCGTTATGGAACTTGCCCACCCAAATCACTAAACTATGCATATCTTTTGACTTAGCTATATCACATCTAAACCTATATTCCAAAGAATTCAAAGAAAGAGGAAAAAGACTCAATAGAGATAAGAATATTTATACCAATTTTTTTGTAGTAGCCATTAAACTAAAAATATTTCAACCAATTGGAAAATGGCTAAGCATGTTATGGACAATTTCAGAGGAAACTGGGAAGACATAAGCTAATAGAATGAAATGAGGAGAACCAGAAAAATGTACAATGACAGAAACACTATAAAGGAAAACAACTTTGAAAGAATGCTGATCAATGCAATGACAAACCATGATCCAGAAGCTTTCTGATAGACTCACAATGTAGAATGAAATATATACTCTTACTCATGACCTATGAGAAAATTTGTTTCATTTGACCAAGCATACATGTTATGAGGTTTTTCTTCCTTAAAGAATTTGCTAGATTTGATAATGTATACTTGTTATAAACTTCCTCCTCTTCTTCCTCCTCTTCCTCCTTCTCCCTTTTCTTTCTTCTTTCTTCCTTGTCAGACCTGGGAAGAATAGAAAGGAGACAAAAATTTGTTAATAGAAAAAATTAAGATTTTAAAAAAACAAATGTTTGTTATTAGAAAAATATCAGATTTAAAAAGATAAAGGGCCAGAAACTTTCCATTAACATAGGTGATTCTAGAAGGCTTGTTTCTTTTTGATCAGCCAAGAGCAAGCTATGAATTAGAGTAACAAAAGAGTTGAGAATTTGTTGACTGGTCCCAAGGCATGTTGGTTCAGGTAGTCTCATTCTGAACATGCGCTGCTTTCTTGAAGGAGAAGTAGCTGCAACAGAAGTAAGGTAGAATTTTTGAGGATAATATAAGCATCATGGCAAAGAAGCCATTCAGAGCTCATTAAATATATATTTTCATGCAAATATATATGTATCAGGAGAGGATAGAACTTCTGCAGATGACTACTATAGAAAGTAGAACTAATAACAACAGTGAGGAAAAGTTAGTCAGTAGGATACAATCATGGGAACTCAGGTAGAAGTGTTTTTTCCAGTTGTGATATCAGGCAGATTGCATTGAAGCCTAAGTCCTTCCAAGCTTGGAATGTGAATACTAGGACAATTTGTTCCCTTCTCTACTGGCATACATAGAGCCAAAAAGCATCCCACCACATGATTTTTTTCCTGCTATTTATGTTAGTACATTTTATAATTATTCACTCTATTCTTTTATTTAAGTTTCTTGCCTAGGATCTTGGTGCTGTAAAGTAATGTGGGATTCCAGAATTGTGAGATATCTATTATATCACATCACTTAGTTTTCAAATATAATGTCATAGTAATAGTTAAATTTGCTTTCATTCTATTTAAACCCCAGGTCTTCTTTAATATAAGCTACTGTCTGGCCATATTGCACCCTCTCACCATTCTATATAGGGTCATTGAACACAAATTTAGGACATTGTATTTATTCTTTTTTTAGGTTTTTTTTTTCAGGGCAAATGGAGTTAAGTGGCTTGCCCAAGGCCACACAGCTAGGTAATTATTAAATGTCTGAGACCAGATTTGAACCCAGGTATTTCTGACTCCAGGGCTGGTGCTTTATCCACTGTGCCACCTAGCTGCCCACATTGTATTTATTCTTATCAAGTTTCATTCTATTAAATTCAATCCATTGTTACGATTTGTCCATTGTTTTATTCTTCATTCTATGTGTATTGATCTTTCCTACCTATATGTTATTTATAAATTTGATAATTATTCCATAATTATCTTTAGCCAGTCATTGAAAAAAGAGGAAGAATTTTTTTTATACTGAGAGTAGTAGATGATATAAAAAGGTTATCTAGTATAGCTCCCTCATTTGGTCCAGAAAGATTAAGGGAGATGTTTAAAGTTTAACTACTGCATCCTATAATCTGGGATGTGTCCTGATTTCTAATTCAGTGATCTTTTCATTAAACTACCCTGCCTTTCATGCTTCATTGTCTGCACCTCAAATAGTAATAACAATAATAATGAGGCATCTATATATTACTTTAAAGTTTATCAGGCTTTTTATATACATTCATCATTCAGATTTGAAAATCAGGAAGATAATCCACTTTGTGTATTGTTGCAAAGATGAAGCAAAAATAATTATAAAAAATGCAGTCACCTGAAGTATTTTTTCATCTCCTTCCAAATTCTGGCTTCCAATCTGAATGAGTCATCTCAGAGTATTAAAACATCAAAAGAAAAAGAAGAAACAGAGAAGAAAAAAGAAAACTCTGAATGAGTTCTTGGCTTAGATGATTATGAAATAAACCCTCTTAATAATAAAGTACAGGACTGTGCAAGATGATAGTGGTAAGTACAGTTGATAAAGAAGCAATTACTGTAGTTTTGGAAAAAACTTTTATCTTGAAATGGCTAAGGGGAGAATTAAGGAATGAGGAAGAGACTGAATGTTTTGTTCTTCAGAAATATAATCTGTCATAAAACATTGTGGAAGCTCCCTATTTTCATAAAAAGATTTAATATTTAAAAATATGTAGAATATATTGAGAAATTTTTATTCCTCTCTAGCTACAAACTTTAGTTCATTATTTGCAGTGGTTATAAATTCTGGATCTGACCTTTTTGGGCATCCTACCTTCTATCATTGTTTTTGGATCATATTTCCATTTTCTAATTCTCCTTAAATTTTGAAATCATTTTCTGTTGATCATTATTCACATGTGCAGGTGAGAGTTAAAAGACAGATATGCCCCTGATAACCCTTATGGAACACACTCAAATAAAGGGCCATTCTTTGGTGCTATTCTGACTGTGTTTTGTTAGGGAAAATGGGACAGAGGTTAACCACCTTTTTCAGTTTTTAACTAACACAAGCCCTGTCATTTCTATAGTGCAAAGGAACATAACAAGAGAGATTGAGATGAGTTTCCTCACCATATTTTGAGAAATAGAGCTCCATGGGCTATTTGTATATATCCTCAACATACATATTCCCCATATGTGTGTGCCTCATATGGTATTTCTCTGCATGTCCATTTTCGAGGCAATTAGGTGGTTTAGGGGATAAGGATTGAACTTTGAGTCAGAAAATCCTGAATTCAAACCCTTCCTTCTGTCTGATCAAGGCACTTCATTTTTGTGAACCTCAGTCCTACTTCCAAACCAGAGTCACAGCATTTGTTCAGAAAAGGAACTCAGACTGTCAACTGTCAACTCTTAAACTGTCAACCAATTACCTTTCACAGGGTAGGCAAGGTAATCTATCTAGCCAATGTGGAAAGGTATCTTGAGGGAATTCCAGAAAGCAACATTTGCCAGATAAATCAAACCACCACTACCACTCTGACCATCATCTCTCCTCAGACCCAGTGTAGTCAGCTCAGTGCCCCTAATCCAAGAGTGCTCAGAATAGCAATATTTCTGGCCGAGTACTCCTAGCTATCCTGCTGGGAAACAACCACTGTGGAGCTCCAGTCTTTCCATTGCTTCTGGAAGTATTACAGCTACATATATGGAGGTTATTGAAAAGAAAGGTCCTGCTACTAAAGTCCTTGCTGCTGTTAAATAACCAGAAACTTTTATCAGTGGAAATTACATTTTAAAAAAAAGAAACATTACCCTCTGAATTGCTGCTGTACCCTAAAGACCATGAGATTTTCCCACATAACTTGTGGCCAAAACCTTCCAAATGGGTTGTTTCTTCCATTAGCATGTGAACTCCTTGAGGGCAGGAGTTGACTTACTTTTGTTTCTTCATTGTTCAGGATAGTAACTTGCACAAAGTAAATAATTAATAAGTAAATCTTCATTCATCCATTCAATCACTAATTTATTAATTTGATTCATTCAGCTTTCTCATCTATAAAATGGAGATAATAACCCTACTTAACAGAGTTGAGGTGTAAAGTGTGAGGACCAATTGAAATAACATATAAAATGCTTTTCAAACCTTAAGATGCTCTGTAAATATTAATTAGTGTTTCTGTTGTCATTATTTCCTTTACGAGTTTGCATTTTTGTGGGACAATGAGCTTTGATTTAGATGGTACAGTCAGGTGGCTTGGGGCTAAAGTACTGAAAGAGTCAGGAAGGTCTGAGTTCAAATCTAGCTTCAGTTGATTGCTCACTGTGGGACTCTGGGTAAATCGTTTAAACTATCTCTTGCAGATTCTACATTTGTAAAATGGGAATAGTAGTAGTAGTAGTAGTAGTAGTAGTAGTAGTAGTAATAATAATAATAATAATAATACTAATAGCACCTCCTAGGGTTGAGGTGTAAGGATCTAATGGATAACATTTATAAAGTGCTTAGCACAGTACCTAGCAGATCTAACTACTTATATATGTTGTTATTTGTCTTTCATTCTCAAAGAGGATCATAACATCAAGAAGGTAATGCCATGACTTGCAGGTGAATTGGTTGAGGTTTATGAGTTATGTTTGTGATAAAAATTTGTTTCACAACAGACCAGAGGTAGCTTTTTAGGGGCCCTTAGGTGATTCTCACATAGAATCTGAGAGCTAGAAGAGATCCTGAAAGATCATAATAATAGTCAATATTTATAAAAGACTTTTTAATATTTTACAAAGGACTTGATTCATAACAATCCTTTGGGGTGTGTTTTTAAAATATCATCTCTCTTTTATAGATGAGTCTTTCTTAAGTCCTTCAATATGATTTTTTAACTTCTTTTAACAATAACAAAAATATGTTTTAAGTCCCCCAAATAAGTTGGGAGCTCATGATATTCTTTTATATTTATTTACTAAATGTTTAAAATGAAAACGTTTAATCAAAAAGCTCTAAACTGAAGTTTTCATTATGCAATTATAAAATATAAAGTTTTATTATGCTATGATTATAAAAACTTTGTAAAATTCTATACTACTTTTGAAAATATAAAAATTCATAAGTTTACTATTATCTTCAAGACATCATACTAATTTTTGTTGAATATAGTATTTTAAATGGAATAAACTTGAATGATATTTAATGATATAATAATTTATATAAACAATTTTGATATTGGACTTCACTTATTTAGAACAAAAGGTTTGCAATATTTGTTTCAGTACCACACAGTCTTAATATTATCATAAAGTAATTATCATAAAATAATATTTACTTTTCTTCTAGCTAAAGAAAAAACTCTATCTTAAATAATACATTTATTTGAAATTCAATTACACATATTACTTTATTTTCAAACAATGTTTATATTTAAACTAGCATTTGTAAGGAAAGGATCTCTTCAGACAACTCTTTCTTCTCTTCTAGAAGAGAAGCACACTGTCCACTCTCACAGAAACTCTATTGAACAGCTACCAAGTCAGTGTTGACAATCAGTTCTTTGGAAAAGCCACCAAATAGAAGAATAATGAACATAAATGGAGTAAAATTTTAAGTTAGAGTACAGCTGTAATATTATGAGATGCACTATAAGGTTTATTTTTTAACAATAATCCACAAAGGTTTCAGATTGGTTCATGATGCCCATGATGAGCACTCATGTTTATCCTTTATCCTGAGATTTGCACTGCAAGAACACAAACTTTTGTCACATCTTAACCGTGTAATTACATAGCTGTTGAAGTACCACTGTAGTTGTTGCTCTTGTTGTTTGCCCTCGAAGAAGACTATAACCTCAGCAAGGTGATGTCATGACTTGTAATTGAATTAAGTGAAGGAGGGTTGTGCAAAGTCAATGGCAGAATGAAGGACCTGTACAGTATGCAGAATGGAAATGAAAGTGAGTGTATGTGGCTGACCATGCATTGGGAATTGGTTTATGATCAGATGTCGAACACTTGTAGCAATTTGATGACAGGTTGAAAAATCGCACAAATAAATTATACTTGTTTAGAATTCAGAATTTGATGTAAACACTGCATAAATACCAAAATTGCTATGTACATGATCATTGTATTTAAGAATCACTGCAGAAACAAGTGAATAACATGCACGGGCGTGTTGGCCAGAGGGAAAATATATTGGCCAATTATTTAGTGCTTAAGGTATTATTAGAGAATTTTTTTAGTATGAACCACTTGGACTATCATTATGAACCCCCAAGGAGGTTGCAAACCATGAAATGGGAGCTATAGGCCTACACTAATGTGTTCTCCAAGGTTATTCCACTAGAGTGCAAATGCAAGCTGGTTCTACCAAGTCAGAAATACTTCTAGTTCAAGCTCCATGATATTTAATATGTTTATTACTGCCCACTAATTAGCCTGCCCAAATTTGGACAGGTTCGTCACTAAATTAACTACAGATTAATGAATTTTTATAACCCTATCAATTCATATATTATGGTTACTAAATTGTGAGGGGTTGTAATTTATATCAAAAGGAAGTAACTACAAATCCTTGAAGTATTGGAGTCAACCTCAATGAGACAATGGAGAGATGACTGACTGAAAGTACTTTGAAAACAGTGATTTTCTTTTGAAATTTGTTTTGTATCATAGACCCTTAGCATAAGCTGACACTAAATAAATGTATATTGACTAGTAAGTTTCAGAGCAGGACTTGAACCAAGTCTTGAGTGCAAAAATGGTGCTTGTCCCACTTTAGAACACTGCTTCACCATACTCTGATGCCTCTAGGCTGATGTGATTCATGCTTTGACTTTAGGCAGATCAGTGTTCAAAATGGTAATTCATTTCCTATTTTGAGTTGTGCTGGATGGTGCAGTGATTAGAACACCAGTCTTGAAGTCAGGAGGATCTGAGTTCAAAACCAACTCCAGCTACTTACTGTGTGACCTTAGGTAAGTCAATTAACCATGATTGTATCTCCTCCAAGGCTAATTCCAGTCATCCTGATTCATATTTGGTCACCAGACCCAGATGGTTCTGGAGGAGAAAGTGAGGTTGATGACTTAGTACTGCCCTCCTTTCACTCAAATCCAATTCACATGTATGTCATGGCATCATGTCCCTGATGTCATGGTCCTCTTAAGAATGGAGGACAAAATATCAGGGTTGTGACATAAAAGACAAGACTATGTACATAGGCTAGAATATCTACTGGTGGATAGATATCCAACCTGGATGACCAACACTCTAATGAAACTACTGGCATTTTGAAGTCAACATTCTATTATTGTTTAAAGGATTTCACTATTGCAAAAATTATCATAAAGAAATACTTCAAACAAATCCCCAATATATTATAATATAATCCAATAAAAACAGACAATTCCAGAGCCTCTACCTTTGCTAGCCTCAAAAATTTTTTGGAATTTCTTCTAGATTCTAGAGTCATGAGCTATACATGAATATCAGTTTTACCGTTTTATGATCAAAACTTCATTTTGACTCCAACCAACATTACCTAGTTTGTTTCACAATGGAATCAGAAAATTTCTACAACCACAATAGTAACAAGCTTTTATTAAGTGCTTACTATATTCTAGGCACTATGCTAAGCACTGGGATTAAAAAAAAGGCAAAAATAGCCCCAGTTTTAGGGATTTTGCAATCTACCAGGGAAGACAACATGCAAAGAACTATGTATAAACAAGCTACATACCAGATAAACAGGAGGTAATATCAGAGAAGAGACATTAGAATTAAGGAGAAGTGGGAAAGGTTTCTTGAAGATGGTGGAATTGAAGGAAGATAGAGGAAGAAAGAGACAGAGGGAAGAAAATTTCAGGCATGGAATTGGGAGAGAGATTGTTTTATTTGAAAAACAATCTATCTGGAGGACAGTTTGTCACTGGATTGCAGAGTTCTGGGAGGAGAATAAGGTGTCCGGAAATTGGAAAGGTAGAAGGAAGACATTATAAAAAGGTTTAAAAAAACCAAATAGAGGATTTCATAGTTGATCCTAGGAAATAGGAAGCCATTGGAATTTTTTAAATGTGTGAGAGGGGATGACATGGTCAGACTTATGCTTTAGTCAGTTCACTTTGACAGCTGAGTAAGAGATGACTTAGAGTGGAAGGAGATTTGTGGCAGGTATAACAACCAACTAGTTAGTTCAATATTCCAGGTGCGAAATGATGAAGCCCTGTCTCAGGGTGGTAACAGCATTAGAAGAGAGAAGACAATGTATTGTAGAAGACAGAATTGAAACATTTTGGTAACTGATAAGATTTTAGGGAATGAGAGAAAGTGAGATGCTATGGATAACACTTCGATGGTGAGCCTGGATACTTAAGTGATAACTTCAACAATAGTATGGAAGTTAAGAAAACAGGGGAAAACTTTGCGTTGTGTTTAAGATGATGATAGGCAATCAGAGACTGAAGGTCAAAAGAACGATCAGGGGTGGATAAATGGATCTGAGAATGAAGTTTATATAGATCAATGATTGAATCCATGGGAGCTTTCAGAGTGGAAAGAACTTTAGGAGTCACCAAATCTATCCCATGTCTGAAAAATGATACCATCTAAAACATATCCAAATGATCATTTAATTTTGATCTGAAAGCCTTCAATGAGGAGGAGTCCACTGCCCCCCAAGGAGACCTTTCCATTTTGGGATAGCCCTCAAAGTCTCATGAAGTTTCTATATATGGCTCTTGTGATTTTTGGTCATTTTTAGAAATTATATATAACTACAGACAAGATGTAAGTTTTCTATCATCCAGGATATTCAAAAGAAATGCCTAGCACATAGTAAGTTAACTTGTTGATTTGATTTGACTAATCTCGAAAGAGTACCTCTGAAAATGTTCTAAGCAATGATAGAACAGTTGCAATAAGTTTATAGTTTTTTGAGTACCTCCTTGCAGTATCACAATAACTCTGGTGTTCTACTTTGTCAGGAAGAATTTTATTTAACAACAGCATCGAAAGAATATTCAATAGGATATAGCATTACTTTAGCTAGTATAGCTCCAAAGGTTCTGTATTTGTCGAGGTTAGCAAGCCCAATCAGGAGGAATAGGAGTAGTCCACTTCTAATGTGGCAAGTCAGTTTTATACATAGGAGTCTTTGACTCTATTCTAATGATATTTTGAAGATGTTTTCATTAGTTTCCATTTTAATTTAAATTTAGTTTAATTTGGTTTGGCTTAGTTTAGTATAGTTTTGTTTTGAATCTCCTTACTGGCTTGATTCTATTATATAGATTTGTAAATGATCTAAGCTTTGATCTGTTCCATTTTCAATGTGGGGTAATTTCCCCTCCTTAGACATTTTGGCATCCTTAAAAAAATTTTTTTGAGAGGCAGGTGTGTTGTGTTAATTGCCTAAGGTCACATAGCTACTAAGTAATCAAATGTCTGAGCATGGATATGAACTCTGGTTCTCCTGAATCCAGGATGGGTACTTTATACTCCTAAAGCATTTTGGAAACCCATTCTCAAAGGATATTCTTCCATAGGTTTCCCCTTGTTTGTGGGCTATCTTATTATTTAATACAGCCCTGGTATGGATAAAATTCAATCATCCCCATATCAAACTAAAAAGAATAAGAGAGGTTCGAGTAACCTGAGACCAAAGGTCAACCTATTATAATACTTGACTCTCTTCCTTCTCCACTTGCCTTAAAGATTTTTGCACTTGGATCCTCCCCACAGTAACTGAAATTTGATTGCATTTACTCCCTATCCCCAACTATACATGGTGGCATCTTTTGTTGATATCTTCACTTTTCTTGCCCTGGGCTCTAGGTGTCCCAAATTTGAACTTATTAATTCCCTCCACTATATGAGATAATATTGACTTGTAAAAACCTGCTGCTTTCATCATTTGCCTCTTTTGTGAAACCGTCTTAAGTCCCAAAGCAGTTGCAATAGATTAGGAATGTCTCATAACCTTTGAGTCACACTTTTCATGTAACTTAATTTTAAGGAAGTGAAAAGCAACATTGTGATTTTTTTTTCTTAAGAATTTCATAGCCCTATTTAAAATGGTTGGAGAAATTTTATAGGATCATAAAATGAGAAGTGTTGTCTATTCTTGTTTTCAACTATCTGGAAAAGAATTTTCCTTTGGATGTCTTCAACAACAGAGATGCTACTTCTAGTTCAAAAGTTCCCCTCCATTCCTTTAGAGATTCTTGTGACAGCTTTAAAAGCTAGATTGATTATGAATCATCTCACCCTTTCAACTTCAGAGAGAAAAATTCTTTGCAAAATAATGATAATGGTTCTTGTTCAACTTATCACCTAGGGTCATTTTGAGGAACGAAGATCAAATGACATGGTGAATAGATGGATCTGGAAGCTTCTTCATCACCTGAATTGACTCCAGATATCACTAACCTTTCTACTTGTCTAACATGAATTATCCCTCTTGCATTTATCTTAACAGCATAACAAACACTTCCTGCTCTCTGTAAAGTTTAACATTTTATTATAAACTATCTCTCTAATTGATTCAAGTGAGCCTGTCTCTTCTCTAGACCTTAAAATTCTTGTAAGCAGACATTTAATCTTCCTTCATCTTTAAAATGGAAACAATAGATGAGTGATTAGATGAAAAGTATTTATTATACACTTTATGTGACAAGCACTGAGGATACATATGCAAAAACAAGACAAAAGCAAGATATGTAAGATAGTGGAGACCAGGGAGGTGTCCTGCTTTAGGAAGTCACAGGGAAGATGCTTGGAGTTCTGGGAGTGTCAAATGGCTTGCCTTTTCAGAAGCAATGGTTTTTCTGATTAAATTATGGATCACAGCTCAAGAAGTTATTTTGTGTTTCTTGTTTACATTAGAGGGAAGTGAAAATCAATTCAATTCAATAAGTATTTCTTCAATGCCCAGGCACTGTATTTGGTAAGGGAGATATATAAATGACAGAAACAAGTATCCCTTGCCTTCAACAAGCTTATGTTCTATTGTAGGGAAATAACCAGTAAATATTTAAGTAAATGCAAAATGGATATAACACCCCTTTGGGTGCCCTGAAAGACAGTCCTTTGCTGCATGTAGACCCAGAGGGAGATGACTTCTTACTAGCTAAGAGTGATATGACAAATCTGTTATATGGAACTTGGATAGAGATTATACTATGAGAGAGGGTATCCAGGGAGACAATGAAGGGAGACAAAGAATTTTTGAATTTCTTTTTCAATCAACAAAAATATGGCTTCTTTCTCTCCTACTTCTTTTTTTTAACCCCTCCCCCCAATATGAGAAAGAAAGAAAAGCAATAGTCAAGCTAAACAAACATTTCATGTTGGCCATAGACTAAAAAAAGTCTCAGTTTGCACTCTGAGTCCATCACCTCTCCATCAGGAGTTATATAGCATGATTATCATGTCTCTTCTGATGTAGTTGGTGAACATTATGCTGATTGCCATTTCCAATTTGTTCAAAGTTTTTGTGTTTATAATATTTATTATTATTATTATTATTATTATTATTATTAAATTTGTTTATTGGGTGCTACTAATTTTACTTTGCATCAGTTCATATAATTCTCAAATTTTTCTGAAATTACCCCTTCATCATTTCTTACTGAACAATCCTATTCTAGCACAATCCTATAGCATTATTTATTCATTCCTTCCATAATTTTTGGACAATTCCTCAGGTTTCAATAATTTGCTGTCACAAAAAGAATTGCTTTAAATATGTGTCTACACTGGGGATTAGGTCTAATGAAGAATGGGCATGTGCCCATGTTTCAAGGCAAGAAATTCCAAGTCCAGCACAAAGGAATCATAGTGTTAGAGATGGAAGGAACTTTCAGATTGAGTGCCAGAGTTAGCATTCAAGTCCTTCAAAACCTCAAGATAAATAAGGTTCAAATTAGCAATAAAAAAGACAAGGGAAAATGAATTAAGAGATAACTAGTAGAATTTTCAATTTATCCAGATTCCTGAATCCTACTTTATTTTTAAATGACTTTCCTGTGGGATATTGAGAGCTGAGCCAGCAATTTCTGGCTCAGTTTACCCAGGAGGTCCTCAACAACTGTTAGTGGTTGATGATAAAATGAGCCAGCATCCACAGATGATAGATTAGAGGTGTGTTCTTCCTACCCTAGATGAATGGCAAGTCAGAGCTAAACCATATAGTTTATTTTACAAATCTTAAAAAAAATGAATTTAGCTTTGTATAAAATCACTTCATTATAGTTTCATTGGAAACAAAAACTTCAGCGATTAAAGTTTTACATAATATTTCATGGCACATGATACTGTTTTAAATCATAAAAAATAGTGAAGGAAAGAGTAGAGTGAGAGGAGGAGGAGAGAGAGGAAGAGGAGAGGAATGGAATTAATGGAAAAATAGGGGAAGAAGAAAAAGAAGAAGAGAAGGTTGAAGGGAGAGGAAGAGATAGGGAATGAAGAGAAAAAAGGAAGAGAAGGAATGAGGAAAAAGAAGGGATATAGAGTAAAGGTGAAAGAAGACACAGAGACAAAAAAGAAGATAGAATGGAATGGGGGAGCAGAAAGACCAACAAATACAGGGAGAGAGAGACAGACAGACAGACAGATAGAGACAGAGACAGAGACAGACAGAAAGACAAAGACAAAGAGAGAGAGAGAGAGAGAGAGAGAGAGAGAGAGAGAGAGAGAGAGAGAGAGAACATTAACTGAAATGTATACTATCCATTTTGAACACTGCTTTCAATATTTGGCTCTCAAGCTTCCCCTGAAATGCCTCTGGCTTGATATTCATTACATAAATTTGATTTAAAAAATAAGATAGAAGAGAAAACTGCAACCTGAATATGTTTTTCTTCTTATGTGTATGTGGGATAGGAGGAGAGGAGAGAGAAGAACATTTACCTCATAATTTCCGTTTTCCCCCCTCTCCGTGTAAGCCACATTAGTCTCTCAGTAAAGGTACTTGGGGAAACTTGCTAAAATTTTCCCTCACGCTTGAAATTTACTTACCCTGGGTAACAGGAAATGTGGAGTCTTGTGATGTAGATTGTTATACCAGATGGTAATCTTAGCACATGCTATTTATGTAGATCAGCCATGTGCGTGAGTCATCCATTTGTAGCTGACCTCAGCTGCTGTGAAATTGGGTCCTTTACTACTAATATTAATAAATAACAAATAATAATAAAGCAGTGTCATTTTAATCTGCATTTAATGAGGCCATTACCTTTGCATAATATCAAGTAGCATGAAATGGTTTTCTTTTTTTCCAAACACAGCAATATTTACAGCGGGTTATATATAAAGCTAGATCACTGGCCCTTGGCTGTCTACGCCCGGCACCAAACCCTACTTCCCAGATTTCTGCTGCTGTCATTGAATAACCTAAGTACTTCATTCCTTTTTCTCCATCACTTACTACCTTTGTGACCTTGGACAGATCACTTATATCTAAGTCTTCATTTGCAAAATCAGGGAGTCAATGGACTAAATCAGAATGTCAGACATGCCAACAGAATTGCCTGTGACCCATCACACTCCTGGGTGCTGCCTAACCCAGATTAAATTGCAATTGGGAAAAACTTAACAAAAATTAAACAAAAGTACAATATGTGACCCACAGCAATGCTTGTATATGGATTAGTGACAGTGTTTCCATTTGATTATACTGCCTGGAAAACATCCAGAAACCTTTCCATCTTATATTTGTGAGCAGGCACTTACATCCTCCTCCACGTTTTGTGATTAGAGTTACTTTTTTAGTTGTAGGAATATTTGAATTGTGCTTTTCACAATCTCTTCTTGCCTGATTAAAAACCACCTTCTAAATGAAGCCTTTCCTGATGTTCTCAGCTGCTTCTCTTCCTCCCTTTCCCATTACCTTGTATTTATTTTTATATGGTTTGTACTTGATTTGCTCTGTTCTTTTTTTTTTTTTTGATTCTAACAAAATGTAAACTCCTGGAGGCTAGGTTCTATTTTTTGCTCTTGATTTGTAACCTTAGAGCCTAGGAAAATGCCTCAAACATAGTTCTTAAAAATATTTAGTGATTGATGGGCCTTCTTTTTTGATCAATGGAGTGTGTTTTCTCAATGTTTGGAGGTATTATAGACCTTTTCAAGTTAATTTGCTCAAGCAGGGACCAAACACACGACTTTGACCATCTTCAACATCATATTCTTTTTTAAAATATTTATTTTTAAAATCATGGAACAAAGCAAGCATTTCTATCATAGTAAAAATGAAAAGATGATTCCATGTGAAACTGCAAATCTACCATTTACAACTTGCTATTATCTCCATTTATAATGTTATCATGTAAATATTTTTCCTTTTTTCCTTCTCCCCCTTGCCCTAAAAATATATATATAGCCACAAATACATGCAAACATCTATTTATCAGTTCTTTCTCTACTGTAGATAGCATCTTCATATGTTCTTTATTTTTCTTTATTTTTAATTTATGTATTTATAGTAGTCAAAATGACTTAGTTGTTCAAAAGTGTTCTTAAAACACAATTGCTATTACTGTATACAATGTTCTCTTAGTTCTGCTCATTTCATGCTTCATCATTTCAAGCAAGTCTTTCCATGTATCATGTTTTAATCAACTGAGATCCTCCAATCACACATTGAAAGGGTCTCACATCGAAAGTCTACTCAATTGCAAATTCTTCAAGGGTAGGGAGCATAGCTTCTTTCATCATGTCTCAACGCCGAGCTTGTTACAAGGCTTTGCACAGCATGGGATTGGATGGTCTTTGTTGAAAGATCATCTCTAAACCTCTCCAACTGAAACACTGTTAACGCCTTTCAGCTGCTTACAGTGGTATTCTCTGTCTTCCTATTGTCTCCTACTCTCTCGACATAAAATTAGATTCCCCTTTATAGCCTCTGACATTAGATAGCACCTTCCTGTATTCTTCACTCCCCCTCACATTACACTTCACCTGAAAACTGAGTCTTCATTTCCTCTTCATTCTTTCCCCACCCAGCTGTTGTTTACCAGACAACTTTGTTAATATGTCTTGGAAGTATTTGTAGCACAAATAGCTTTGATAAAATTATTCTCTAGAGCTGTTTTCTTCAACATTATTCTAGGTACACTTTGAGCCTCTTCCCTTTCTGACATTGTGACACATTCTTTCATCCTTTGTACTCAAAGAATGGATTCAACTTCACCTTTGCCTTTTCTTCCTCCCTCCTTCAGACTACTCTTATCTAGAGCCTATTTCAAAGGGAACTTTTAAAGCATTCATCTTTCATACATATCTTTATAATGTATTTACTTTTCTTATGATGAGGGTTAGTGTTACCAAGAATGACATGCACATAAGAAATAAAAGATAAAGGACATCATTGGAGTATTAGCTCAATGAAGATAGGGTTGTTTCATTTCTTGTTTCTACACTGCTGAGTAGATAGTAGATGGTTAATGATAATAATACAAGTATAATAATTATATGATAATGATAGTCACATGATAGGTGATTAATCAATGATTGTTGATTGGTCAAAGAAATGTATAGTCAAAAAAAAGGAGATGATCTAGTCAGAGTTGAATTAGATGGTCTATGAAATCCCTTTCAACTCTAGCTTCATGAGCCTATACATCTAATTATATAGGGAACATGATAAATAGTAACAATAATAAGGATAATTCTGTACAAAGACATACATATTTTCTTTTCTGATCTTTTTTGTGACCCAAGGTATTCATTTTTAAAGATGTTGACAGGAGTTGAAGGTGCAGTATTTATTTGACCACAGATCAGAGCTAAGTTAACTAGTCCATGAGCTTACTTGAATTACATTTAAGAGACTGTAAAATTGTCAAGAAAATTAAGACATTCTGAAGAGGGCAAGTTTGAAGTTATGTTCTGAAAGAAGTAATTCTTTGAAGCAGGGATGGGGAACCTTTTTTTCTGCCAAGGCTGAATAAATGATATCTATTTATTTATTTAGTTTTGCTTTCTTTTTGCAAGGCAATGGAGTTAAATGACTTGAACAAGGACACACAGCTTATTAAGTGCCTGAATCTGCATTTGAACTCAAGTCCTCCTGACTTCAGGGCTGGTGCTCTATCCATTGTGCCACCTAGCTGCTGCATAAATGATATTTATAGTATCATTCTCAGGCTATATTTGGTCAAACATTTAATTAATTCATCCTTACAAAGCTCCTATATTTACTGAATTTTGAGCCCCCCCCCTTTCCTTCCCTCCATTCCTCCCCTGTTTTAAAGAATGGATCCATGCTGTCATCATTCTGGGTACTTATTCTAATGATCTAGATTGTAGCTCTTCTTCATCTTAGTTCACTCCTGATTTAACCATATTTTTCTATACATTTTCTTCACTACCCTACTACCCTTCCCACCTAGTAGAAGTTTCATTTAATGTGCTAGGGCTTTCCTTTGATTCCTTTAGTTTTTCATGGTTACCAGGGCAGCAATGGGACTACCCGTTTATTTTCCCTGTCACTCACTATATGATTGGCTTACTTCATTTTGCAGTCTCATATTTCCTCAGTTATATTTAGTTTTCCAAAACTTTTTACCCAAAAGGAGTGAGGACCTGAACTTAAGACATCTGGACAGAAATAGTTGATTAACATGAACTGTGATAAGTGCTGAGGATGAAAAGAAAAGGTTGCTGACTTTAAGATGTACACATTCTAATGGGGGAGACAATATGTAAATGGATAGGAACATACGAGATCCATGCAGAGTAAGATGAATGTAGCTCAAAGGGGAAGGCTTTTAGTAGATGAATGGACAAGCTAGGAGAGAGGCAGGAAGTTGAAGGAAGACAGGTGTAGTCAGAGATGAAAATGGTGGATATAGAGCATCAAAAATAGACATGGATGATTCTAAGTAATCTGTTCAAGGAACAATAGTAACTGAATCATAAAGTATATGGAAAGAAAGTGAGAAGTCTAGAAAGGTAGGAAGGGATCCCCTTACAAATAGGTTTAAATTTATATTTGACCCTGTAGGCAAAAGGGAGGAGTCCCTGAGGCTTATTGAGTAAGATAAAGTCAGTTCCTAGCACACTTTAAGGCACAGAGTAAATAATTACTACTACTACTACTACTACTAACAATAACAACAACAATAAATAATTGCTGATTGAAGGAAGGGGATAAATAATTCAGTGAGAGCAAGTCTCTTAAGGTGGAATGCAGTTGTTTGATATGGTTTTTTTTCCTCTTAGTATATTATGAGTATGAATGCCTCATGGAACCTTGCTAATTGCACTATCCTTGCTTCAGACATAGGTAAACAATTAGACTTGGGAGATAAAGTTCCTAATTCTTAGTATAAAACATATGCTCACATCTACATTGAGAACTAACCTTGCAATAGGGGATGGAAGTTAAAAGGTATTTATGATAGAAGAAGCCAGAGAATTAGGGAGATGTAGGCATGAAGTGGTGGTATGTCATCTGGAGCAGAGCTAGCCTGCTAGGTCCAAAAAAAAATATTTTGTTCCTTTTTTCCCCGCCTTTGACTATATATCAGTAATATCAATAGTCTATAGACAAGTACATCCATATACATACATACATACATACATCATAGCCACTGTCTATGAACTATCTAATTTTTGCAATCTGGTTCTTTATATGCTTTTACTATAAAGGGAAATTATTTATTATTAAAGATATTGAATTATTGGAGGTTAACTATACCAGGAAAGTGCTGGAACCAGTTCAAGTTGAATCCCAGGAGCTGGTTGTTAAATTTTCAGTGTGAGTATTTATGCCTTGGAAAGCAACACACTGTACAAAGTAAGGCTTAATTTATTGTTTTGTTGATTGTCTAGATTGAAGAGAGTGATGGAAAAATATTAATGATGCAAATTTAACATAAAAGTATGTCATAACATTTCTTTTTTTCCCAGTAAGCTACTCGTCAAATATTTACCAGCATATCACTATACCTCAATTGAACTAAATGCAAATACAAACACATTTATGAAATTCAAATACATGTTCATTTTACTTACCATTCAATGTCTTTAAGAATGGCAGGACTTTTGCATAAAACTAACAAATGCTTGCTCTGTTTAATAATTATAATAGTAACTAACATTTATAAGACTCATGAGCTATTGCAAACATATTTAATTTTCTCCTCACAACAAACTTATGAATTAGGTATTTCTATTTTTTCAGATGAGGAAACTGAGCCCGAGAAGTTAAGTGATTTGTCCAGGGTCACACAGCTATAACATCTCTGAAGAATTGAACTTAGGCCTTCCTGACTTCATATCCAAGACTTTATCTTATATTATACTACCTAGCAGTTTCTTGATTCATGAATTACTAATTATTTGCCCTCTTCCCCATGGTACTCTGGACTTCAGCTAAGTTGAGTCTTAGCAGCTTCAAATACACCCTTATGAATACTAACTTGGGGTGTAACTTTTGGAATGAGTTTCATTGTTTTGTAGTCATCACATGGACATAATAGCATATTTCTTTAATAAAATAATTGACTATATTTCTTTAAATTTTACAAAGCATTTTACTCAGGTAACTTTGTGAGATAGGTAGTGTGAATATTGATCCTATTTTAAAGATAAAGAATAATAAAATGCAGAGAAATTGTCTTTTACCTGTCTATGATCATCAACTAATGATAGTTGAGATTAAAATTCAGGTCTACTGACACCAGATCAAATATTCTTTCTATACTGTCTTTTTTTAAGGTTTTTGCAAGGCGATGGGTTAAGTGGCTTGCCCAAGGTCACACAGCTAGGTAATTATTAAGTGTCTGAGGTCAGATTTGAACTCAGGTCCTCCTGACTCCAGAGCTGGTGCTCTGGTCACTGCACCACCTAACTGTCTACTCATAGGGCTATATATATAGAAGGCTACTAGAATTATTGCCATGGGAAAAAAAGTTTTCTTCTTGGTGAGAAAATGGGAAAACTTCCCAGTTACTAATTGCATTATGTAGAAGAGTGAAAATTCCTCTACAATTTTTTTTTCTCTGCTTGGTTCTTGGGAGCACAACTAGGACAAATGGGTGGAATTGCAATGAGAAAATTTTTAGCTCCATTTAAGGTTTCACTTGCCAAAAAAATTAGAATTATCACCAAATGGAATAGTTATTCTGAGAGGAAAATCTAGAAGACCAGTTAGGGTCTTATAGATAAGACTCCTATTTAACCTAGAAGTTCAATTAGGTGACCTCTAATGGAGATTGTATGATACAATGATTGAGGATTATTATTTTGTCATTATCTATTGTCTTATTCATTCCTATTTTCTATGCAATACTACTTGCTCCATGATTCTTTTTCTGTTAAATATTTCTTCCCTTTTCATTCCTCTCTGATCACTAAATTGTTACCTATCTCCCATGAAGTCTTCCTTGAATATACCCTTTTTTTTTGCAAGGCAAACGGGGTTAAGTGGCTTGCCCCAGGCCACACAGCTAGGTAATTATTAAGTGTCTGGGACCGGATTTGAACCCAGGTACTCCTGACTCCAGGGTCGGTGCTTTATCAACTACGCCACCTAGCTGCCCCTTGAATATACCCTTTAGCAATGATTTTCCTTACCTTGATCCTCACAGAGTACTTTATTCTGCACTTCTTTAATACAGTTATTATGTATTATTGTGTATTGTGGCTGTTTTTTTGTGTCTTTATTATTAGATTGAAAGTGCCATAAGGCCTGGAACCATGCTTTGTCTTAACTTTTTTATCTTCCTAATTACTGGAATGATGCTTTATATAGAATATCACAAAACCACAGATTTTGGAAGAGAATATTTGGCCTACCTCCTCAGGAATTCCATCAACTATATCTCTGATAAGTGGTCATTTAGCATTTGCTTCGAGACTTTCAGGAATGAGCAACTCACTATGTCTTGAGGCAGCTCTTGTCACTTTTGGACAAATCTAATTTTTAGAAAATTTTTGCTTAAATCAAACTGAGATCCAATTTCCTATAATTTCTATCTGTTATTTTTTTTCCCTCTAGGGCAAAATTTGACCAAGTTTAATCTCTTTAACATGAGAGCTCTTTAAATACTTCTACTGCTATCAAATAATTCCAATGTCTTTTCCTTTCTAAACTACATTTTCCCATTCTACAAATGACTCTCATATCAGGTTTTCTGGACCACTCACCATCTTGGTCATTCTCTTTTGTGAATACTCAGTTTGATAGTGTTCTTCCTGAAATGTGATGGTCATGAAATATGGCTTGACATCTTTTCACATAGACTTAATGTTATTTTTCCTTCTTCCACTTGAAACCAACCAAATCTGACTCTTAGTTTTCTTAATGGACAATACTATCTCCCATCTCCATGGCTTTATATTAATTGCTTGTTCCTTTTCCTGGCATATTCCTCATCTCTGCTTCTAAGAATACTTAGGTTCAGCTCAAACATTACAACCTTTATAGGGCTTTTCTTGCTTCCTCTAAGTTGCTATTGGTCTCCTTCTTCAAAAATTACTTTGCATAAATTTTGCCAATTAGTCTCTATCTCCTCATTCAAATATAAGACTATCTAGTTCCTAGCAAAGTGAACATCACATAGTATTAGTAAGTGCTTGTTTAATGAATTAAATGAACTCCAAACCAAACATAACAGTCTAGATGTTGTTTGAACTAGATTATCATCTTTCCTCTTCTGGATTCTATGCCTCTACTAATGCAGTGGATAGAATCTTGGACCTGGAATCAAGAAGACCTGAATTCCTATTGGCGTCGGATACTTCTGTGATCCTGAGAAAGTCACTTAACTCTGTTTGACTCAGTTTCCTCATCTATAAAATAAGTTAGAGGAGGAAATGGCAAAAACACTCTTGCAATTTTTCCAAGAAACGCTCAGTGGGATCAAGGAGACTTAGACACAACTGAAACAACTTAACATTACTAAATGGCTAAAATGTGCATTAGCACTTTGAGTGGCCAAGTCTTGTTAAGTTTTCAGTTCTCCAAAACTTTGAAACCTCTTTTCAGGAATTGTGTACAATTATATTTCTGTATTTTGCATTTGGATGACTGTTTTTTTTTCAAATTCAGTTCAGAATTTTGCATTTATCCTGTTTTAATTTAAATTTATTAGCTCCAGATAAAATTTATTAGATTCAGAATTTATTAGATTAACAATGCACAATTGCACTGTGGATTGGATGAAAGGCTGATCTTCAGATTAGGAAGACCTGGGTTCAAGGTCAGGTGATGTGTGACTATGAGTAAAGTTACTTGTTGTCTCAGGGTATCAGAGTACTCTAGAGGCATCCTTTCAAGTTGAAATTAATTCATTACTGAATATTTTGTATATTAGGTAATTTTCCATTCCAAATCCCCATAATTGTATTGTCACATATCCATTAAGGATAGTTAATACTCATAGCTAATAGCTAGCATTTAAATTATTCTTACTATGCTGTTCACTATGCTAAATACTTTACAAATATCATCTCATTTGATCCTCATCATAACCCTAGGAGATAAGTACTATCATTATTTCAATTTTATAATTGTTTATTTTAGATTTTTTCAAGGCAATGGGGTTAAGTGGCTTGCCCAAGGCCACATAGGTATTTAGTAAGTGTCTGAGGCTGGATTTGAACTCAGGTCCTCCTGACTCCAAGGCCTGTGCTCTATTCACTGCACCACCTAGCTGCCCCCAGCAGTTTTTATGATTTGAAAAAGTGAGACAGGCAAAGGTTAAGTGATTTGTTCTGGATCATACAACTAGTAAGCATCTTAGACTGTATTTGAAACTCAACTCTGGCTCTAGACCACTGGGTCTATCCACTGTGCCACCTAGCTCCTAAAAGAAATTTTCATCTGTCTTGCTGAAAGATTGTAATGTGTTGTTTAGTTTAGGGTAGTTATTATGTCAAAAAAGGGAAAAGAAGCTACTTTAGTTTGATATGCTCTTGATGAAGTCTTACTTCCCTTTTGAAATTTTCACAAACTATCCTTTTAATAATAAATGCTAAAATTTTGCCAAGAATCAAATTCAGTAGCCATTAGTTTGATAACTGTTTCTTCTCCTCTGTTTTGAAGATTGAGGCAATTGCCTTCCTCCAGTCCTGTAATGCTTAATAAATATTTATTCAATTAAATGAAAATAAAAGTTATCATGCTTATTTCCAAAGATATTGCCAGTGGAGCTAAATGTCTTTCTGAAAATGTCAAGTACATATTCATCTGGAAGTATATTGGAGGAATTTTCATGACTTCAGGTCCTGCTAGTGTCAGCTTTTAAAAGCATATCAAAATCAGAGTGTTTACTGTAACAATTATGATTATGACTGTGATATATATTATATATATATATATGTCTATGTCTACCTCTACCTCTACCACTTTATCTTTGTCTATGTTCATGTCTGTCTTTCTATTTACATAATTGATATGATGTTTTGACATTTTTATTTTGATGGCTTTAAAACAGGGTGTCCCAAGATTTTTTGTTCAATTTTAAGCAATTAAAGCTTAAAACTACCCTAAGATTTTTGGGATGTGTGCTAGTGCATGCATGTGTGAATGTGTGTATATGAAATACAGAATCAAACAAGATAGTGTGATTACATATATATATATATATATATATATATGATTATTAAGTATAAATGTGTTTATAATTCCTAGCTATTAGCTATGATTATTACATATATGATAAACATATAATTGTCATATCTATAAGTACATATAAAACTATATATATATATATATATATATATATATAACTATATATTGCATTATCTCATTTGATTCTCTTGTGATCTTTTGAGTCAAATGCCCTGAATACAAACTCACTTGTGAAATTTACATGAACTTTCACTATTCATTTAATAAATATTTACTTTTTGCCCAGTGAGGTGGATATTATTATTCCTATTAGACAATGGAGCTTAGTGGGTTTTCCAAATGACTTGTTCAGGGTCAAATGGCTTAAATGTGTCAGAAGAAAGATTTGACTTAGGGTCTTATTACCATTAACTCTAATATTTTATTAGAGCAAAGTTTGTATGTTGTATTTCTCCACTAACTTCCCAAGTCATGAGACACAGGACTTTGCCTACACTAGGGATACTTAGAAATGGTTGTTGATTAAGTTGACTATTACTTAGGCAAATAAACACAAGAAGGAAAAATTATGTTAGACATTCCTAAAGAATGATTTTACAACATTTAAAAAAAAACTTTTATAAGCTCTGCTTTATTTGGTACAACATTCCTGAGAGATGGTCATTTGGTATTTGCTTAAACACTTTTAGTGATAGAAAACTTAATACTTTGTGATGCATCTCTTTTTTCCTCTCCCTTTAATTGAGGAGAGTTTAATTGTTAGAACTCTTAGTTTTAATTGTTATAAAATGTTTCCTAACACTGAGTTGAAACCCATTTCCCCAATGGTCCTAGATCTGCCTTCTGCAGCGCCACAATTTAATTCCTCTTTCCCATGTATCCTATTTTCTCAAGCAAAGAAAGGAAACATTTTCATTACTCAAGATGGTCTTTTTAATTTTAATACGAAATGATATACTTTCACAACTTTCTAACTCTCTCCCCCAGTCCTTTTTTTTTTTCCAATGGGATGCCTCCAGCATACCAATGACCACAGTTCATTCAGGGAGAAATCCAACTTCCTTTTAGACATATTTTGAACTCCTCTAGTAGTGTATTTTCTCAGGCTTTCAGTAATATCCAATTTTTACCACTGGGTTTGCTCAGTCACAGAGAGGTCAAAGAGTTAGTTTGTCTTGAGTCACGCTAACTGTGATGGGACCCAGACCTTGAACTATACTCAAAGTTTCTCCTTTTCCTTAGTCATTTACCTTGCTCTCTACCTTAAATCCACTTTTATACTTCTTCTTTTCTTTGAAGATTATATGTCCCCAGACATTGCTCTTTTCTTAGCTGAAAATCAAGGTTCTTTTGTTATCTCTCTTATGCATTCATACCATGGCTACCAGACAACATTGTATAAAAAAAAAACCCAGCATCTGACATTCATATTTGGCTTGGGGTAGTCTTGTGAATCACATGTTAGTGCTGACACTTTTAATGTTTTGTCCAACACAAAGAGAAATGACTCTAATGCTTTGAAATGTCTTTTAGTACTGCGTATGTCAACTCAGTGCCTCCCCCCATCTCTACTCCCCTTTCTTTCCTTCAGTTTTTTTTTTCAAGATATTCACATATTGTGTCATCTTTGTTTGTGCAAGGTGATTTTGCCATGAAGTTATTTGGATAGTGTTGAACTGTACTAAAAATACTACAAGAGATATGCATCCCTGATCACATTGCCTTTGATCACAGTGATTCCACTAATTAAACATTCCAACCAAGAAGAGTGCTGTGGAGTCAGGTAAACCGGTGAATATTTGATAATGATAGAAGTATTCAAAGCATTGGTGATTAATGAGCAGATGTGAAGAGGCAATACAAACTTTTGGGACCCTACTTTGAGTGGTGATGTCAGCAAGGAACACTTCACAGACATAATTACTAAAAAATTATCAGAGACTTCCTTGTCAAGTATTTGTTGTATGTTTATAAAGCTGTTGGTGAGTCATTTTAGGAGTCTGGGAGACTATATTTGATTTGGAATCAGGATTTTAATTATAGCTTAGCTGTTATGTAATAGTTTACTCAGACTGATGGGGAGATATTCTTCCATGTCAACAGCATATTGTAAGTGTGCAGTGAGATTTCCTTGTAATTCTTTCAGCAAAGAGGCAATGTTGTGTAGTTAATACATGAGAGCCAACATGGAGCCAGAAAGATTTGAGTTCAAACCTCACTTCTGACATATACAGGCTATGTGACTATGGGTAAGTCACTTCATCTACTGGATTCCCAGGCAATTTTGTAAGACTTTATTTTGAAGAAAATATGCTCATCTTCATGGAGAGAGAGAGAGAGAGAGAGAGAGAGAGAGAGAGATAGAGAGAGAGAGAGAGAGAGAACCTTACTGAAATCAAAGGTTGTATTCCTATTTCTGTTTTTCAGCAAATTATATATGACTACTTATCTGTATTTTTATGTTTGGAAAATAATTGATTTGATAGAACAGATCATGGGAAACAGCTTTATTTCCACTGGAATACCCTATATTCCATGGATAAATACATTGGCATGAAGAGTCTTGAGCTACAGCATGCAGATATGCAGAGCAAGTGTTTCTGGCATGCTAGTGCTCTCTTATAACATTAGGCTCTGTGGGAGATTTTCTTTCTATACAAGTGGTACTGTGCTTTGTATAGCAAGTTAAGGTTTACCATGGCTGTGCTATGGTAAACACTATAATTAGTCATGCCTTATTTAAATGTCATCAGATTCCAAAACTGAACAGCAAAGTTGTCTAGGCACAATTTTCAAATTGGCAAGGAGCTATTACTTGACCAACATTGTAAGCTGTTAACTGGGAGTCTTTCACTTTGGGGTTCCCAAACCCCATTGGCCAACAGATTAACCTTTTACTTTACTATATGTAATACTCAACATTTTAATAATATTGTTGACTTCAATGCAGTTTCAAAAAGAGTATAGCCTAAGAGAACATTTGCTTTCCAAGATGATTTGTAGGTTGTTTATGCTGGAGGTATGGTTGAATAGAATCAATACATCGCTCATATTCTGCCTCTACCTGTGGTTATTCAGTTTTTAAATGTTCCTTCTCCTCCTCTTCTCCAGCCTCCTTCTGTCCTCCTTTCTACTTCTGTTTGTAAAGGAAGGTTATAAGAGAATTCTTTTTTTTTCCATAGAGTTATAATGAAGCTCCATACTTAGCTTGAGTGGTTCTACTGTCCCTTCTTTTCTTCTTTCTTCTCTCCACTTTATTGTGCCCTGCAGAATCAGAAGAGAGAATCAAGCAGAATGAAATGTAAAGTTATTTAAACAGATGTTACAATTAAGGTCCACTTTCTGCTAATGTCAACATTATCTGCTAATGTTAACATTCACCTAGCTAACCTTAACATTATCCAGAACAGTCAGTAATTGAACAAAGCCTCCCTAGTTGCTCTTAGCAAGATTGAACATTAGCTAGAAAGGTGTGTGTAGAGTACAATAAATGTGTCCACAATGTTCGCTGGGACTGTTAGATCTCAGTCTTCAGAGTATCACAGAAGATTTTATTTCATCTGTGTTTGTATTAAAAGCAGAAGTAGAAACTTTGGGCCATAAAATCAAACTTGGCCTTACTGTAAAAATTGAAACAATGTTATGCAATTGACAATAGCCACAAAATCCTTTGAGACTAGCATAATAAACACCTCTGTTTTCAAATACCAATGAGTATTTGAGAAATAATATATCATGATCCAAGAAAGTCAAGATGGAAAGATATCCAACTTCCTCTTGGCTCCTTCTTTTGTTAATTAATTTATAAAAAAAATTCTATTTTAGATTCTGAACTATACATTGTGATACAAGATGAACCCTGAAAGAAAGAATTTCTACTTCTATGTAGCTACTTCCAAAAGTTATCTAGGCTGATAATGTGACCTTGTCATTTATCTAGAGAGTGATGAGATGTTTTGTAGAATTTTGAGAATCTTTGTTTAAATCCATTTTGACTCAAGTTATTTGCCTTTAGATTTCAACTTTTGTTTCTTGCCTTTGATTTATTCATTTCTTACCTTTACAAGAAGAGCTAGATAAAGAGTCAGTATAACAGAGAGGACACAAGAGTGCTGCATAACAAGTCTGAGGAAAGGTTTGGTTTTGGAGAAGGCTGAAACTAGTATTATAAATGGAAATTGAATTATCTGTGGAGAGATTAGATTATCTTTGGAGTTTATTAGTTTCTGCCATATTTACCATTCAGGATTACATTACATGATTTTTTCATTCCAATACTTTGTTTTAAAAAAAAATCAGTGGCTCCCTATGACCTACAGAGCAGAGATTTGACTTTATCTAGCATTCAACGTTTTACATAATCTGCATTTTCAGCCTTATCTTATTTAACTCTGTTTTATGCAATCTATCCTCAAGCAAAGCCAGATCATTCTCTTTTAAAAAGAAAGGCACTCTCTAAATGTTCTGTTCCTGAATAAAGAGTTTTGATATATAATTTTCCATATTCAATAAAATGACCACTTTATAATGTAAAAACCACTGGGCTTCATTTCTTTCAAAAGAATTCCTATTTTGCTGAGCTGAGGATATTAGTCTATAAGGGCTTAACATGGTAACAATCTTCGAATATTTGAAGGCTTATTCCTGGCTACCACTAGCATTTCTCACATAGAAAAAAAGAACCACCTGTTTTCTATTAGATTACATAATGGAACTTCAAAAAAATCTCAATTGACGAGAATGGAGAACTAAAGCTAACAAGATGGAATTTTATATGGGTAAATGTAATGTCCTTTCTTAGGTTCAAAAAATTAACTAACAAGCACAGGAAAGACATAGGTAGTCAACAATTCATGTGAAAAAAATACTTAGTTTTACTGAATTGCAAACTCAATATGAGTCAGCAATGTGTCATAGCAGACAAAAGTGCTAATACAATCTTGGGTTAAATTAATAGAAGTATAATGTTAACAATTGAGGTCATAATAGCTCCACTTCATCTTGACCAGAGAATGTTTGGAGTATTAGGTAGAAGGGTTGAGATGGACAGCCTGAACCATTGAAATCAATTCAAACTTAACACCAAGTCATGTATGAATCTGATGAAGAAACTAGCAATGTTATCCTGGAGAATAAAAGATTTATAAATAATATGATAGTATCAGGCTTCAGACTTTTTTTTAGCAAGATCCATAAAGGTGAGAGTAGGATCAAAATTAGAGAGTGCTACCAATGTCATATTTCAAGGAAGTCAAAGATGGAAGAAAAGGCTCTCTCTCTTTTTTTCTCTCTCCTCTCTCTTTCTCTCTTTTCCTCTCTTCTTTTTTAATTTTAAATTTTTTTCCCTCAGTTACATGTAAAAAAAATTTTAACAATCATTTTTAAAACTTTGAGTTCTGCATTCTCTCCCTTCCTCTCAACCTACTCCCCTTCATTGAGAAAGCAAGTTATTTGATACTGGTAAAAAATGTGCAATCATGCAAAATATTTTTATATTTTTTATTTATTTATTTATAATTATATATATATTATATTTATTTATATATTATATTTATTATATATATTATATTATATTTATTTATTTATATTATATATATTATATATTTTATTTATATTATATTGCTATTTAACTGACTTCTAATACTTACATTTTTGCATGCCATATTTTATGGAATTTAATGGAATTTTATGTCATTAAAATGTATTCATTTATAAAAATTAATGCTAAAAAGAATCCTCCCACAACTTGCTGTATTGTGCACTCTATATAGTACACTCTACTCTTGATATTGTGTCATGGAAGCCAACAGGGAAAAGTATGTCAAGGGATCTTGATAGCAGCCAGCAGTACTAAATGCTGTAGAAATATCAAGGAGACTGAAGATAGAGGAAGAGTCCATGGATTTAAAACTCAGGATGCCATTAGTGATTTTCTAGAGCAGATGTGTCCAACCCATGGCCCATAGGTGGTATGACTCCTTCAAAGTCCATTCATGTGACATTATTATATTTTATTATTACATTTATTATCAATAATATATTATTATTATTATTATCATTGGTAATATGAGTTACTGTATATTTATAAATATATATTAAATTCTATATGTTGCCCTTGACAAGTTTTTGTTGGACAATATGACCCAGAAAACCTAAAAGATTGGGCCTCTAGAACCCATATTCTAGAGAATTTAGTGCATTAGCTTATGTTTTGTGTATGTGACTGTAGTTAGCCTTATTTGGTTCCATAGCCTCATGTTTTGTTGCTAACCCCAGAAAATCATTTCTCCAAAAAAAAAAACAACAAAAGAAGAATTAAAAAGATATTTTTTCCTGTCATCTTCGTTTCTAAATATAATGCTTCTCATTTTTCTTTCCAGGGAACAATGCCTTGAACAAAAAAAGGGAGAAAAAAAGTTGGTTTAGCAAAACTAATTATTACATCAGTCCAGTTTGGAGGTGAATCATAAAATTAATTGTTCTAAGGGACCTTAATAACTGTCTTAATAACTTAATAACTTAATAACTGTCTCATCCAAGTTATGTGAAAAGAGTCCCCACTACATTTATATTTAGCCTGAAGTTGTCTAACTTCTGTTTGAAGACTTCTAAATACCTCTCTCTGAAACATTTAAACACAGTTCCCTAGTTTTGTAAATAAAGGAGTGGGTTAATTCTTTTCTAGGGATAAACGTGATCATTTTAATTACTTATTATTTATTTTCATTTTTTTAGTTTTATTTACATTGTTTCAGTCATTATGAACCTTACTTTTCTGATTTTACTTCAACTCATGTGAGTTCATATAAAGCTTCTCATTCTTCTCTATATTTTTAAATTGTATTTATTTATTTTCATCCATTTGTACATGCATATTTCTGAGTTACAAAATTTCCCTCTACCTTCCCTCCCCCGCCAAGCAGGGAGTAGTCAAGTTAGTATTTTACATATATATTTTATTAAATTTATTTAACAATTAGTAATTTTTTACATGAGGAATTGAGATTAAAGGAAAGAGATACATAAGAGATTATTTTTACACAGTGGTCATCAGATTCATAGGGGTGGTTTTTTTCTCTGTGTGTTTTGTTTTGTTTTTCTTCCTCTGGTTGGGGATAATATGGTCCATAAACATTCAAATATAGTTGTCCTAGCTCCTTGGACTTGAGAGAAGTTGCTTCCATCAAGGTTGTTCATCTCATAATGTTGTTGCTGTCTATATTGTTCTTATATGTTGTTTCTTATACATCATAATGTTTTATGACATTAACTTATATTTGAATTAAAATTAAAGTTGTGGTTGATATTTAATTTAGTATAATAGAATATTAGAACTAGAAAGACAACTTCATTTTTCAAAGGAAGAAAAGGAGACCAGAAAATTCAATTTAATTCAGCAAGGATATTTGAAGTAATTGTCATATGTTCATCTGGAAAAGCAAAGATAAAAAGGATAGCAGACCCTGACCTCAAGTGGCTATTTTGTTTCTGGTCTCTGGCTACAATGGAACATATGACTGTAAATATTCAGGTGTTCATAGGACCCTTCTCCCCCCATCTTTGATTAACCTTCTTGCTATCTAGGATTAGCAGTGACCCCCTCTGAACCACATTTTAGCTGCTAAACATAATTTCAAATTGGTTTCTAGATTAATAGGCTCAAATCACCCATCTATCAACAGTATATTAATATGTCTATCTTTCCATGCTCCCTTCAACATCAAAAATTCTCATTTTTATTATTTTTGTCAATTTTCCCACAAATCATTTCCCAAGAATATAGTACTAGGGAAAGCTAGTTAGAGAAGGAACATCATATGACTGAATGTAAATCTATCCTTATTATTGGGGAAAACTAAAACACATGCCCCAGTATGAGGTCAGTAAGAGGATATTAATATACAATAAATTAAATGCAATAGGTGGTTCACAAGTTTCAAAATTAAAGAATTGGAATTCCTAACTTTATACATAGTCCAACACAGACACACACATCAATGATTCAGTAACTGAACCCGGCTAATGGAATTAGACTATTACACTGTGAACTATGATGGAAGGAAGAGTGATAAACCATGCTAAATGCATATACATGTATGCATGTATGAATGTATTATATGGATAGTTTGAGAATCTATTTAGGAAATATTTGAAATCAGATAATGATTTTTTTTCATCAAGATTAGTCATGTGGACTTGGACAATTTCTCTTCTCTATTAACCAATTGACTCCCCCTAATCCCAAGTAAAATGGAAGTCACTTGAGGTAATTTTTAATCTTTATTTTTCCAGATGAGCATCTGATAATTACTTAAAATATCCTTGCTGAATTAAATTGAATTCTCTGGGTCTCATTTTCCTCTTTTGAACAATGAAGGTGTCTTTCTAGTTCTAATATTCTATTATACTAAATGAAATATCTACTTCTGTCTGGCATTATATTTCTGAATAAATTGGGTTGTGAGGTAATTCAGATCCCTCCTCTGGATCATATTCATTTTTTAAAAATTCTACAGCATTGTACCTGAGAGAGGCTTTGTGTTGGACTAGAAGGAACCCAACATTGGGGAATAGAAGTCTAGGGTCCAAATCCCAACTCTGACCTGGATTGGCCATGAGATTATCAATGTCACTTTATCTTCAGAGATTCAGTTTCTTCATCAATTAAATGTGGATGGTAACAATTCTTTCCACTCACCTCACAGGGTTATCAGGAGGAATGTGCCATATTAATGTGAGTTATTCTTCTAAACTTGTCATATTACACAATGCCTAAGGGTCCTAGGGAGCTCTGTTTTGTAAAAATCTTTTCTAGGGCACACTGATATTTTTCTTTATTCACTCTTGACATGGGTTTGAAGAATATTGGCCATTTGCTCTTTTGATTTGGTCCCCAGACCTGGGAATTTGAAAATCATTCTGGAATTTCCTCCAAACAAGATACCTTTCTTCCAAAGGCATTCATACTCCTCAGGAATGCAACGCGTGGTGACTGCTCCTCCAACAGTATTTAATGTCATAAATCCTGAAGAAATTCTCATTGTGGTTGGGCTCAAGCTATCTGATCAGGACTCCTAGCCGCTCCTTATAAGGGCAGAAAATTTATTTTCTTTGTTCATGCATTACCCACAAATGGTTGAGTAAAAACACTAATACACTGGGGCAAAATGAGAGAGACTCTTCTCTGCTCTGGGCAGCATGAGGGTTCCAAAAAAATGTTCCTAGGGAAACTCTCTTGATATCTTGTTGGAGATGTTTGTATAGACTTACTTTTTAAAAAGCCCAGGGGTCTGTGTGGGTCCTGGAGAAGAACATTCCATTTGTAGTTGGAAGCCCAGGGATATACCCAGATTATCTTGCTGGTCCATACCACCCTATGTCAACTTGAGCAGTCCACTCACCTCTCTTTGCCTACTCTATTATCTGTAACATAGAGCTAATGGTACATTAAGATATTGCATCTTGCTATTCCCAGAAATTTCCAGTTCATGTACTGGTTCATAGGTGCCTCTGTGCAAGCTTACCTTGAAGTGTCAAAGGAGAAAAAATGAATATATCAGACATGGAAGAATGTCCCTCTTCTTTTGTTCCCAGGAACAACCTCTTAAAGGCTCCTTAAAAAGGGATCATAATGCCAGGATAACTTTGTTACACTATTCTGCTATTGTATCATCATTCAATAGTTAAATGGTTACCTTATTGTCTCACACCAAGTCCCTTATTAACTTTATAAATCAATCCCATTTAAATGGGGATTTGAACAGGCATAGTAGCACATTAAAATTGTATCAACTTTCAAAGAAAGTTTGATATTGGGGACAGCTAGGTGGCACAGTGGCTAC
This sequence comes from Macrotis lagotis, assembly GCF_037893015.1. NCBI lineage: Eukaryota > Metazoa > Chordata > Mammalia > Peramelemorphia > Peramelidae > Macrotis > Macrotis lagotis. The sequence continues at coordinate 122,173,304 of NC_133659.1, forward strand.
AGCACCCATCCTGGAGTCAGGAGGACCTGAGTTCAAATTCGACCACAGACACATAATAAATACCTAGCTGTGCAACCTTGGTCAAGTCACTTAATCCCATTGCCTTGCAAAAAACAAACCAAAAAAAAAAACCTTTGGTATAGAATTTTCAAATGTATGACTAAGCATGTAGAATATATGAATCTTGAACCTTTGGAACTCAGTTCCTTGCTTCTAAAATTTTCAGATGTAAGAAAATTATTGAATAATCATTTTTTCGTAACTTTCCAGTATATTTTCAATCAAATCCAGAGAAAATATGTCCATAAAACATATAGAACACTGTCTTATCTACAGAGCATGGCATAGGCTTCTGTATACAGAGAACATTCAATAAAAAGTTGGTGATGAAAAAGCAATTGATACTGAGTAATGGGAGAACTCAAATTTGACTGGATGATTCATCAACTCCATCTCTGGGCTTGATCCAATGAACTACCAAACTTCCTTCTTAGTGAGGCTGACTTGTTTATTATAAAGTGAGCTATTATTATTATTGTTTTTTCTTTTCTTTGGGGAGAGAGTAGAGGTATTAGGGAAGGGGACCAAGCTAACTGCCATTTGATGTATGTTCCTCCCAAGGTTGTTCCAATCTGTACCAATACAATGAACGGATGAGGCAATACAAAATGCAGGTACCACATTAATTGCCACCAGCAGGAAATTGCTATTTTAGTATAACTCACTCCCCACTAGATGTAATAAATACTCTTATAGTCAAGATATCCCTGGAAATTTTATAGCAGGTTTACACTGCTTCTTCCTTAGAGATATTAAAAAATTCAAACTCCAATTACCTCTCTATTCCACCTCATTACCTAAAAATTATGTTTTACATTTATTTAAATATGATATGTGCATATTTATATATATAATCTTATATAATTCCACTTTTATTCTTGTCTATATGAAAGGCAATGTATCAGTGGGGTTAGAGAGCTGGCTTCAGAGGCTGGTAGACCTGGCTATGGGTCCTTACTTTCACATTTTCTGGATATGTGATGTCTGTAATTTCTCAGTGCTAATCACTGTTAGTAAAGGAAGTCTTTGAGAAATTTCCTTCAGGCCTGGTTAAAAAATTTTTAGTTACGTACTTGGTCAAAAATCTATATTTTTCCCCTTCAAATTTAGGTATATGCTTTATCTTTTCTACCTTACTCTTGTCATTCAATCAACATTTGTCAAATAATTGCTTAAAAAGTGAAAAACTCAGTCCATATAAGATTTATCTTTCTTAATAAGCAGTTTACTATTCTTCATGCTGTATCGGGCAGTTGTTTAAGGATTGTTCAAAGATTGTTTAAGGCATACAGATTGCATGCTACAAACAGAGAAGGGAACCACATCTGGTTTTCTCTGTTAAAGTCTGTTATAACCCCATACTGAAGGTGAAGCAAAGCACAGGTAGCATCATAGATCTAGAATTAAGAGGACCTCTGAGACAATGAATGCACCCCTCCCTTATTTTTTAGTTGAAGTAACTGAGACACAGAAAGGTGAATAATTTGCCCAGGGTCACACAAGTCAGTAAATATTCAGGTTGGTGTGACTTGCTTTGGTACTTCTGACTTTTGGGGGGTGTGGGGGGTGGTGGTGAAAGTACATATATGTTGAAACTCCTCTTGTATTTCTCTTGACTGATGCTTCATTGGAAAACAATTCCACTAAAATGTACTCTTCCAGGCTTTTTGATGTCTCATTTTGGTGTGAAAAATGAATCTTTGTATATCACAGTAGATGGACACATTGTTCATTTACTCATCTTTGAGTGATGAAACCATCTATTTAGTGGTATGGCACTAAAAAAGAGAGGCAAGATGTCGTTTGATCCTGTAATCCACCATCAGATACTCCAACACTCTTTCTCAGGCAGATCCCTGGGGTCTAGACTAAGAAGACATGAACTGTGGGAGAATGCATAGTAGCCGTCTTTGTCGTCTTATTAGGGGGCAGCCAATTTCCTAGAACAAAAGAAAGAACTCTTCTGAATGGTGAGCAGGGAAATAACAGCACCTGCTAGGCTCCTGCTGCTCTCCTTTTTAGCATCCCAGGGAAAACTGCTCTGCAGAACAGGGACAGGCCTGTGTTGGTTGCCAAAGTGGAGAACCTGTATTATAATATTTCACAGTAGGTGCCTGCTTTCCTTTTCCTTTCCTTTCCTACTCTTGAATAAACTGAGGGATATGTGTTGCTAAGGGCAAAATAACAAGACTGAAGGACCCTGGAGGTTTTTGTAACTTGGACTCCACAAAGCCTATTGAACAGTGGAAAGGAAAAGCAAGATACAAGATTCTAACCTTCTTAATCCATGGAAAGAGCACAAATCTTCTGTTTTGTTTTTAAGAGTATTTAAATTTACAGTTGGCATATCTCCATATATCTCTGTTTAGATTTATCAATGATTGATTATTAAATGGAAAAGTCAGTCAGATGTTTAATAACCAGTAAACCTTTGGTCAAATTATTGTACTTTGGGTGTTGACACAACTTGAACTTATTCTGTCTCTCTCTCTCTCTCTCTCTCTCTCTCTCTCTCTCTCTCTCTCTCTCTCCCCTCCCACCCTCCCTTTCTAAACTGTCTCTTCCTCTCTCTCCCCCATCTCTCTTCCTTTCTCTTCTTTCTCTCCCTCTCCCTACTCTTTTTCTCTTCTCTCTTTATTTGTCTATGTAAGAAAGAGACAGAGACAGAAACACAGACAGACAAGACAGATCACAGACAGACAGACACACAGAATCAGAGAGAAGGGTCCTGGATATTTTGGAAGGTTTTATTCAGCTTGCATGTTTCTGAGTGTGTATACTTTCCCATTCCTTCTTAAACTCTTTTTTCTTACTTTCTCCCTTAATCCCTTGTGATCCTGGGCAAGTCATTTAATGTCTGTGTGTTTTCAGTTTTCTTAGGTATAAAATAGAGATGAAAATAATATGAGACATTTGTAAAGTATAATGCCTGGCCCCCAGTAGATGTTTGTTTTCTTTCTTTTTTATTTCATTCCAAGACCCTCAAGGATGAAAGAAATTCAGTTTAGATTGAAAAAGTTACAGAGGAGGTAGAGAGGACAATTTAAGAAATCATTCCATTCAAAAAAGGAAGAAAACTGAATTTAATACTTAGGGCAACTAGGAGGTGGATAGAGCACCAGTCCTGGTATCAGGAGAACCTCAATTCCCAATCTGGATTCAGACACTTAATAATTACCTAGCTGTGTGACCTTGGGCAAGTCACTTAACCCCATTGCCTTGCTAAATAAATAAATAAATGGAAATAAAAAGCACTCTTCTGGCAACTACCTTTCAAGGTAGGTAGTAGAATTATCTTCATTTTACAAATGAGGAAAATAATTTGTTCAAGTTCTCCCAGCTAGTAACATTCTTCTAATGTTCAACTCAATCAATATTCAAGTCAAGCTACCCACCTCAAGTCCCACTTAAAATAGATGATCATTACTTAAAGAAGCTCTTACTCAACATTGGGTCACTTGTAAATGAAATTTGAAGCAAAGTTTGAGATTGACTCCTCCTTTGGTAGTTTATATAACAATACCTTTTAAAAGATGATCCTATTGTGGTTCTAAGATTCAGTCACAGAATTGTCCCTCTCACGTTTCACCTCATATAGTAAAAATACTGACCAGTGGAAAGGCAGAGACCTAAGGAAGGGTCTTTAATTCTCCCTTATTCAACTGAAAATAGCATATGAGTCAAGGGATATTATGAGAACTTTTTCACACTCCCCAATTCTAATGGTGTATATACACACATACATATATATACATATATATGTATAATATACATATATACATATAGTAGATCATGTGTTTTAAGACTGAAAGGAACTTTAAAGATCATCAAGTCTATCTCCCAGCCTTTTTTGTAGAAGAGAAAACTGAATCTCACAGTGTTAAATGATTTGCTAAGGTCACATACTAGACTATTTGTCCTTCAGTTTTGAAGAAGACCACATCAGGTTGGTGTTGCCATGACACACATGAATTGGAATTGAGTGAAGGGGTGCTATGCTAAGTCACCAGCCTCACTTTCTCCCCCAAAATCATCTGGGTCCAGGAACCAGAATGTAAGTTGGAGAAGTTCCATTTAAATCCAGTTTCTGACTTCAAATCCAACATAATTTCCACTATACCAAATTGCTTCTCAAAAAAAAAGGTGGTGGTAATAATGGCTGTTGCAATTGTTTCTGACTCTTCATGGTAACATTTGGGGTGGCTTACCATTTCCTTCTTTAGTTAATTTTACAAACAAGGAAACTGAGGCAAATAGAATTAAGTAACTTGCTCAGGGTCATAATCTAGTCTATCTGAGGCCAGATTTGAATTCAGGAAGGTGAGTCTTTGAGGCTCAGAACTCTATCCACTGCATCATCTTGCTACCCTTTTAAAAGTTTGATTTATATTGATTCTTTGATTAAAATCTAATTTTTAAAAATCATTTACTAATACACTTACCATCTACATTGAATTCTTCTTTGTGGCATAAGAAAAAAAAATCAAGTTAACCAGAGAATACAGATGACAGTGTGAAACCATATTCTTTATCCATAAACTCCTAAGAGACAAAGATCAGTCATACCACCTAATCAAAGTTCAATTGCCAAAAAACAGTGTTGTTTTTGCTTAAATTTAATGAGTTTGTGTATTTTGTCCTCCTGGTTATGCATTTTTCACTCTGTATAAATCCTAGGACTTTCCATATTTCTCTTGATTTCTCAAATTCTCAAATTCCTCATTTCTTTTTTTAACTATTATTTTCTTTTGAATTTACCAAACACTAAAAAGAAAATATTTCCATATGTTAAGTAGAACAGAAAAATAGAATTATAGATAAAATCACAAACAGCTTATTTTAATATTTATATATAATAAATTCAATTTTACTTTCAAAACTGACTTACTATGCTCTATTCTATCTTCTGCACTTATATCTTTTTTTCTGTGCATTAAAAAGCTTCAGTAACCACCTAAACCTTCCTCTTCTTCTCCTTTGCAGTACTATTGCTAATATGCTTCTCCCCTTCCTTCTCCCACCAAAAAACAAAATCAAAAAAGGAAAACATAATTCTTGTATTTTTCATGTCCTAAAATGTGTCTCCATTTGCATCGTGATTCTTGTCAGGAGATGGGTAGCATGCCTTGTTCAGCCCTCTGGAGTTATGTTTGCTTATGCATTGATTAATGTTCTTAAATCTTTCAAAAGTTTTTCTCTTAGGATGTGGTTGTTATTATATAAATTGTTCTGATTCTTCTCATTTCACTATGTAATAATTCATCATTTTCAAAGATATTTCTTTCTATCCATTCTGCCAATTTTTATAGTATAATTATTTTACATTAAAGTAATATATTATCATTTCTTCATCCATTTCCCAATTTACAAATATTCCTTTAAATTTCCAGTTCTCTGATAAAACAGAAAGCTACTATAAATATTTTTTTGTACACATGGAGCTTTTTCTTTTTTCTTTGATCTCTCTGGGGGATGGACCTAATTTAATGATGCTTTTAGGAATAGTTTCAAATTAGTTTCCAGAATAATTGGACTAATTTGCATGTTTACAAATAGTATGTTTGTTTATTCATATTCCTTCTAACAATTTTTCATGTTTTATTTTTTAATCATCTTTTCCAATGTGTGAAGTAGAATTTCTGAGTTAGTTTAATGTGTATTTTTCTTTTATTAAGGATTTGGAGCATTTTCCCAATGACTTTTGATAACTTGGATTAATTCCTTTGAGAAATGCTTGTTAATATCTTTTGACTATTGTGAAGTGGTTGTCATTCTTAGATATTTTAATCAGTTATTTATATATCTAGGTTATTAGACTTCAGTCAGAGAAATTTGCTTCAATGATTTTTTTCCCCTGCAGTTAACTGGTTGTCTTCTAATTTTAACTACTTTGATATTATTTGTGGAAAAAAAATCCTTTTCAATTTTATGTAATTAAAATTAGCCATTTTATTTATTATGATTCTATCCCTTATCTGATCATTAACTCTTTCCCTAATCATAGTTGTGAAAGGTATTTTCCTTTTTTTGCTTTCCTAAATTTTTATTATGTGAGCTTTTATAGCTCACATTTGTCTATTTGGAGCTTATTATGGAATTATGGTGTGAGATCTGTTCTAAACCTGATTATTGCCAAGCTGCTTTCCATTTTTCCTAGCAATTTCCTGGCAGTTGAAAACTATGTTAATATGTCTCTTTGCTTCTGATACTGTATACCTAAACTGTTCCAATGATGAAATTTTCTATTTTTTAACCACTCCCAAATAGTTTTGATGTTTGTTGATTTATAGTATAATTAAATATAGAGTCCTTTTAGGTCCCTTTCATTCCAACCAGTTTCATTTTTTTTCCTGAGAATTTTGACCTTTGCTCTTCCAGATGAATTTTGTTAGAATTGTTTTAAGTTCCCTAAAGTGATCTTTTGGTAGTTTGATTGAGATGATGCTATTAACAAAGGTCATATTGTCATTTTTATTATATTGGCAGACTTTGCCATTTAATTAATATCTATGAAGATTTAATGAGGAATTAATGAGGAATTAATATATATTTATTTTGTTCTGTATTTCTGTTAATGCTTTTTAATTTTATTCAGATGATTCACATTAATGTCTTGATTGTGATTTCACAAATACTTTTTTATAATGATTCAGAATGGAATTTTATCTATAATATTTGCTGCTGGTTTTGAAAAAATGTAGAAAGGCTGATAATTTATTTGAATTAATTTATATCCTGAGGAAATTATTATTATTCAAATAAATTTTCTAGTAGACTGCCTAGAGTTTTCTAAATGACCATCTAGGAATGTAATAATTTTGTTTCTTTTTTGCCAATCTTAATTTCTACTATTTTCTTCCTTATTGTTACAACTAGCATATTCAGCACTATTAAAAGTAGTGTTATTAATGGAAATACTGCATTCATTCTGGTTTTAGTGGAAAACCTTCTATTTTATCTTAATTTTTTTTATATAAGCCCTACCTGGTATAAAATGTTCCTATAGCCTCCTTACTTATAATTTCTTTCATTTTTTTGCACGTATATGTTAAAGAATATTGTTCTATACGTTTTCTTCCTTTGATTTGTTCCTCCCTGGTTTAGGTCTCATGAATATATTATATCAAACAAAAATCTTCATATGATCCTTCCTTTTTCTATTTTTGTAATTTATTTGTGTAATATTGGAATTAATTATTCTTTGAATGTTTGCTGGAACTCACTTATAAATACATTTGGTCTTCTTGGGTTTTTTCCCCCTTTTCTTTATGGGTTCACTTGTAGCTTCTTTTTTCAATTTTTTTCTAAGATAGCATTATGAAAATATGAATATCTTAGACTATAAATATGGATGATTTTACATTTTTGTATATATTCATTCATTTAATATAAATTATAAACAATGGTGCATAACTGGGGAAATAATTTTTTTTAGTTTTTTTTTGCAAGGCAATGGGGTTAAGTGGCTTGCCCAAGGCCATGCAGCTAGGTAATTATTAAGTGTCTGAGGTTGGATTTGAACTCAGGTACTCCTGATTCCAGGGCCAGTGCTCTATCCACTGTGCCACCTAGCTGCACCTGGGAAAATGATTTCTAATAATTTTCTTTCTTCTTCCTTTGTTTTTATTTGTCCTTTTAAATTGTGAATTCTATCAATTTAGCTTTATTTAAAAAACAGACAAGACAAAGGTCTATCATTGCTTTTTCCTTTTTAAAAAAATGTAGGGTTTTTTTGCTTTCAATATAGTAAATCTTTTATTTTTGAAATTTCTATTTTGGTCTTCTGTTGGTTTTAAAAATTTGTTAATTTTCTAGTTGTTTTTAGTTGCATACCTGAATAATTGACTTATCAATGCTTATTGATATAAATTTTCCTTTTAGACTGTATCCCAAATTTCATCTTTGACTGTATTCCAAAATCTTAGTTTCATTATTGCTGTTTTTCATTAGTTTCTTTATTGTTATTTTTTTGATGAAATTTTCTGTTGATTCTTGATTTGTTATTTGGTCCACATATTTTTAGGATTAAAATATTTATTCTCCACTTTGTTTTTTAACATTTTCTTCAGAGATCTTTTATTGATAATAAGTTTTTTTGTATTTTAGTTGATAAAGGACATGGTTGATTTTTTTTTACACTCATGAGCTTTTTATACTACAGTACAGTATCACTTTTTGTAAAGGTGCCACATAGATCTGGGAAATATGTACAATTTATTCTTTCTGTTCCCAAACAGTAATTGGTAGAAATCTACCATATCTGACTTAAAAAATTATTTTGGTCCTAATCTTCATTCTTTTTTATCTTTTATTTAGATTTTTCTAGGTCTGCAAGAGGCCTGTTTATATCTCCCACTAGTTTTATCCCAAATCCACAAGTATTTGATGATAGAGCTGACATTCAAAACCGACTCCTCTGAAGCCAAATTCAATACAGTTTTCTTTGTACTGTACTACTCATCACCAGTTAAGGAGGTATGGCTACACTGTGATCTCTACTGATGAGATCATAGAACCACTGAAGTGTTGAAATATGCAAAGGAAGAATATAGTTTCTCTTTCCTTGAAGGTCTTTTAAAAAAGTGATAACAACCTGGAATAGAATTTCATATTTCTGAAGGAAAACAGCTTTCATAGCTGTAATGAGCCTCAGATATCCTCTGGTTCAGCCCTTTCATTTTAAACAGGAAGAAATAGCCTCAGAGAGGGTAAATAACTTATTCATGATGACACAGGGGTTGAGTGAAATAGGTGGGATATGAAACTAGATTCTCTGACTTTAAATGAAATGCTCTATTAAAAAAAAACCCTCCATGTCTGTGATGCTAGCTAATTAATACTGCTTTCCCCCTCCCTCAATTTTAACTAAAAATGAAAATATCTCCTCCTAAATATAGTTATACTTTCATAGTTTTTGTCTAGGTTGTGATAAAATAGCAAGAGAGGGTGTGAGATGAGGAGGGTGGTAGAGAAGGGAGGAATGGAGAACACTGAAAGACATTATAACAGTTTGAGAAACTCCAGAACCTGGGAGGGTTGAAAGCACTCTAAGGTTCTCCCACTGCTATTAAAAAAAAATAGAGATGATATCATCATATCCTTTGAAGAAATACGGCTCAGTAAGGAAGAAGTCCTGGTCAGTGTGAAACAGCTTGAGTCCTTGTAAGAGGGCCTGTCAACTATAAGTAATGACTTATGCTCTGAACATTTAGAGGCAGTTGAATTGCAACACTGTCCTAGTGATTCCCATGGAAGGCTTATACTCACAGTATCCAGTCCTGCTAAGCTAATACAGGCTGATATACCCTTGTGCGAATATTGGTGCTAAGGTGTAAGTCACTAAGCTCCCACAGCTGAGGGTGAGACGGACTCATATCGTCACATTTTTATGGCAAGCTTAACATCCAACTCATCTGGAAGGAGACTAGAGTGCTACAGGAAGCTGTCAGGGTTATTGATGATTTTGGTTGGGTGTGGGAGGTTATCTTTAGAGGAGAAAATTCTAACTTTTGTCCTCAGCGAATTCTCTCATTTGTGGAACATTGAAAGAGATCAGATTACTTTTTTTTAGAGTTAGTTTGTATGTATGTATGCAAGAAAATTTTGATGCCAATTCCAGTCCAGATCTTACACTATTGTTTATAAAGGAATTACTTACTTTAAGCAAATTTTTCCTATGACAACAATGATTTGTCAACTTATGTAAAAAATAAGTTAGAGAATGACTATGTACTTAAAAGTATATTCTTTGTTTTTACCAAAGTATTCACCATGGTTTACCTTTAAAGACAAGTTCTCCTAGTATATTTAAAATAAGACTAGCCATATTGGAAGTGGTATAGCGGAAACATGCTGAATTTGAAGTCTTAGTATCTGGTTTCAAATACCACCTACTTGTGCAACCTTAGGTAAAGCACTCAGCTTCTCTAGGTTTCACTTTGTTATCTGCAAAATGAAGTGGTTGGACTAGCTGGTTGCTGTGATCCCTTCTGGTTTTAAGATTTTTGTTGTTATTCAGTCACTTCAGGCATGTACAATTCTTTGTCACCACATTTGGGATTTTCTTGACAAAGATACTAGAGTGGTTTGCCATTTCCTTCTCCAGTTCATTTTACAGATGAGGAACCTGAGGCAAATAACGTTAAGTGACCCAGGGTCACCCAGTTTGTAAGTGTTTGAGAATGGATTTGAACTACAGAGGACGAGTTTTCCTGACTCCAGGTCTGGCAGTCTATCCACTATTCTTTTTTTTTTTAATTTAATTTAATTTTTTAGTTTTTTTCAAGGCAAATGTGGTTAAGTGGCTTGCCCAAGGGCACACAGTTAGGTAATTATTAAGTATCTGAGACCAGATTTGAACCCAGGTACTCCTGACTCCAGGGCCCGTGCTTTATCCACTGTGCCACCTAGCTGCCCCCCCCCACTATTCTTCTTAACTGGTTTGTCTTTAAATTTAGGATCCTATTTATATCACATAACAATCCTTTGAGGTAATCACCATTATTGTCCCCATTATACAGATGATGGAATTGAGATTCAGAAAGGTGAATTCATTTGCCCAGGGTTAAATAGCTAGTAATTTGCTAGAGTGGGATTTATATTCAAGGCTTCCTCAATTCAACTCTTTATCCACTTTTCCATGCTATGATTTGCAGAGTCCTCTTAAACATAGTTATTGTGTAAAAGAAGGTGTATTTGTACAAACAGCTTTAGGGCAAAGCAGTTTTAAGTACTAGAATTTGAGCAGGAATTAGTATATTAGAAGTTGATTCAGGTCCAAATGTGTTTTCTTCCTTAAGTCAATGTTTTGAAAAAGCATTGAGGGACCAAGGAAAATTTAATGCCTCTTTACTTTCCTTGGGCTTTTCTCTTTCAACTTTTGAGATCTGGGCCACATGTTTATAGATAGGGAAAATCTGGCATCCGACTGAATTCAATGAATGTTTATTGAGTGATCTCAGGGCAAAGAACCATTTACTGGGTCTCACAGGAGTGTATAGTAATAATATTAAACTCAACATTTACCTTAGACTTTATCACTTGCAAAGTACTTTTCTCATAGTAATGTTATGTAAATATTATTATCCCCATTTTACAGATCTAGAAGTAAAAGGGACCAAAGTCTAATACTCTCATTTTACACTTGAGGAAAATGAAGGTGACAGAAGATAAGTAATTTGTTCAAGGCTTCTCAGGTAATAAAAAGAGAATTGAGATTTTAATACTGATTTTCTGACTTCAATCCAGTGTTAGAGCAGCAAAGACACTTAGCTTCTTCATTTCTGAGTAGACTGAGTTCTTGTAGCTTAGAGACCGAGTTAAACCTCCATTTTGTTTTCCCTCTAGACCCTCTAGCACAACACTCTACACACACGTTTTTGATTTGCTATTTTGTGCCCCTGCCCTTGTGAAGCTTTTGTTCTGTTTTATCCTTTTTCATAATGTATTCAATAAATTTATATCCTTGACAAAATATAGTTTCCATGGAGATTAGAGCAATAAGAAGGCATCTGACTGTTGGACAAGAAACTACAATTGCCTTTGATCTGATCTATCAGTTATTATGCCTCAGCTATTATGGTAGTGAGGCCAATTCACGTATTTGGTGGAAGAGGCCAAAAACATTCAGTCCAACATCTGGACTCTTGATTTCTAACACCTGGATATTTGGAAAGATCTTGGGGATTGGCTGGAAGCTTTACTCTGCCATCTCTCTCCTGTGGACACTTCCATGGTTGAGTGATTAAGAAGGAAACAGAAAAGGAGCTCTATTGCTAGAAACACAAATGAGACAAAGAGAGAAGGATAGAAGAATGCTGGCCTTGACCCAAAACATGAATGGGTGTGAGAAGCAGAGAAGGAGAACTCTAGAATAAACACAGCTAAGGTCAAAGAGCATCACTGACCCAATGACAGTCTATCACATCACAAAGACAAATGCTTCAGGCTGTATGGATGAAGTACTTTTGGTGGGAGAGTAGAGAATGTGTTCATGAGCTATCCTCTTTTATCAGTGGAAGTTTTGATTCCAAGGGTGGGAAAAATATAACCAGAAATAAATGTTTAAGGCACCAACATTCTTTCCATGTTAGGACATCACATTCTTGCTCATTTGGTGACAAATGACCCAACAGTCAGTATGGTCCCATTTATGATCTAATTTTATAAAAATGAAACCCTAGGCACTAGACTCAGAGCATTCCAAGAAAGAGTTAAAACTAGAATATTTTTCTGTTTCACTGTGTGTGTGTGTGTGTGTGTGTGTGTGTGTTGTGTGTGTGTGTGTGTGTAGCTAGGGATGATCTTGATATTGACTTCATTGCCTGATTCACTCTCTCTTTGTTACTTGTGTTTTGTGGGGAGAGAGGTATCTCCTCACTTTGGCTTGTAAGTGCTTGTGATGGACTATATAGTTTTTGTTTCTATTTTATAACTCTGTGTATGTGTGTATTCTAGTGATGGTGAATGTTTAAGAGAGAATTCAGATAGGAAGGTACATGGTTATAACCCTGCAGCAGTCTGAACTAAGATTCTAATAATAAACAGTGCCATTAACATAAATATTTGTGGCCATGCTTTCCATTTCTTCTTATAGGAAACAAGGGAAGATTTTAAAATACTTTTGTGATGTGATCAGAGGACAGTAGTGGGAAAGAATTTCTCTGAAACTTGACTTGCAATCAAAATAAGGAAGGAAGATCTGAAAGGACAGGGAATATTTCAGTTAATCAGGATATGGCACTTTCCAACATCTGGATGTCCAAACAAGTGTTTTGAATTCAATACTATTAACATGTGTCACTATAATGAATATTTTCCTTTGGAGCCGATTGGGTAGTTACATTTTTGGCAACTATTTCCGTGTCTGTTGCTTACATTACCTGACCCATAGTCCATTTTCCTTGTGTGGGAAAAAAATGGAAAATATCTTAGAACCTGGAAAACAGCACTGGGAACACGACTCATCCTTTAAATGAACCACTTCAAATAAGACTTCTCTTGGGATCGTCTCCCTTTTGTCTATGACATCATAAAGAAGCAAAGAGAAAGACTGAGTTCTTGTGTATATCAAAGAAATAGGAAAACAGAACATGAATTGGAAAGTTTTTTTTTTAAGTCTGAATAAGAAGGTCAATGCTCTGTATTCATGCTTTTGATTTGAACAAAACCAACTGGGGCAATGAAGCTTCCTCTGATCAAATTGCAGTGTTATCATAAGTGTAAATAATGAGATGTCCAATTTGGTCTTTAAAAAAATCCTAATCTGGAACAAGAGCCCATACTTAGAGTGCTTTTGGGCTGCTGCCTTTTTACAAACAATGTTTTTTTTTCCCTCCAGTTCAAGATTGACCCCTATGAATAATGCCAAGGGCATTTGAAAGTAGGAGGGAGATAATTCATTGACATGTCAATGAAATTGAATACTAAGCTCATGATTAGTTAAATTTGATGAATAGCTATTGAATATCTCTACAGAACATGAAAAAGAACATTTCATGACCCCTTTCCTCAAGGAGTTTATAATCTTGTTGGAAGAGGATTTATATGTGTAAAATATAACTTGAGTAGATAATAAGTGGAGAGACAGAATAGTAAAGAGGATAGTGAGGTTTTGTTCTGTCCCTAATGAATAAACCAATGTGACCATCAGTTAGTCACTTTTCCTCAAGATATCTTAGGAGTCCTTCTAAAGCTATTGGTTATGAGCAGTAACCTTTCTGCCTCAGTTGATGGAGTTTCTATCCTGACAATTCTTCATGAAAAACCAAATAACAACAGTAATGATACACTAAGTTGAATTGTTGAATATAATTAACTACAAAATTGTTTCCAATTGGTAATTGAGTAATACAAAAAGCATTGTACTAAATGACCTTGGATAAGTCATACACCCTCAATTTCCTCAGCTGCAAAATGAAGAAAAATAATTTTGCTTTATCCAGCTAAAAGATTGACTCTAGGGAAGATATTTTATTAGTATTCTACTCTAAACTCATGTCCTCCTATTGGCTGATTGGTACAGCTGAATAGAGCACTGGACCCAGAGTCAGGAAGACAATGAGTTCAAATTCTACCTCAGACTTTGCTATGTGATCCTGGGCAAGTCCCTTAGTGGCTATTTGTCTCCATTTCCTCATCTGTAAAATGAGGATAATAATCTACTAACTTTCATAGTGATTGTGAAGAAAGCATTACATAAATTAGAAAGCAGTAAAAATATGGTGTGGCAGAATCAGAAGACTGAGTTTCAAATTTTGGCTTTGAAATTTGCTACCTGTGTGAACATAGGCCAGTATCTTCTATGAACTTCACTTTCCTTAAATATGAAATGAGAATCATGACGTCTATGTAGCCTGCCTCAAAATTTTGGCCAAGTGCCACACAGATGTAAATTTTTGTCATTAACATTATTATTTTTTTTAGAAATAATTATTATTTCATACATAGGAGGGATTCTTCTTATAGAATGTCCCTCCACCAAATGCAGATTAACAACTTAGAATCTTAAAGAGTTATCTGAGATAGTGAATGTTTAAATGACTTTCTTCATAAAATCAATGTGTATTAGCGGCAGAGTTTGAATTCAGTTAATATCTACTCCAGACTGGATTTCTTTTCTTTTTTTTTGATAGACCATGCAGCCTCTTCAGTTATTAATATTTTTGTTATTGTTGTTGCTCTTAAAAATGTGTTATCATTAGTTAATAAATCAATAAATACTGTTGACTTGACTAAAGGACAGTTAAAAGTGATCTTGCTTCTCAGAAATCAGACTTTTCTCCCTAAAAGAACATCTGGGTTTAGCTGCTAATAAGCGAATGAACATGTTCTCCTCTGTCCCTGACTATATCCACATTATTCCCTGATTCCAAGGTTTTGAGGGGTATATATAAGGTAGAACTTTGGACATTTGGAACCCTGAGCCCAATCACATAAAGAAAGTGATTTCATTTCCATTCCCAAGCCCCACCCCACCCCATTCCACCCCCACTCCAGGGTACAGAGAGTCCTTTATGAGATACCATCCTCTCCACGGATAGAAAGAGGATAGAGCCAAGTATGTGGAATGCTGTGGGCTACAGTTCCAGGAGATGATTCTGTTTCAAACTGACTTTGAATTCCATTGAGCAGCCCCTTAAAATCCCTGATGGTACACTAAAAAGGGAAAGGAAAGGTGAATTGGGAAGAATGAACATCTGCTTCCCTTTCCTAATGCTTTGTCCTCTGATCTGGCTAAATAACTCCTGATGAGAGAGTCAGTCTAATTACTTATGCCTTTTCTTTTGCATCTAGTTCTTAATCTCTTTCCTCTTCTTTACTTTCCTTACACTATAGGCCTAATAGTGTAACTGATGAATGAGATGAAAAACACAATTTAATAAGGTTTGGGGCATAATTCTGAAGAATTACTGAAAAAAATATTACATTTCCATCAACAGTGGATATCATCAACAGTATATTCATGTTAAGCAATCTTTTAAGGAAGACATTTAAATGATCAATAGCTCTGGGGTGGGGGGGAGTGTTCTATATCATTAACAATCAGAGAAATGCAAATTAAAGTAATTCTGAGATCTGTCTCATACCCATCATTGTGTCAATGATAACAAAAAAGGAAAAGTACAAATGTTGGAGAGGCTTCAGGAAAACAGGAACATTAATATTTGATTGGTGGATTTGTCAACTATCCAGTCATTATGGAAAACAACTTAGAACTATGTCTCCAAAGTCACTAACCTCTGCATACCAGTAGAACTAACAATTCCGTGACTATCAAATTTATATGGCAAAGAAATCAATGGAAGAGGAAAGGGATTTAAAAAAAAAGGAAAGGGATTCATGGATGTAAAAATATTTATAACTGCTATTTTCATGGTCATAAAGAACTGGAAACTTAGGGAGTTCCCATCCATTGGAGAATGGATCACAAATTATGGTATATTAATATGTTGGAATACTATTGTACTGTAAGAAAGATGCAAGGAAGAGGTGGTTTCAGAGAAACCTGGGAAGATTTATCTGAACTGTTGCAGAGTGAAATGAACAGAATTAGGAAGGCAATTTATGCAATAATCACCACATTGTTAAAAAAATAAACTTAGTTAAATTTTCTGATCAATGCAGTGACCATTAACAATTCTAGAGGGTCCAGTGATGAAGCATTGTTTCTACCTCTTGATAGAGAGGTAATGTCTCAAATAAATAATAAATAAATAAACAAATGAATGAATGGATGTATGGATAAATGAATAATATGAAAGCTAAAATTGTATGTTCATATCTTTTGACCATTCATCAATTGGAGAAAAGCACTTATACTTATGCATTTAAATCTTTTCCTTTTGTATCTCCAATTTTTATATCTTCAAATTCTTCTGTCTTCTCCCATATCCCAAATTTGTCCAGTATGTCTACCATCTCATCTTTGTTTTACCTTCAATCTTTCCCAACGTTAGTGTCTTTTTCAATGAGTCCTGTCTTTTCATTATGAGGTCAAAATATTTGTTTGAGTTTCAATATTTGACTAATGAGCAGACTGAATTAATTTCTTAACGTACTGACTGATTTTATCTTCTTCCTATGCAAGGGGCTCTCTAAAGTCTTCTCCAATACCACACTAAGAATGAGTGGTCTTTGTGGCCCTCATTTTTCCCTTATGGTCCAACTCTCATCAGCATACATTGCTACCAGGGAAAAAACATAGCTTGAACTTTCTCAGAAAGCTGATTCTCTACTTTTTAATATGTTATCCAGATTTGCAATAGCTTTCCTTCCAAGGAGTAAATGTCTTTAATTTCATGACTTCAATCTCCATTTACTTCAGTGATCTTTGAACCTAAAAATGTTAACTCTAATACTACTCTCATTCCTTCTCTCTCTCTTTACCAGGAAGTCATGGGATCAGTTGTCATGATATTAGTTTTTTTGATGTTACACTTTTACAATTTCCTCTTTCACCTTCATCAAAAGGTTTCCCAATTCATTCCACTTTTCTGCTATCAGAATGATAATGACTACATATTATTTATATTTCTCTTTTTTTAATACTTTGGAGATTAGAGGTTTTCAAATTCATAGTGTCTCATGTCTTGTATTCATACAACATTGCAAGAATATTGATATTAAAGAGAAGTTTTTATTTCAGCTTATATTTCACTCTTGGACATAATAAGTTCAACTTTCCTATTCACCATGCTAATTCTTTAATATATTTCATAGGATCTAGAAATGAAAGAGACATTAAAGGCTGAACATCTCATTTAACAGATGAGAAAACTGAGTCCCAGAAAGATGATATGACATTCCCAAGGCTATAGTGAGGGATCAGATCTCTCTAATATTAGCAATGATCTCTTGTCAAATTTAATGACCTTTTTTTTTTCAGCCTTTGACACAGTCAATACTCTCCTTCTTCTGGATTTGAGATTTTTATGATACTGCTCTCTTCTGGTTCTCCCGTTCCTGTTTGAGGGCTTCTTCTAAGAATCCTTTGCTGGATCTTTATCCAGGTTATACTTACTAACCAAAGGTATCTCCTAATGGTCTGTCCTAGGCCCTCTTTTCTCTCTTTATAATATACTTATTTGGTGATATCATCAGCTCCCATGGATACCATGATTCTTGGATCTAGTTATCTGACCTTAACCTGTCTTCCAGGTGGTCATCTCTGATTGCCTAATAGAAAACTTAAACGGTGTGTTCCCCAGACATCTTAAATTAAACATGCCCTAAACTGAATTCATTATCTTTTCCCCCCAAACTCTTTTCTATTCCTACCTTATCTATTACTCTGCTTTCTAGCCATTTGGGTTCACAAACCAGGTGAATTCTCACTTAAACCCTTATTCTCTCTTACCTACCATATTTAATCAATTATCAAATCCCTTCTAATATGCCTCCCCAATATACTCATATATATTCCTTTCTCTTTGATAATGCTACCATCCCCATACAGGCTATAATCATTTACATCTGGACTAGTGCAGTAACTTTCTGGCCTCCCTGCCTCAAGTCTCTCCCTATCTAATCCATCCTTTATTGAAATATCAAAGCTATCTTCCCAAATATCATGCCACTCCCTTACACATTCACATTTAGTGTTTTAGTGACCCTGTACTTCTTGCTGTTCATCTATCTCTTAATACTCAGTCTTTTCATTGACTGTTCCCCATCCCTCAAATGCTCTTTCTTCTCTCCTCTCCTCTCCTTCCCTTCCCTGACTTCCTTCAAATCTTAGCATAAATCTTAGCTCTATCAGAAATTTTCAGAGTTCCTCTTTTAAAAAAATTAATTTTAATATTTTATTTGTTTTTTTTCTAACTACATACAACTGTAATATTCAACAATAAATTTTTTGGTAGGTTTTGAGTTTTACATTTTTCTTTCTTCCTCCCTTTCCTCCCCACTCCCCTGACAGAAAGCAATCTAATAAGGACTCTACATGTATAACCATGCTAAACATAGATTCATATTAATCATTTTGATTAAGGAGAATCAAATCCAAATGGAAGAAAAGAATATTAGAGAGAAAAAATTATATAATACATAAGAAAATTTTAAAAATTGAAGATAGCTAACTTGGGCCTGCTTTTAAATTTCCTTCTCTGGATATGGATTGGTATTTTCACATATTTTAGAATAGTCTTTCATACCTGTTTTATTGGAATGAACAAATTCATCATTGCTAATCATCATCCACATGTTATTGTAGTGTATATATAATGTTCTGCTGATTCTGGTCACTTCACTCAATATCAATTCATGCAAGTCTTTCCAGGCTATTCTGAAGTCCTGTTCTTCATGATTTCTTATAAAACAATGGTATGCCATAACATTCATATGCCACAGTTTGTTCAACCATTCCCCAATTGAAGGACATCCTCTCAATTTCCAATTCTTTGCTTCTATGAAAGGGACTGCTAAAAATATTCTTGTACATGTGGGGTTTTTTTACCCTTTTTCATGATTTCTTTTGGATACAGACCTAGTATTGCTGGATCAAAGGGTATGCATAGTTTTATTGCCCTTTGGGTACAATTCCATATTGCTCTCCAGAAAAATTTATTCAGTTCATAATTCCAACAGCAGTGTCCCAGTTTTCCCACATTCTCTCCAACATTGAAAATTTTCCTTTTTAGTCATATTGGTTAATCTGATAGGTAGGAGGTGGAACCTCAGAATTGTTTTAATTTGAATTTCTCATTTAGAGCATTTTTATATGACTATAGATAGTTTTCATTTTTTCATCTGAGAATTGCCTTTTCATATCCTTTGATCATTTATCAATTGGGAAATGACTTGTAGTCATATAAGTTTGACTCAGTTCTCTATATATTTTAGAAATGTGACCTGAGTTATCTCTAATGAATCCTAAATATTATCTTATTTATATATAATTGTTTTCATATTGTCTCCCTATTATACTGTAAGTTCCTCAAAATCATGAACTGTTTTTGCCTTTTTTTGGATCACCAGCATTTAGGACACATATCTGGTGAGTAATTTGCTTCCTGACTGTCTGACTTCTCTTATAAACTTAGCATATTTTATTTTGAATCATATTTATATGTATATATCATCTCCTCTTCTAGACAATGAACTCCTGGAGGGAAAGAATTAGATCGTATTAAATTTTTTACCTTTTTTAGTATGTATCATAGTAACTTCTACAAAGTAGATGTTTAATACATATTTGTTAGATGAATAAGATAAATAAATGGAAAGATAAGGACTGATCTCAGCCTTGGTGGAGAATTCTAGTACTATAGAAATCTTGGCTATTGGCATAGTTGTCCTTGGCTTAAATTGTGAAGCCCTTAAACTTTGTCTTCAATGCCATTTGTATTCCCTTTCTATAGCCTTCCTTTTTCCTGTACCCCAGGCTTCTTCCACAATCCCTCCCCAAGTCCTTCAAATTTTTATATTATTGAATGTTTCTTCTTTAAAAGACTTTCATTAGAATTTCAGTGTTTCTACCCCCTCACCTCCAAAATAAGTCTATTTTCAGAGAAGAATTCATAGTCAATCATTTGTACTTAGGATACATTTTTTAACTTGCTGGGTCTTTCAAGGGCAGTCACACTTTAAGCTTTATTTCTAATTGAGAATGAAAACCTTTTTCTTATTAAAACATTATCAAGTACATGAAGGAAGTAATGTTTGGACAATGATTCCATGGTTGGCCTCCTATTCCACCTGTTGGAAAAACTATTGCTGAATCATATGTGCTTATTATAATAATTAATGTCAAATTGTGGAGAAATTTATTAGTTTTTGGTCAGAAGCTCCAAATGTTGAAAGCTATTGGTCTAATAAGTGGCCTGACAATAGTAAGTACTTCTCATTTTGGCAGGATTAAAATTCTCTTGGAATGTCTATTCTAGGTTTTTAGGATCAGATCCTTAAAGATGAAATTCAAAAGCAACTTGGAAAGAATAGAGACCCTATGGTCTCTGCAGGGATTCAAGACGGTGGCTCCAGGGAGTCTAGGGTTTTCAAACCTGATGCTTAGGCTATTGAGCAAGGAAGGAACAAATATCAGTCCCATGATAAGGAGGAAGCTTAAAATAGTAAGTACAAAGGAAGGCTTATGTAGGCCATAGAATATGAAGTGATGACAAGTACAACAAAATGGAGACCTAGAATGAAAAGGAAATTGCACAAGAGATCAGGACAAAGAAATCAGAAATACCCTTAGGTTTTAGTTTCTACTGGGAAGAGAAAAATTCAAAGAATATCCCTACTTTTCAAAGGTATTTGTGCAAACACAATGGCCCCCACTTAGCCAATGTTAGTTCTTTATCTTAGTCATCTAACCCTCTTGGGGTTGCTCAGGTGAACTGAAAATCTCTGAGCTTTTCTCAGTGAACTTACAGTTGCTAATTCCAGAAGTCCTAAATCCAATGAAGGAAAGCAGAGCTCTGAGCTAGTAATCTCTGGTGAGGCTCTTGTTTGGGTTTCATTTTACTATTCTGTGAAAAGAGACAGCTGTGGTATAGCATGGTAGCTCTTTAAAGATCACTGGATTTGGAGTTGAAGGGTCTCGAGTTCAATGCTGACTCCTGTGTGACTTTGGCATCACTTCACTTCAGTTGCCTTATCTATAAAATGAGAATAATATTTCTTGCATGATCTCACATTACAGTAGTGAGGAAAGTGTTTGAAAAATCTTAAGGGACTCCAATAATGGGAGTTATATAGTTCAATCCTTTCGTTTTATAGATTTTACTTACTGAAGGTTTCAAAATTAGTGAACTGAGTGTGGCCAGTGTGGCACAAAGTCTAGGCACACAGTACAAATTAAAATTCATATCAAGTCAACAGCTAGGAAGAACAGTGGAAAGGACACTGGGCTGGGCACCATCTTCCTCAATTCAAATCTGGCCTCAGATACTACTTGTGTGACCCTGGATAGGTCACTTAACCCTTAAGCCTCAACTTCTTCATCTGTAAAGTGAATTGGGGCAGGAAATGGAAACCCACAAAAGTACCTTTGCTGAGAAAAGTCCAAATGAGATCACAAAGAGTCTGTAAAATTGAATGATACAAGTCAAAAAGTACCTTTTATGGGTCAGACACTATGTTTTTCTCTTCGAGGCTAAGCTTTTACCAAGAAAGATTAAAAAGAAAAAGAATAATCCCATATATCAATGAGTTTTCAGTGCAGTGGACAGAGACAACATACAAATAACTATGTGTATAAAAGATATATCTAGAACAAATTAGAGAAAATCAATTGAGGGAAGGCACTAATATAGAGATATGGGAAAAAGTTTATTTCAGAAGATGGAATATATATATATATATATATATATATATATATTTTAGATTTTGCAAGGCAATGGAGTTAAGTGGCTTGCCCAAGGCCACATGGCTAGGTAATTATTAGGTGTCTGAGGCCGGATTTGAACTCAGGTACTCCTGACTCCAAGGCCAGTGCTCTATCCACTGTGCCACCTCGCCGCCCTAGAAGATGGGATATTAACTAAGTTTTGAAGAAAGTCAGGGAAGAAAAGGGACAGAGTAAAAGGAAAGAAGGAGGGAATCCCAAGTACAAGAGACAGCTAGTGAAAATACACAGAAGAGATGAAGCATCATGCTAGGAAAAGCAAGGAAGACAATGCGATATGTTTGAAGAGGAAATAAGGAAATAAGACTGAAAGGTAAGAAGGGACCAGGTTATTAGACACTTTTAAAGTCAATAAGAGGTAAGATTGGAGGTAATAGATAACCATAGGAAATTATTCAGTAGCAAAGTGACATGATCTGAATGGTGTTTTAGGAAGAACTTTGATTACTAAGTTGAGGATAGGCTGAAGTATGGAGAGACTTGCAATAGGGAGAACCAGAAGTTTCCAGGCATGAGGTGCTGAAGGCCTGAACCAGGATTGTAGAAGTGTCAGAAGAGAAGAGATAATATAACTAAGAGATGCTGCACAGGTCTAATCATTAGGACTTGGCACCTGATTGGATATGAGAGGCGAAAGAAAGTGAAATGAGGATGATATGTAGGTTGAGAATCTGGATGAGCTGGAAGATATTATCTTCAATAGTAACTGGGAAGTTAGAAAAGAGGAAAAGTTAGCTTTAGGGGAAAATTTCATGAGATTGGTCTTGGAAATGTTAAGATTAAGAGGTCTAAACTCAAGATAGGAAATTGGAAATGGAAGACTGGAGTCTAGCTTATATAGATGAGAATGAAATAAATAGGGGAATCTTCTGCAGAGATACAACTGAATTAATGTTAGCTGATGAGATTGTTAAGTGAAACAGTACAGAGGCAGAAGAGAAGAGGGCTCCCTGTTGTTCAAAGTAACTCCATTGTTAAATGTGAATTCACTAACATGGAAATGACCTCAGCTCATTCTCCCTCCTCCAGTTTCTGGTTTCCAGTCTGCCTGACCTTGGCCATTGATGGGTCAAGCTTGCTCTGGCATGACAATCATCTTCCATAAGTGTTGGATTTAGAGATCATGCACCTTGGGACAGGAAAGACCAGCATGCAACTTGCCTATTGGATAATACCTGGAGCCAGGTGCTGGACCAGTCCCCAAGCACCACCCTTGTCCATCCCGCTATAGCAGTGCATTTAAGTCAGACCAGAAGAGAAGCCATTCTCTTCTTCATCCTCCCTTTGCCCTGCAAAGATTCTCTCTCCCTAAACTCTCTTCCCACCTGCTCTCAACCTAGGCCCACTGGAGGATTATGGTCCTCTCTGCCACGTGGCTGGACTAAGCCAGCCCTTAGGGCTGTCTATCCTTTCCCTCTCAGCCAGGTCTCCTATTTTTCTTTTCATTTTCTTTTCCATCAGACCTCTGGCCTAGTCCTCTGCTATTTAACCTGTCTTCAAGGTCCTTGCTGTTCCTCCAGGAAGAGAAAAGGTTTTAATCTGTAAACTTTGTAGGCTTGCACATTAAATCCTGAGTGGTTTTTTTAAGTCCAGTGGAATTGGTTGACAAGTAATTGTTAACTTTGTTGAGAACTGTCTCAGTTGAGTGAACAGTCAGAAGTCAGACTGTAGAGAGTCAAAAAGAGAGTAAGAGGAAAAGAAGTGGGGGTGCACATTTTAAAGGGTCCTCTCAAGGAACTTAATCATGAAAGAGAGGAACGACAAAGGTCTATAAGTAATGAGGAATGAATAGATCTAATGAAGGATTTTGAATGGCATAGACATGGAAATATCTGTAAGAAGTAGGCAATCAACTTGTCGACAGGAAGAAATTGAAGTTAGTATGATAGTGTGGATGAGAGAGGGTACAATCTGCTGGAGAACGTGGGATGGAATGGATTAAACCCTAAAAAGTTCAAATGCTACTTCCTATAGTAAAGTCATTTTTTTCTTACTGATATTACTTTGAAAATATGTTGTATTTAATTTTCTGTGCAATGTTATTTCCTCTGATAGAATAATGTTTTGTCCTTTTCAAAAAAGACCACAATATTTGGGGGGTGATGCCAGGACAAGCACGTGAACTGATTTTGAGTGAGGGGGATGCTATGCTAAGTACCCAGCCTCACTTTCTCCTCCAGAGTCATCTAGGTCCAGTGACCAGAAATGAATCAGGATGACTGGAGATGGCCTTGAATGTGAGGCAGTCAGGGTTAAGTGACTTATCCAGGGTCACACAGCTAGTAAGAGTCAAGTGTCTGAGGCCAGATTTGAACTGACTCAGGGCCAGTGCTCTATCCACTGCACAACCTAAAAATCAGGGATTGATTTGTTTTTTGTCTTTAGTGTTCAGTCAATAAATATTTGTAAAATCAATAAATGAGTGAATCATTATATTCTCCCCTTTCTCAACAGCATGGTATGCAGATTAACCAATGCTTGGTATTTTCCAGTTCTTATGTTTCTCAAGTCCCTAATTACTGGGAAAAACCAAAAGTAAGAGTTGGATGGTTATTTTGTGAATTAGAACAATATAGATAGCTCATCAAAATAATATAGTAGATGAATCTTTTCTCACTATTCAAATTTTTTCCTCAGTAAATTATTCACTGAATTACTGGGATAGCCTCAATCTTCTATTTTCCTTTGACCATGTATGTGTCAGGAAAAAATAAACACAGGCTCAGGCTTTTATGTAAAGTACACTTAGAAATAACCTTTTCCAAAGAATGTAGGCAGTTTAACTGGCAGAATGGGGCCCAAGAGGAAACCAGGGTCACTAGCCAAAATCTTTTGAAAACTGTTTTGAATTTCAAGTAAAGATTCAGATTGACTTTGGTTGAACTGTACTAATTTTTAATTCATGCGATATATCTCAAATCATGTTCTAGAAGGATTGTAAGGTGGTTTTGGATTTGGACATACTCTGGTCTATGAAGGCAGAATCAGGAGCAATGGGGAAGTAGATGTTTGCAAATTCATAAATTTAGGAGAAACTTTCAACCAATAGAACTGTCTGAAAGTAGAATGGATTTTTTTTTATAAGTAATGGATTTCCCCTCATCTGAGATCTTGAGATACAGGCTGGAAGATCAATTATGGTTTTTGTTTATTTGTTAATTTAGTTTAATTTTGAGACTGAATCTCCCTAGAATGGAAGTACATAGTCAATCCGAGGTGTCTCCCCCATTATTGGTCTTCATGGGAGCTTTGACTTGCTCTATTCTGACCTGGATCAGTTTGTTCCTTCTTAGTCAAGCCTAGTGACTCCTCAATCCCAGGTACTACTCACAATATGGCTATTGATTGTCAGACACCTGATTGACTTAGTCAATTGCAACTTGAATGCTTGAGTACAAATTATTCCCATCTCAGCCTCCCCAAAAGCAAGGATTACAGGTGTGTCCCATCATGCTCAATCTGGATGATCAATCATCAACTATGCTTTAGACAGAATTCTTTTTCTTAAAAATAGGTAAGGGGCGGCTAGGTGGCGCAGTGGATAAAGCACTGGCCCTGGAGTCAGGAGTACCTGGGTTCAAATCCGGTCTCAGACACTCAATAATTGCCTAGCTGTGTGGCCTTGGGCAAGCCACTTAATCCCATTTGTCTTGCAAAAAAAAAAACCCTAAAAAAATAGGTAAGACTAGATGAGAACTGAAGTCCCTTCTAAGTCTGAAATTCTCTGATTCTGCAAATTATGTGGTAGGCTGAAGATTATACTGTGTTCAAAATTCAAAAATCAGTTTGGTCAATTCAACAAAGTGAAAAACAGTCAAAACGAATGCTGAACTGACAATTCAGATGAGCTGTATGCCAACTAAAGATAGTCTTGTCTAATATCATATTTTACTTCTGGTTATCAGAGCATTATTTTTTGTTTGTCTTTTTAAGGGCCTCTGTAGGGGAAAAAAGTAGGGATGAGCTTGTGAAGGGAGGAAAGTGGTTTTATGTTTTATTCCTATGCTAACCAAGAGGCTCTGTCAGACACATCTGTTTGAGAATGAATGTTTAAGATCTGAATCACGTGGAACAAAAAGGGGGAAGGAAGAATCTATCTTTCCAAGAGAGGAATAAAGATGAAAAGAAATGTGCATACATACTCATACACAAACTCACATATACATAATCCTGAAGACAGACATTAAGTTTAAAATGGCATTATTAGCAATAAGGAAGGATGACTAATATCTCAGGGGCCCTGATGATGAGGTGACCACATCAGAGGCCCCTTTTTCACCTTTCTCAGAGTCATGAGCTCATGTTTAGAGATTGTCTAGTACTTTATGCATTTTACTTAGGGATACATAAGTGACTGCTCACTTGGGAATTTGAAACCATTTTGCCAGAAGGATCAGATTTACTTTCAAATAAGAAATTCCTCCAATTGTGGGGAGATGTTATGCCCCCGAGCATTGTTTTGATGGCATGTTACAATTGTCTTCAACTGAGTCATGGTTTAGAAATAGACTATTTAACATACTGGTCTCAGTAAGTTGGCATAGTATCCTTGTGGTTTCAGAATAAGTGATGAATTTACTGGTCCTGGTGATTAGATATACTATTTGTTTTTCATTGCTGATTGACAATCCACCTTGTCCTATTCCTTTTTCAGAATACTTCTCTTACACGATAGTCTCTGATATTCTAGCCTACAGTGGCAATAAAAGTTGCACATTTATATTTGAAAACGTTGCATTAGCAGTCATATGATGGAATCATAGAATATTAGACTTAGAAGGGACTTTAAAAACCATCTAGTTCAGCCCATAGGGCAGTTAGGTGGTGCAGTAAATAACAGTGATCTTGGAATCATTATGTAGCATCAGTTATTCAGAGGACTATTTTAAATTCCTCTTGTTAATTATTTTCTTCTGTTCTCAAAATTCTTGTAATAAGTTTAAGTTCATATTTTCCTCTTGAGTCTTTTCTCTCCTTTGCTTTCTATCTGAATAATTTTTTCTATGTGTTCAAGTAAAAACTTACAAGAAATAAATTGGAGAATACTATTTTTTCCAATGTTTTCATATTTTTTTTCAGAGAGATTATTTTGCACTTGATAAATATATGCATAGCACTAATTGATTGTGGATTTAAGTGAATTCAAGTAGCACCAAAAATCCTTGACCTCACTCTTTCTTCCAGAACTATCAAAATCCAGAGGAAAGACAAAAGTCCAGGGGATGGTGATGGTGAGTTCATCCATCTTCTCCAATTCCTGGTTTCCTCATGTATAAAACAGAATGATTGTATTTGCACTAACAACTTCATAAAGTGATTGTGAGGAAAGCAGTTATAAAACTCACAGTTACATAAATGTGAATTGTTATTATGACAATTATGCTACTGTCAATTCTTGGTCATTTGTTAGAATCAGACCTGCAACAATGACTCCCATTAAAGTAATTATGTTGATTTTTCTAGGAATCGTAGATACTATTCTTTACACATATTTGTTTATTTGTTTGTTTTGCTGAGTCTATATTTTGGGGTGGTATTTTGTTTACTCTTAAGCAACAATTTTTGATTAGTGTATAAAAAAACAAAAAAAATAGAAAAACATTGACAAAATGGTTGAGAAGGTTTGGGGAAAAAACTTATCCATAAAGTCTTTCTCTGTGAAATATTGATAGGAACATACCGATATTAATATATCATTGATTTATTACTGTCATGACATTAGCATCATCAGGGAATTTTCCTAACTTTCCAAACTCATTTTCCTCATCTGCAAAACAGAGAAAGTGATTGATAACTTTTTGTTAGGTTTAAAGTGTGTTATAAAGATCAAGTGAAAGAAGTTAGATAGAACCCATTATAAACTATATGTTGTTACATAAAAGTTATTGCTAGTGTTACTGTCATCATATTTTGGGCATAGAATTGTGATTTCACTTGTGTCTGGAAAGTTCCTCTACCGCAACAGATTGGTAACTAATCTATAATTCAGTCTTAAAAAATTGCCTGAGGGTGGCGGTGGCGCAGTGGATAGAGCACCAGCCCTGGAGTCAGGAGTACCTGAGTTCAAATCTAACCTCAGATACTTAATAACTACCTAGCTGTATGGCCTTGGGCAAGCCACTTAACCACATTTGCCTTGCAAAAACCTAAAAAAAAATTTCCTGGAAGAATTGAGAGGTCAAATGATTTGCCCATATATTTATAATATTCTGGTGATCTTATCATCTAGTAATCTTGTCAATTAATTATGCTTAAACTGGTAGCCTCTGAACCTGCTAACATTATGATTTTTAAAATAATTGAAGAAAATTCACATAAAAGTATGTAATTATGATGACTGGGTGATTGTGTAGAATTGCCAGTTGTATATGGTTATGGATATTAGCAGTTCAGGCTTGAGGCAAAATTGAGAAATAGCTAATGCATGTCTTCTCTTTCTTTATTCTGTTTTATGTCTTTCTCCTCTCTGATACCTACTCTGTTCATGTATTTGATACCTCCTGATGTCTACTAGCTTTCCAATGTTTTATATTTAGATAAAAAAAATGGTTCACTTAAAGTCATAAAAACATTGTCTATGTAACAACAATGTGAGAAGAATTGGTATTATTATTATCCTCATTTTAGAGATGAGACATTGGAAGTTTTGAAACATTAAGAGATTCACACAGCTTATTAAATATACTATTTAGAACTTGAACATAGAGGTCATCTCCTCTATGACATACTGTCTCTTAATTTTATATATATATATATTATTTTTGAGTCTTATTTTTATTGTCCATCATTATCTTCTTCATAGAAACAATGCTTCTATGATCTGTACCTTTGCTTTTGCTACATAACAAAATATATTTGTCTTAGATCACATGCCCTTTCTGTTAGGGAATGAAAATAATTTTATCAACATATAAATGATTGAGTAGTTATTATGGGATGAGTCTGAGCAAGAACAATTCCCTGATAGTTTAAATATTGGAACAAAATAAGACTCTGACAGGTCCCTGAATAATAAAGAAAAGAGGATTTACTTAGCCATAACTAGAATATGATATCTGACAAGAATAGTCATTGAGCACATTAGCTCCCATTGCATCCAGAGGGTCCTCATGGATGTTTTTTATTTATGTGATGAATAAGTGACATCAACAGTTTGAGTTGTGGTCCTTTGAACCTAAAATGCCTTAATATTTTTTAAGGAAAAACTAGCCTCCCCTGCATGAATGGAAAACTCAGGATATTCCTCGAAAAACAGTGATTTAATGACTTAATTCTGCCTACCCCCAGGTAATTTAATGTGTATTTTCATTTGAAGTTTCACTGAACTTCTTTTATTAACTGTGGGAATTAATTGTGGGAATCTAAGAAAGCAACTAATGAAGATATAAACAAATCACATCACCTGAGTGGTTGCCTGCTTCATTAACATCGATGTTGAATCTTTGATTCCAGCTCTAGGATGTCCTGGCCACATCTTCTATGGGTCCTGGACAATCCAGGAGTTCTATATTTCTAGGTAGAAGTATTCTTCTGGGTCAGCACAAATTCAGGTAAGCACAGTACTCCTTCCCCCCCCAATAAAAGATAGAATTAAACTTCACATTAAATCATTGTACCCTATGCTTCAATTAACTATGGGCCCTTAAGGAATACAATCTATTTGTAGGGGATTGTCAGTGATAATTTCTTCATAGTTCACTTTTGTTGCACATTTAACCTTCCACTTTGAAATAAAAAACATCCTGAAGCTTCTATGGAAGCTCAGGGCAAGTGTGGCAAGGAACTTCATAAAAATTAGTCAAATAGATAATTAATAAAGAAAATGAATAGCTAAGTAATAACTCTAAGTGTGGGATTTCAGGCCCAGTACCATTTCACCTTCTTAGAAATCCTTTTAATAAAATTCATGGAGAAGGAACATATATCCTCTCCCTCTCCCTCTCCCTCCCTAGCCACCCCCCTTCTCTCTCTCTCTCTCTCTCTCTCTCTCTCTCTCTCTCTCTCTCTCTGTCTCTCTCTCTCTCTCTCCCTCTCTCTCTGTCTCTCTGTCTCTCTGTCTCTCTGTCTCTCTCTCTCTCTCTCTCTCTCTCTCTCTCTCTCTCTCTCTCTCTCTCTCTCTCTCTCTCTCTCTCTCTCTCTGTCTCTCTGTCTCTCTGTCTCTCTGTCTCTCTGTCTCTCTCTCTGTCTCTCTCTCTCTCTCCCCCTCCTCAGAGTCTCTACTCAACTTTAGATTTCAGATTTATCTCTCTGCTGGATATAACCCTAGACCCAAAGGGAACTTTGTCAGTTCTCAGTTTCATGAACCCCCTTCCTAAACATTCTCTACATTTAACTTGTGCTGCCGGGATGTTCCACTTCATGGGAACTGGAATTCTTTTTTTCACATATTGTGGAGTCAGGCATAATGG
This sequence comes from Macrotis lagotis, assembly GCF_037893015.1. NCBI lineage: Eukaryota > Metazoa > Chordata > Mammalia > Peramelemorphia > Peramelidae > Macrotis > Macrotis lagotis. The sequence continues at coordinate 122,203,622 of NC_133659.1, forward strand.
GAAATGCAGTCTGCCTTGGTTGTGCTTGTCAGAAAGAAGGGAGAAAAATATGAAGAATCTTTTATGTTTTGTATTCATAGCTAGTTTGTATTTAAAATCTGTAACGTAAGTATTTCTAGATCAATTCATTTTCTCTCTTCCACCAAGAATTAGTGACATATTTCTTTAGAATGACCTGCCAACATTTCCCTCTCTGATAGATGAAGCTGCACGAATTTTGTACCCAGCCTATGACTCATTTCATGTTTATAATCTATAATTCTTTTTATATGCAGTCCTTGAGAGTGAGATGTATAGAATACCCTAAATGCTGAGAGCTCAACCTGGCTAGTTGTTTCATTCAGTTCAGAAATGACTTCTGTTTTCTAGAGGAAGACATTTTCAGACTGCAGATTTGACATTCCCTGATTCCATTACTTTGTTCCCAAACTGCAAGCCTTGGGAAAGGAGAAGATAAAATAAATTTGTAGCAGGATTGTATGGAAGAAAATGAAGAAATTTTTGTCTTTTCTACTTTTCTACTCCCATATCCCTCCTGAGAAAACAGGAAGCAAAATTCTAGAGAGAAAGAGTATTATGCTTATGATTATAACTTTGGCATTAGTCAAAACTTATTTGCTCTATATTGTGTTAGTTCTAGTACTATATTATTTCTACCATCATAAATCCATTCCATTAGCTTTGATAATTTTTTCCTATAGTTGAGATGTTGGAATGGCCAATACGGAACTCGTTTCAATGTCCTATCTCAAATTTATCAGTCAGTCAGTGTCAGAGATGGAATTCTCATTGCTTTTTGCAGAATTCCTTGATACTTTGAGAAGCTGTAAAATAACTAAACAATGTGGTCTTCACTCTTGAAGGTCTTACAACCTGGTTAGGAAAGCAAGACATGTAATGGAAAAGAAATCATTTCTTTCAGATATCTTAGTCATTCCAAATGGTGTTGTAAGCCAAAAAAAAAAAAGAAAGAAAGTTGAGGCAGAGTGAGCATGGAGATATGTCCACATTTTATACTGAGACCCCAAGAATAGTGATAGGTCATATTCCCTTTCTCTGGTTGACTCTGGTTGGTTAAGTTAAAAAAGTCAGCATTAGAAAAGAAATTTATTTCAAATATTTATTTAGGCACTGACTTATTTCAATTTTTATTGTCTTTTTATTGAGGTTCAGGAATACATCTTTTGTAACAGTTAATAAAAGGGAAAGGAGAAAAAAGCAGGTCTATAAAACTAATGGACAAATAAACATATCTGATTGTGGATAAGATGTTCCATAATCAGGAGGCAGCTAGATGGCTCAATGGATAGAGCACTGGCCCTAGAATCAGGAGGACCTGAGTTCAAATCCAGCCTCAGACACTAATTACTTAGCTGTGTGACCTTGGGCAAGTCATGTTAACCCCATTGACTTAAATTAAAAAAAATTGTAAGATGTTTTATAATCACTGCAAAGAAGGGAGGAAAGTGAAATTTTCAAAACTCTTCTTGTGGACCAAGATTCTTTTTTTTAAAATCTATTCTTCTAATTTTCATGATATGCTCATGCTTTCTCTCTCTCTTTCTGTCTCTGTGTATCTCACACATATATTTTATTTTTTGTTTGTTTTTTTAGGTTTTTGCAAGGCAAATGGGGTTAAGTGGCTTGCCCAAGGCCACACAGCTAAGTAATTCTTAAGTGTCTGAGGCCTGATTCAAACCCAGGTACTCCTGACTCTAGGGCTGGCACTCTATCTACTATGCCACCTAGCCACCCCCATATATTTAATTTTTAATAGTGTTTTTCTTATTTTGCTTTGATGCAATCCTTTGTTTACTCATATTTATCTATATTCATATTCATAATTTCTTATGTGACAATATTATATAATCTTCATGCATAACAATCTATTTATTTAGCAATTCTCCAATTGTTTATTGTTTCTGATTTTTAAATCTATATTGCATTCTTTGTCATGCAGTATCTGACTAGCCTGATCATAATTGGTAATCCAGTCATCCAGTGACAGTGGGTGCAACAACACTGGAGTATACCATCCATCAGTATCTTTACCAACAAATGTTTGCTAAGCATCTCTCATAAGCCAGATACTGGGTATACAACATAATAAAAATAAAATAGTCCCTGTTTTTAAGGTTTATATTCTTTTTGGGGAAAAAGTAGAAACATAAGTAAATTTTTTGAATGTACCAAGCCAATACCAGATAATTGGTGAAAAGACAAAGTAGTATTTATGAAGTCTGGAAAGACTAGAAAAAGCGACACCTGATATTTGTGCTTCTTAACATAGAGGCAATAGGAAGGCACAGAAGTTTTTTGAGTAGAGAAATGATATAGTCAAACCTACTTTTAGGAATGCTAATTTGGTTGTTTTGGGTAGAGGATGGTTTGGTGAGAAGAGAGACTGGTGATTTCATTTTGAATTCTTCTAATGGTCTATGCTATCTACTTCCTGACAGGGAGGTGATAGATTCAAGATGTTGTATGAGACACTCATGTTTTCAGACATGGATAATTTGGGGATTTGTTTTGAATTACCATGCATTTTTTGTTACAAGGGTTATCTTTTTCTTTTAAGTTGGGGATATAATGGGAGGGAGAGAAAAATATATGCTTGCTAACTGAAAAATTTTAAAGAATGAAAAAAATAAGAAAAAATAATCTAGGTGAGAGATTATGGGATTCTGAACTAGGGTGGTGACTGTATGAGTTGAGAAGGATGGGTATTAGAATTATAATAACATGTGTTCTCCCCTTCCTCTCTTCCATCCACCCTCCCTTCCCTCATTGATTCAACAGAAAGATGTCCTGGGCAACAGGGTTAAGTTGAAAATTTCTACCAATATTCCAGAAACTCTGGAGCAAGTAGTAGATCGTTAGTCTAGGCTACTGCCTAATGTTTCTTTTACTTCTTTGTAACAAGAAAAGGAGGAACTGTAGAGATGGGTTTACAACTGGAACTTAAGAATTCATTTCTCTTTCTGTCCCAATCCCTCTCTCCCTCTCCCTCACTTTCTATCTCTAGCTCTGTCTCTGACTCTATTTCTCTTTCTCTCTCTCTCTCTCTCTCTCTCTCTCTCTCTCTCTCTCTCTCTCTCTCTCTCTCTCTCCCTCTCTCTGAGTACATATCCTACAACATATTTTTATTATGACTTAAAATGTACCAACTGACTAAATTTCAAATGTGGAGTACCATAGTTATAGTTTCTGGTTCTTCTCACCTGTTTTTAACATAATGCTTTGTGTATTGAAAAAAAAAATGTTTGAAGACTCTTAGTCTTCTTTAGGGAGGATTACTTGAGTAAAAAGGTATTCAATTACCCTGTATTTACTTTTTCATACATGTATTTACATATCTGTAGTTATGTAGAGGAAGACTGAATAAAGGGGAGACTTGTTGCTTTATGAGATTTCTGTATTCCTGAATTCTATATGTGTTAGTGCCTTTATGAGTCACATTGTTTAAGCAATGATTTCTTCTGGTTTTTTTGCATCTCCTTTCTGAAATCTATCAGCCTTCACAAAGTGGGAAGGTTTATAGGATTTGGAAGTAGATGGGGCGTTATCTGTCATGAATCATTTTATAGATATGAAATTATATGTCAGTATTATCATTTTATAGAAAAAGGAAATTAAAATCTAAAGAGATGAAGGGATTTAGAATTCAGATTTTTTTCTCTCTGTTCTTCACATACAACTCTTCAACTTTCACCTGCATCTGCATCTGCTTCTGCAATGGCTATCTCTCAAGACTGGAATGTACTCCCTCCTCACCTTTGCATCATAAAATCCCCACTTCCTTTAGGAGGCAGCTCAAGTACCGTTTTCTAGAAAGAACTTTCCTGATCTCTCTGTTATTGGACTCCTTCCCTATCTACTGTGGATTTAATTATCTTGCATTTATTTTATTATTTCCTATATATTCTGTTTTTAGATGTATGCATATGTGTACATGTTATCTTCTCCAATAGAAGGTAACTTTCTTGAGTGTAGGGACAGATTAATTTTTGTCTTTTTATCCCTAGCAGCCAGTTCAGGGCCTGGTACATAATATACATCTAATAAAGCCTTGTTGATGCAAAGGAATCGGGGGAGGGAATGTGAAGATAGCCATCTCTTATTGCTATCTTAGCAAGCCATTTTCCACTTATGTATAGAGCTATGGTTTTATAATTTTATACTGTTGCAAAAAATGACTTCATTCTATATTTTGGGATATGCAGAGCTTGATATTTATCTCAGGAGGAGATTGTTATCAATGTATCATGCATTTATGTATAGATACATGAAACCATGAGTTTTATTGATGTACTCTTCCTTGAATTGGGTTTACACTGGGTGTTTCTACTATCAGTCATCTTCCTATGTTGCATCTGCTACACTCGGTACTATCCTGTTTGGTAAATGTACATTTGTCCCTTTTTCCCTTTCCCTCTTTTTTTAGTTGAAAACTCACTTACTTAGATTTTCAGGACTCCAGGCAAATATATTCCTACAGGCCCATTTTAAGGTCACTTTGTCTCTGGCTAAATGCCTATTTGTTAATGTATTTTAAATGTTCACCCAGAAGTCCAAATTTTGCTCTCTGATATCATTTGCCATATTTTATTTCCCAAATGTCCCTTTCTCTTCCAAAACCACCAACTTTAATTGGTTGTAGTGATAAAAAATGTTATTCTTGTCTTTGTAAGGTTCAATTTCTTGCTGGGAGTTCATAATCCCTAGCATTTGAGTTTTTCTTCTGGTAGTAATTGCTTGTAACCATGTGAATCATTAGCATCAAGTTTGACAAATCTTGAGAAGTTAAATGTCTATTCTCAGATGCACACTGGGAAATATGGTAACTATTGTTAATATCAGGTTGACAAATTATTGTTATGATATCCTTCAAAGAGCTATCAGCCATCACTATGCATCTCTCCTACTGAATAATATCTTTTCTAATGGTGTCTTTGGATCTATACCATCATTGCTTGGTGTAAAAGCAATTGCTATTTATCATTTCCTGAAGGTATTTTTAGCATTTTACCACAAATTCAGCTTTCAAAAGGAAGAATTAAAAAATAGAGAATAAAGCTGCTTCTGATCAATAAGTGTAAACTGGTTGCTGAAGTAGAAAGAAAGGATAGACTCCTTGGAAGGGAATGATCACTCTTTATTAGCATTCTAGAAAGGGAAGAAGAAAATCAGCCACAATGGGATGCTACCTACATTGTGTGTAGGAAAGTATATCTCAAAGAGTTGTAAGACTTGCTTCTTCAAGTGTGTTTGACTGGAAATTAGCTGCTTTCTGTCAAAGGCCCAGTGAAACCAATTTCCCTGAAAATTTTCAATATTTGTCCTGTACTCTAGATGAAAGATGATTTGCTTCTTCAAAAGATGATAAAACATTATCTTGAGAATCTATGAAATAAGGATAAAAATAAGAAAAGGTTTTTTCCTTTGCTTTTACCTTCATGTAATGTTAGAAATAAGAACAATAATGGGAGAGATAAAAAATTAAATCAAGGATTTGTGGGAACAAAAAAACTGGTATATAAGGGAGCTGTCCAATTTCAACTGCAATCCTTTTTATTTTCTTAAGCACACATTTTTTTGTTTTGCTCTGCTTTGCTATTCTACCTTTTACAATTTCAATATGAGGAATGAAAATCTTAGAAAATGCAACTTCAAATATGACCATTATTCAAAATCATAATTAAATGTGATTGTTTAATAAACCATTGTTACACTTTTCATAGATTGACATTTCCCCTTTCACTGAAAGATTATCCATAGCACATTTGCTAAAGGCCCACTCTACTCCCCTTTAAAAAAAATCATTCACCAGATGCTTCCCTCTGGTAAAAATTCTCCAGGCAATAATTTCAAGTTCTAGGGGAAAAAATTAGGCCTGCTATATTTTGCAACCAAAGACTGAATGTGAAATGATTCCTTTGCTGATTTAACAGCTTCAAGACCTGGGCTTGTTCTGAGGGAGGATGCAGAAAGATGGGGAAAGGACCAACATATGCCTAAAGTATCTGACATTTTTGGTTTTATTAAGTTTAAAATGAAATATTTGGAGGAAAAATTTAAACAGACATCAAAGTTATCACTAGTAAGCAAAAATGACCTGGGAATTTTATAACTTAATTATCCAATTTGCTCCAGTGATGTTGATTCCTCTAGATGACCATTCTGAATACTTTAGCCTTTAAGCTGCTTTTTTTGCTCCCCTTCCCATGAATTATTTGGATGACTCCCTCACCTATCTAATTACCTTCACCTGTTTACTGAAACAAATAAACTGAAGCAGTTAACCCTGCTTGATTCAAGTCATACCTCAAAGTATGAGGAAGAAATGGGCAAGTTCACTAGGTACTGTAAATGGCAGAGTATCCACCCACACATGGGATTCTTGGACATGCCTTATACTTGCCCTACCCGATAGCCTACTCAGATGGTATGAATCATTGAGTCTGTGCATGTGGTCTCTAACCAGTCACATGGCACGGGTGTGCCCCGGTGAGTGGCTTATTCTGAAGACTTGACCTACCCTTTCTTTCTCTCCATGGGTTGAGGGAGACGTTCACCACTGAAAATACATGCTTCATTTCCAGCTTTCCTCCTGGAAAATTCTGGCAGAGAAGTTTATCACCATTTGATGTTTTCTTTCCCCCACCAAACAAACTTTCCTGGAATGACATTTAAGGTCCTAGAGTGATGGAAAACCCACTGAAAGAGCTTGGCCACAAGCAAGGGAAGAGGACAAGAATGTGTCCAGTGCAGGGTGGGAGGGGTGGGCAGTTAAGCCATTACATATCCAATAAACAATACTGGCAGTGGTGGAGTCAATTGAACTGCCATGTTATTTGAGTGAAAGCAACTACCCACTCTTTTCCAGCAACAGGAAATAATGTCCATAAAGAAAGAAATGTTTCCCGGTTTGTTCCATCAGTAATAAAATAGCATCACATGAGTTATAATCAGTCTGTAACTTTATCCACATGATGCTTCAGCCTTTGTTCTTTTCTGCCTGGACTCTGGCTGGGAAGACTTTACAGTTCCACTGGGAGAGAAGAGGGGGAAAAATCTGCTTTGTACTACTTAAGCTATTTCAAAACGTTTACTTTATTTTTTTCCCTTTTCTTACAGGCCGTAGTCAATTGCTCTTCTTCCTTTCTTGAAAGAAGCCCTGGCTGTCCCTGCTCTTTCATTAACAGTATGGAAAAATATCTATCAGTTGAAAACCTTGGGAATCTTAATTTTTCAAGGATTTGAATTGTAAAGTTTTCAAGGCATTGGCTAAGATTTCCTGCAGAGGTAACTTTAGCACTACACTTTGCTTTCTCCTCTTCCTCCTCCTCCTTCACTGCCCTCCAGTGCTATATAGGGAGCTTTAAGTGAGTGGATAAGCTCCTTAGCTGAGATGTAAACCTATGATCCCAGGTCTCTGAGCAAAGATTGTTGGAGACTGACACTTTAAAAAAAAAAGGAGGGAGAGGGGGAAGAAATTGAATCCAAAGGCTTACAAAGGATTAGAAAAGTACACCCCAGATGGAAAATTTTATGGGAGCTGGAGAAAATGTATAAGTGAAATATCAGTATCATAAAATAACAGGAAATACTGTAATCTACCTGATGGGGAAAATTGTCACTTTTTAAAAAATGATCCTTATTTCCCTCCAAATTATACTTGTTGGTAAGCCAGTAAACTAGAGTTAAGCTGACAATGGCCCTGTTCTTCTGCCAAACTTGTACTTGCCTATGGAATCTCTGTGGGCTTCATGTTGAAACTTTTCCATTCTTTTTTTTTTTCTAATTAAAACAAAACCACCCGGAGGCAGATAGAATCGTGAAATAAGAAGCAAAATTGTTAATGACCTAGGCAAATTGTGATCCAGAGAAGCTCAAAGGCAATTTGGAAGAAGGGCTAAAACAGTGGAATCATACCAAATTGGAGATAAATTAACAACAGAGGGAAGCAAAGTACACAAGGGTAAAAGAAAATCTTGAGCTTTTTTTCTGTCTATCTACATAAACACACAAACACACATAAAATATCAAATATATATGCATAAATATATGTATATTTTGCTTGTATGTGGGTAGGGGGAACCAATGAGGTTAAGTGACTTGCCCAAGGTCACACAGCTAGTAAGCACCAAGTATCTGAGACCAAATTTGAACTCTGGTTCTCTTGATTTGAGGACCAGTACTTTATCTACTGCACCACTTAGCTGCCCCATAAGATATATATATATATATATTTTTTTTTTTCTTAAATTGATTAATTATCTGATTGGTAGTAGAAAAAAATGAAAAGTTGATTGGTCATGTTTCTCATTCAGGAGAAGCATCACATTGAAGAGATTTCTCCCTTTGGGCTTTTTAACATCCCAGTCTGGCCCTGTGTCTAAATAAGTATTTGCAGAACATGTGTAGGTTGCTTTGTTCAGTTGCATAGTCAGGATGTTATTATCAGAGAGTAGTTTCCCCAAACATTTGGGAACATATTATCTGCATGATTTACATTGGCTGAGAGAATGATAGAATTATAAAGATTAAGGGTTTAGGTTGGCTTCACCTATTCTTCAGCAAGAAACATCATTTATCATTCTTAATAGGATTTCATAGACTTCAAATGGAATTGCACACATGAAGAGATTTTGTTCAGGAAATCTCATAGCTCCAACAGTGCCTGTCCTTCTACAATTCTGCCAATTGTCATTATCCTTTTTCTGTTATCTTTGCCAATCTGATGTAATCTTAACTTTTCAATTTTCACTCTCTTCACCCTAATATAGGTTCTTATTATTCTTCATATAAACTTTGAGGCCAATGTTTCCCTCCTCTAATTCATACTTGAAATTGCCTGAATGACCTTTCCTATGAACATAAAAGATCATGTTACTCTTATGCAAAAAAAACCCCAAACCTTTCAATAGCTCCCTATTGCTTATGGAAATAAAATTACATTCAATGTCCTCTATAATTTGAGGTCATATTACCTTTCCCAACTTGATTAAGCATTTATTGTGCAGCATAATTCACTTTTCATAGAATCTATGCTACATCCACCCATCCAAACTGAACTATTTGTTATCCCATGGACATAAGCTAAATGTTCCAACTCCTTTGCTTTAGGTTCCAATCTTCAGCCCTAGGCCAGGAACTATCTGACTTTTTTATGAAACCTTTCCAGAATTCCTTAGTTATCAATCATCTTTCTGATCTCAGAACTTTCCTAACACTTTGTACCACCTTTTTTTATGTATGTGCCAGGCTTTGTTTCATATTCAAATTAGCCTACCATGTGTGAAACACTGCATTAGGTGCTATAGTTTCAAAAACAAAAACAAGACCTAAACTTCCTTCAAGGACCTTAATTTCATCTGGGAATATAACACGAAGATTTAAGATTAAAAAAAAAAAGATTGTCCCATCACAGAATGACAGAATTTGAGAATTGTAAGAGAACTTAGTAGCCATTCAATCTAATCTATATGCCACTATAATATACCTGACAAATGATCATTTAGCTCCTGTCTGAAGAACTTCAAAGATTAGGAAATCACTCTAGACAGCCCAGACTACTTTTAGACAAGTTCTGGTGTTGAGGAGTTTTTCCAGACATCCAACCTCTTTGCAACTTCATTCATTGTTCTTGGTTATGCCTCTTGGGGTTGAACAGAATGAGCCTAATGTTCACATAACAACCTTTCAAATACTTAAAGATATCTATTAATTGTGTCACTCCTGAGATTTCTTTTCTCCACACCAAATATGCATGTCCAGTTCCTTCACCTAATCCTCATATAATATTCACCTCAGAAACTCATAATTGATTGTGAGTTGATTTATTGCTTTGTTGATTGCCTAGACCAGGGGTGGGGAACCTTTTTTTCTGCAAAGGTTGTTTTGGATAGTATAACATCATTCATGGACCATACAAATAATCAACTTGAAAATTAGCCTGCTATATTTGGTCAAATTAATTAATTCACCCTAAATAACCCCTAGATTTACTGAATTTTGAGTTCTACCTGGTTGCCTTGGTAGTACCTGACCAAATGATTTCTTATGATTCACAGGTCAAAGTCCCTGTCCCTGGACTAGTCTTAAGAAAGTGAACAAGAAAATAGTAATACATCAGATTAAATTTAAAACTGTGTCCTATTTTTAGATGTTTGTCTTTCATTCTTGAAGAAGATCATGCACATGAATTGACTTTGAGTGAGGAGAGGCTGTGCTAAGTCACCAGCCTCATTTTCTACTCCAGAGCCATCTGGGTTCAGTGGCCAGATAAGAATCAGATAGATTGGAGATGGCCCTGGGTGCAAGGCAGTCAGAGTTAAGTGACTTGAAAAGGTCACACAGCTAGGAAGTGGCTGGTTCAAACTCCCAAGGCCAGTGCTTTATCTACTACACCACCTAGACTGCCCTTAGATAGTTGATTGCTAAACAGTTATTAATTCACTCCCATATCCAATCCAAAGAAAGATTCTATCCCTTCCTTGATTCTACTTTTCCTTCCAATCTAACCTTGAAAGCAGTTCCTCATGTTTCTTTGACAGTCACAGCTCATTGCTAGCTTTAGGTTTGACCCTCAAGGGACTTACAGTCTTTTCCTAGGAACCATGTGTATGAAGAGAACAAATACATGTGGATTATGATAGGATCATGAGAGAGAGCCAGATAAAAAGGTCTAGAAAACTGAGAGGGAGAGAATGCTTTTAGCTTGTGAGGATTAGGGGAAAAAAACTTCATTGAAGAGAAAGATTTTGAAAGCTAGAGATGCTTAGGAGACAAATTGCATTAAAGTACAGAGGTGGATACCATTGTGTTGAGTTTGGGAAGGGAGGAATAATAAGAAATGAAGGTAGAGAAGTAGAAAAAACTATTGATGATCATTAATGCCAAGTTAAATAATTTAGGTTTTATCCTAGAGGAAATATGGAGCCACTGTTTTTGAGGAAGAAAAAAACAGAATCAGATTTTTGTTTTACAAGGATTATTTTGGCATCTGTTTGAAAGATGGTTTGAAGAGGGAGGAAACTAATTCCATATTTACAAATCTAGTTAAACACATAGAACAACATAATCACAAAGTATAGAATTTTAAAGAGACCTCAGAGACAGTTCAATCCAATCTCTTCATTTCATAGATGAGGAAAATTAAAACCAAAGATAAAAAGTGATGTCAGAGCCAGGACTTTCTTAACTATTAACTCAGAACCTTTTCCCTCACACTATGTTGTCTCCCCATCCTAATAACAGTTGGACTATATTTTAAATTAAGAAATAGACTTATCTCAAGACTCTCTTCCCCTCTTTCCTGGATTATTTCAAGAGTCTGCTAATTGGTGTCCCTACCCCTAGTTTCTCTCCATAGTCTATCCTTCACAATGCTTCCAAAATTATTTTCATTATACACAAATCCCCCCCACCCCCCGTGACTCAGCCCTACTCATCAATCTCAGTGGCTTCCTATTACCTCTAATATAAATATAAAGTCCTCTGTTTAATCTTTTAAAGTCCTTCACTACCTGGGTCTACCCTATCTTTTCACTGGATATACTTCCTATCCCACACTTTGTAATCCAAATGCTGGTTCTTTTTGTTGTTTCTCACACACTTCCTACTCAATCTCCTGTCTATGACTTAGCTTGCTTTGAATAAATTCTAGCTTCATCTCTTCTTCATATAGTCTATTCCTTAATTTAAAATATAGTCCAACTGTTATTAGAGCCATCCCTCCCAAATTATTTTAATATGTATGTGTATTAATGTCATTTTTATTGCTATGAGTAGTAAAAGTGATTAGCACAGTCTTTGTCATATAGTAGGGTGCTTAATAAATATTTATTGACTGATTATTTAATTGATTGATGAACTCTCTCCTCCAGTTTGGGCCATCAAGATTTTGCTTCAGTTTTTGCCCCTGATCTCAAGTGCTTTTCTCAATGATTTTCTCCCTGGAACATATGTTTGATCACTTCCTTTTAAGAAACAAAGTCGAAGGTCACCTCCAAATAATGGAAAGGTTCCCAGTGGATATAAGTAGCCCACCTAATATTACCAACTTAGAATTACAAAGGAGTACTAGTCTAGGGGATGGCTGTCACCTGAGGGATGTATGAAAGCAGGTCCATTTGTCATAACATAAGTTTTTGAGACAATCAAATGTTCCATTGGTATCTATGCAATATAATGAAAACTGAAGAGAGGTTTAAATATGGACAGGTTCTCTATGTATAAGTTTCATGAAAGAACAAGAAGAGCCACATGGGATAAGAGGGCATAAATGGTTTGAGATCTGAATCTTTGGAGGAAGTACAACAGCAATTAAGTATAAAATTGGAAGTAATGAGGTAAACCTTTTTCTCAGGGCAGCAGATGATTCTGTCTTCTTTGGAAAGCAGTGGCTTCCCAAAGTGGCAACAGGAAGCAGTACAGATATAAGAGAGTGGAAAAAGTTTTCTTTTTTTAGAATCATCAGAATTTATTAAGAATCTGCAAATTGTATTAAGTGATGCCAGTCTCCATGATGTTATATGATATTGCCAATATTTCAGATAAAACATGGCCAGCTATTTATTTGGAGTAATTTAATATGATGGAAAAATTAAGAATATGCCAGAAAAAATGCTAAGTGCTGGGAAGACAAAAGAAAGACAACAACAATTAGAGTAGGAGCAGCAGCAGTAACAACTCACAATCTAATCTGGGAAACAACATACGTGCCATTATATATAAATAAGATATATTAAGGATAAATTGGGGCTAGTTTCAGCGGTTGATGGGGCAAGGCTTCCCCATGTTTAAGCTGAGACAAAGAAGGAAGTTAGGGACATTGGGAGACAATCTCTCTTCCAGATGAAGAACTTCAGAAAGTTGAGTTTCCATGCACTGATCTTCCCTGGTGAATATTTTCTACACAATCCATAGACTGTTAGATTTTCTAGAAGTGTAACTGAATATTTGTAACTGTAGCTATGTGATCTGAAAATAATTTGATTCCTGAAGGGAGGAGGAGGAAGAGGTAGAGAATGAATTTCCAAGGGAACTATTTGGCATCATATAATTCTTCAACCTGTGATTGTCTGATAGGATCCTTCACTGTTTTTTTTTTTTCAGTTTTAGTGTTCTTTTGAGATTATGACTACAGGTCTCAAAATCATAACTCTTTAAGAGTTAGCAGGGATCCCTGAATATCATCTAGCCCAACTTTTTTATACTATTGATGGATCATCTCTGCAGCATCCCTAGGATCAATCACCAGTAGTCTTTTAGCCACTGCATCATTTTCTGTCACAATTATCTAAGTATTATCATAAAATAAAACCTCTCAGAGATGTGCAGGGGGTAAAAATAGTTTTCTTAGTGGCCTGTGTTTCATTCTATTATCAGTCCAGATTTTCTTGGTGGTGATTCAAAGCTTTTGCATAAAAGCCCATTATACACTGCATGAAGAAAGCCATACTTGTTTCCCCTTTCCTAAAATAAGTGTGCTACAAACCATTGCTATAGAGGTTGCAAATTGCTTATGAGTCAAGTGGGGACAGAGATTCTCAGCAACTTGCCAAAGGCATATATTGTACTATTGGTAGAAGTAAAGCTCCTTTACTCTTAAATAACCAGTTGGCTCTCTAGGTTTCTGTCTGACTTTGCCCAGGTTCTGGTTCTCTTGGGGTTAAGTGGGGCCTCAGCAACACGTTGCCATAAAACAGGGTGGAAAACACTGCACCCAGTTTAACTATAGATTTCTCCAGAACAGGGTTGGGTTTGCAGGGTCAGTGTCATCCTGAAATAGTCTATGAATAGCAGGATTTTGTCAAACCCTGTCCACCATATTAAATTACTCCAAATAAATAGCTGACCATGTTTTATCTGAAATATCGACAATATCATATAACGTCCTGTGGACTGGTATCACTTAACAAGCTGCTCTTAGAAAACTTATGAGGGAATGTTTTAAAGCATTTGGAGTTAATGAATACTATGGAGTATAGAGCTCATTAAAGTATTAGGATGAATTAAAGTCTTTGAGATGACTAAGTATTCTGAATTCCCCTGCTCTAGAATGGGATGTCCCACTTTGAGGGAGGGAACCCCAGTGTAAATCAACAGAGGTGTTTGTCCTTCTCTACCTTGTGATAGGATGTATTTAAAAGCTTTCCTTTTCCTTAGAAACAGAGTAAGTGATAGTAGAGTGTATACTTCATCATATGAGTAAAAAATAGAAAAAAAAGTAAGGCAGCAACATTTTACTTATTAGAAAAAGATTTAGATTCAGATTTTACAGTTACAGATTTTTAGGAATAGAAGACACCTTAGAGACATTTAGTCTAATACCATTAATATGTTTTGTTTGTTGTTTTTCTTTCATTCTTGAAGAAGACCATGAAATCAGGGGGTTGATGTCATGACATCCTTGTGAGTTGTATTAGGGCAAAGGAATACTGTTGCTAAGTCACCAGTCACACTTTCTCTTCCAGATTCATCTCTTCTGTGTTTCTGAATGGAGGCAGGGTAGAGGAGGCAGATGAGATAAATGAGTGCCAGAGAGATGAAGTGATTTGTACAAAGTTGTAGAGGTGGAATCAGGATTTGAACTCTCTAACAGACTCACTTGTATCAAAATTATTTGTGTATCTATTTTTATTTTCACAATTAATTATAATCTCACTGAAGGCAAGGACAGTTTCAATTACTTTTGTATCTCCAGTGCCTTGCTTATAGTAGATCTTGAATAAATGCTTAAAGAATTGAATGAATGAGAATTAAATGTCAATAGTGTTACCAAATTATGGTTCCACAGAACCCACTTTAACTAATGGTTTAATTAAAAATAGTTAAATAAACATTTTTAATGATCATAATTTTCTATATGTGCTCATGACATAAAAAAAACTTAAGTACATTACACACGCTTCTGTACAATTTTGTATACCCCACACATTTTCTTAGCAGGTATTTCTTCATAAAAATAAAATGACAACTTGAAACTATCCCAGTTTGATTCATCAATAGGTCTGATTAAATGAGATCTAAACAGTACATCATGCTTTGCACAAAATTTCCTATTGAAATAAAAAGATCATTGAACCTGGTTTTACCATTCACTATTGTAGCCATGGACAAATCACTTAAATTACTTCAGACCTGTTTCCTTGACTATAAAATGAGAGGGTTAAGTGAAATGACTTCAATGGTCTCTCTCTAATTCCAAACCCACAACAATCTCTTGATTTCTTAATGGAACTAAGTATAATATTATATCTTTAATAGAAATCAACAAGTATTTATTAAGCCCCTATTACATACTAGACAGAAAGAAGTATGGCAGAGCAGATAGAAAGTTGACCTTTGAGTTAGGCAGACCTGCTGCTGATATGTAACTAATTGTACATTCCCATTGAAGTCATTAAACATTTCAGGTTTCCCTGAGCATTTTCTAATACTAATGATCAATCAATGATCAGTTCCAGTGTGATACTTTCCACACCACTAGTTCCCTAAGCTGATGAAATAATAAACCTTGATCAAGAAATAAAAAATAAAAAGATAAAAACCCCTGAAAAATCCCCCAAAACATAGTGCTAGACACTATGTTAAGTGCTGAGAAGATTTAGTCAAAAAATGAAAATAGCCTAGTCTCAGGAAGTTTATATTGTGCCATAACATTTCGATATTCAATGTAGTTAATGAAAGCCAAAGAGCGCAAAAATCTTTACTAAGAATTATAATGAACTTTAAGGGTTAATTAGTACAATTTTCTTTTCAAAGTTGGAATCTCTCTGACATCCCAGATATGATCCCAGTGAAAGGTAGCTCTTTAATATTTGCATGTATATCTGTTTATGTGTGTATGACTGTGTGTGTGTGTGTTAAGGGTTAGGAGTGGAAAGACAGCAAAAGAGAATTCCATTTGTGGATAGACTGAGTTATATTTCCTGGAATGATGTGTGACAAGGGCATGCTAGGGTGACTGATAATTATAGTTGTTTCTCAGGGATGTAGCTATTGATCTCTTCTCTGACTTGGGTTGTATAGTGTTCATGCAGCACACTTCTCCTTTGGAAGTCAAAGTAGGTTTCTGTCCATCAGTTAGTTCTGATGTGGATGCCATTAGGAGGCATTAAAAAGTTAGAAGTAATAATTAATAATGACTGTTATTTTGAACAGTTTTGAAATAATCATGGTTTTATTTGATATTTTACAAAATGTTGGTGGGTAGGTTGGTCAGGTTTGACCCTGGTCTTGGAATAGTTGACATTTATGTAGCAATTGGAAGTTTACCCAGGGCTCTCTTCCCAATAATACTGTGAGTTAAAAATCAAAAGGTCTAATATTTATATTTCCTCTTTAGTAAGTCTGTTAATTGATTTATCTACATTCACACAGTGAGGGGGCAGAGCTAGTTAATGAACCCAATTTCCTTTTATTCCAATGCTTTTTCTGTGTTACCATATGATGATTTTTGTCCTTCATTCTCCAAGAAAACCATGACATCAGGGAGAGGATGCCATGACAAGCACATGAACTAGATTTGAGTGAGGGGGTACTGGGCTGAGTGACCAGCCATACTTTATCCTCTGGAGTCATCTGGACTTGGTGGCCAGATGTGGATCCAGGGGACAGGAGATGGCCCTGAATTCAAGACTATCAGAGTTAAGGGACTTGCCCAAGGTCACACAGTTATTAGTGATCAAGTGCTTGAGGCTGGATTTGAACTCAGGACCTCCTGATATCAGGACCAGTGTTCTATCCACTGTACCATATAGTTTTTTGATAAAGAAGCAAATGATTAAATCAAAGTCACAGAACTAGTCACTGGCACAGTCTAGAGTTGAATAAGACCTCAAGATTTTTAGGTCAATGCTTTCTTTTTTCTTTAGATGATTTCTATGTTTATACTGGATATCAAAAATCAGAGGCCTTTGACCTTCATTATTTAGTAGATCTATGACCTATGTCTGGTTCTTTCACTATTTGACTTTGTGTTATGTACTCTCTTTGAGTTATCTCATATAATGACTGGGGATGATAATATTGTCTGATTTGCTTACTTTATGGAGTTATAGTGAGGATTCAATGTAAAGAAATGTATAGAAAACTATTTTGAAAAACTTCAAGGTACTATATAAATATAATGTATTATTATTATTATCAATATCATTATTAATTTCCTTAAAATTCTTTTGTAATACCTCACTGTGGCTTGGAGGCCTTGCAGTTCTTTTTGTAATAACTTAAAAAAAGGATTTATTCTTTTATCAAAGAAAATTAGATGAAAATGCTAATGCAAAAAAATCCAACGCATGAGTCTTGTTCTATCAAAATTTTGTGAAAAACTCTTTTTGCTGTCACCAAGAATGGGGAATAATTACATTCCACCCAATTTTATTTCTCCTCCAAAATGTGTTATGGGGTAGCCAAGTGGCACAGAGGACAGAGCACCCAAGTCCTGCCCCAAGATCCAACAACCAAGATCTTCCCTTGCCTCTATTACTTATAACACCCCACTGCTCCTCTTATCCCCTTTTCTCCATCTCCTTTCTCTCCTTTTTCCTCTAGGGTCTATCTATATATAGATTTCTATACCTTTTTAAGTGTGTATATTTTGTTTCCTCTCTGAGCCATTTCCAATGAGGATGAAAGCTCCCTCACTCCCCCTTACCTTTCCCCCTTCCAACTCAGTTGCAAAGGCTTTTTCTTGACCCTTTTATGTGAAATATCTTAGCCTGTTCTACCTCTCTTTTCCCTTCCTCCCAGTACATTCCTTTTTCACTCATTTACTCCATCTTTATATTAAACCTTCATATTCAACTCTCTCCTGTGTCTTGTCTAGATATGCTCCTTTTAACTATTCTATTAATTGAGATAGTGCATATGAATTATCAGTATCTTCTTTCCATGAAGGAATACAAGCACTTCAAAATCATTAAACCTCTCATAATTAGTCCTTGTCCACCCTCTCTGTGCTTCACCTGAGCCCTGTACTTGAAGATCATATTTTTTTGTTCAGCTCTGGTCATTTCAACAGGAAAATTTGAAAGTCCTCTATTTCGTTGAAAATCCATCTCTTCCCCTGGAAGAGGATGTTCAGTTTTTCTGGGTAGTTGATTCTCAGTTGTAAACCAAGCTCTTTCACTTTCCAAAATATCATATTCTAAACCCTATGAGCTCTTAATGTAGTCATGGCTACATTAAGTCCTGTGTGATCCTGACTGTAGCTCCATGATATTTCAATTGCTTCTTTCTAACTATTTATAATATTTTCTCTTTGAACTTGGGAGTTCTGGAATTTGCCTATGATATTCCTGGGAGTTATTTTTTGGGGATCTCCTTCAAGTAGAGATTGGTGGATTCCCTAAATTTCTATTTTACCCTCTGCTTCTAGGATATCAGGGCAATTTTCATGTAGAAATTCTTTAAGAATGAAGTCAAGGCTCTTTTCCTGGTCATGACTTTCAGGTAGCAATAATTTTAAAATTGTCTTTCCTGAATCTTTTTTCCAGGTTAGTTGTGTTTCCAATGAGATGTTTCATGTATTTTTCAAGTTTTTCATTATTTTTGTTCTATTTTATTGTTTCTTGATTCCTCAAAAGGTCATCAACTTTTCTTAACTCCATTCTACATTTGAAGGAGTTGTTTTCTTCAGAGAGCTTTCTTATCCCTTTTCTGTCTGACCAGTTATAATTTTTAAGGCATTCTTCTTCTCAGTAACTTTTTGGACTTCTTATGCCATTTGATCTAAACTTGTTTTTAGCATGTTATTTTTGGGGGTGATTTTTTTTGTTATCTCCTTGACTAAGCTACTGACTTGGTTATCATGATTTTCCTGCATCACTTTAATTTCTCTTTCCAATTTTCCCCTCTACCTCTCTTGTTTTCAAAATCTTTTTTGAACTCTTCCAATAGCTAGGAATTGGAGTCCAATTCCTATTTTTCTTGGAGGCTTTGGATACAGAAGTTTGGATTTTGTCATCTTCTGAGTATGTCCCCTACGGGACGAAAGTAATTATTTATGATCAGGTTCTTTTTTTTTTTCCTTTTTACTCATTTCCTCAACCTGTGCCCTGGTTTTGAGGCACTTCCCAAGCTTTTGAGTGTTATTGGAACATCACTGTAAGGACCTCAGTTCCTTCAGTGTCTTAGGAGAGGCTCTGACTGCTCTCCTGCCTGTGGGTGACCACAAGCACTCTTCCTCCGCCCTGGAGCTGTGAGGATGGTCCCTGCTCTATGGCAATGTAGACAGAGCAGAGACTTGGATCTGAATGTGGACAAAGCACTAGAGTCTTGTCCCATGGACAGTGGATGTTTTGTCCCAACCCCTTCCATGAAATGAGAGCTCTAGGGCAGCTAGGTGGTGCAGTGGAATAAAGCACCAGCCCTGGAGTCAGGAGTATCTGAGTTCAAATCCAGTCTCAGACACTTAATAATCACCTAGCTGTGTGGCCTTGGGCAAGCCACTTAACCCCATTGCCTAGCAAAAACCTAAAAAAAAAAACGAGACCTCTGGAACCAGCTACCAGTCAGTTTCTTTGATGGGTAGCTTTCATTTCCTGGGGAGGGGTTGCTCCAAGGACCATTCTGTGCTCATCCTGGCAGAGTTTTCCTACTGATCTTTCAAACTGTACTTAGTGTTCCCTGAGTTGGGAGATCTGGATACTGCTTCCGCTGCCACAAGTCCAGGCAGCCCCAGGGACCTAGGCACACTGTGGGCTGTTCCTGGAAGGCTGCTCCATCAGGTTCTCGATCCTGGCTGTGCTGCCACCCCCTCTGACCCCAGGTAGAACAGAGCCTTCCCACGTATTTTCCAAGTTATCTTGGGTCTTTCTGTGGGTTCTGCCTCTCCAAAATTTAGTTAGAATCAAAATTTTAAGGCCTTTGGAGTTTCTTGGAAGTGAGTCACTGGGAAATCCTGCCTTTATACCACCATCTAGGCTCCATCACTGTGACTTTACATTCTTGAACGTTCAATGTACAGAGTGGAAGTTCTAACTAGCTGAAAAGACTTTGAGTAGGGTCCTGATGATGGACCATTCTTTCAAGTTGTCCAAGGACCAGCCCATTTAAATTAAAAAATACCATCATGATGTTATTTATAAGGTGATGCATTTGGCCAGACCTATAACAACACTTAAAATGAAATTCAACTTCTGACACGTTATATGATGCAGGCAAATCATTTAGCTTCTATGAGTCTTGAGCAACTCCCTAGAATTTACCTATAAAGAAGGGTTGTGATCTGAATTGGCAGGAGGTGTTTCCAAGCCAATAGTGCCTGATAGTGATGAAATCAGAAATGCTTTAGGTAGTCATGTACTATCTCTATGGAGTCATGAAGGTTGTCATCTCTGTGGGTAGTAGGATTACCTGTTAGACAAAACTCATATATCCTTGAACCACTGAAACATCAGAACATTGCTATTAGTATTTAAAAAATAACAGTCTATTCATTAGATGCTAGAGTAGAGAGAACTCAAACCATGACCTTCTCAACCCAAGTTACAGTAAAAAAACAAAGTAGTAGAGTCAGATGAAGAACTTAAGACTTCTAAATTTCTGCTCAAAGTTCAAGATAAGAAAGATTCAACTGAAACATCAGTGAAGTTTCTTCTGTATCAAAAGACTTCTAAGTATAATTTGTAATGATTTAAATATAAATGAGTCAGAAACATATGGATTACATTTTCTTTTAAGTAAGTAGTGATTTTTAACATTCAGGGAAAAATAATTGGTAAAATGTATTTAGGACCCTCCAAATCCCAAAGAGTGCAAGATATTTATTGACTAGAAGAATTGGTATTGCATATTCTGACCTCTACAGTGATTTAGCCCCTAAGCTAATAAGCATCTTGAGTCCCTTCTGGTGTTAAAGTTTATCTACTTTGTGCAAGTGTCAGAGGAGGAGATGTGGTATGGCGTTTTGTTTCCAAATAGAAATTGTATGACTCATTGCTCTAAATGACTACAGAGGGAAAGCAATGCACACACTTACATGCCTAATAAGTGCTTCTTGATCCAGCTGATTAGCTCAGATGGCTAGAACATGATGCTAATTAAGCCAAGGTCTTTGGTTCTCTTTCCTACACGGGCCAGTCAGCTTTGCCCTATTCCCTGGCTATTGACAGCATTTGTAATTCCAAGTCCCAAATGTGGAATATGGAGGGACTGAGTAAGAGATCATGGATGGTTCAACGCAGTCCCATTTCCAAATCCTAGATAAAGTAACTCGATAATTAATGTCTCTTCTGTTTAACTACCATGAAAAAGTCCCAGGGAAGACTGTGTTAAACTCAGTTTTTCATAGAGAGTGACTATGGTCACCAAAACACAGGACCCTATAAAAGGAGGAGATCTAGTGGTATTCTGCTGTATTTGTGATGAGACAAAGACTTTAGGAAATTGCTTCTGGGCAGGATGCTGACCACCAACTCAGATGACAGCTCATCTGGACTAATAAAGGTAACATTTCCTAAGGCACTGCCACAGAGACTGGACTAGCTTATCTGAAGGTCCTACCCCATGCTGAGTAAATTGTTATTTTTTTCTAAAAATCATTTGAACAATCCTTTACATTTAAATAGCTTAGGAGACTAAAGGCTCTGGTCATTGCTATACTTCCTGTTTGCTACAATATAAAAATGAGGAGCTCAATCTATTCCCTGAGGAAGACCTTCAAATTAAAAAGCAAAGCATAGTTAACATTCTGAAGTTATACTCAATTGAATTTATGCTGTATTCTTGTAAGATATCTTTTTCCCTGCTATTTTTAAGGAAAACTCCTTTTCTCGACTGTTGAATGTTCCACAAGTGTCTTCTTTTGTCCTATTCTTGAACTTGATATCCTAGACCTTTCTGAGCCAAGCATCAAAGATGCAGCCACTTGTTTGAGGTTTGCCATATATAACTTCCTGTTTTAACTAATTATATTCTCTAATTAGGTTTAAATCTTAGTTTTTCCATTGGCTAAAAGACTTCTGTAACTGCCAGTTTTTTCCTGACTTTTTCACTCTGGTCCCAATTATTCTAATGTAAAATGTATCCTAACAATTAGGATAAGTAGATTCATCTTCATAAACCAAGGAAAGTTAGAACTGGAAGAAACTTTAGTGATTAAAACTTCCCACTTTGAGTTAAGAAAAGTGAGATCCAGTTGATGGTAATACAGCATCAGATGTCTGAAAGAAGTGAAGAAATAAATGCTGATGATCTTAACTCCCACTCTGTTAGTTAATACGAGCACAAAAGACAATTATTGCCATTGCTATGGGCACTCACTGAAATGATGTAAAGAAATTGATTCTTTTAAATGGCAAGTTAATGGATAGATGAATGAATCTATTTCCTCTCTCTACTTTGTCCATGATTGAGATGAGCTGTATTACACACAGAAAAGCAAGCCAACATAACAAATTGAATTTTGGAACAGGAGTTGGGAAGAACAGGATTCAAATCCTGCCTTTAGAGCTAAATAATTGTGTGAGCAAAGATAAATCATTTTTACATTTCAGTTCCTCAAGTAACTTTCTAAGAATATAAATTCTAATCTGGTTATTGATATGTATATAGAATAGAAATTTTCACACTTCTAATTCTGGTGGAGGTTGGATAGGAAAAGGGGGAGAAGTTGCTTATTTTAGTTCAGATGTATCTGGCTTTCAAGTGCAGCTTGGGTGAAGAAATCCAAGATCTGGGGGAAAGGCTGAGGAATGGTGACTAATGAAGTACCTGGTGTATCTTCAGCAAGGACTTGTTTAAAGGTAGACTAAAAGTTGATTTTTTTCCTAATTGACATCATCATCATCACCATTAACTGTAGTACCAAGTCAATACAGCATTTATCCTTAGGTGGCTTGGAGAGGGTGACTACTTTTAACTTGTACAGTCATGAAAAATGACAGGGGAATAAAGATGGCTAGATGGTATGGGAGGTAATAGAACTAGGCCTGGAAACAAGGAGACCTGAGTTCAAGTCCTATTTCAGACACTAACTAGATATGTGACCCTAGACAAGTCATTTAATTTCAACCTCAATTTCCTCATTTGTAAATGGGAATGTTAATAGCTCTTACCTCAGAGAAAGATTGGGAGAATAAAAAAATCATGCATGTAAATATATATGTACACACACACACACACACACACACACACACACACACACACACACACATATATATATACAGAACTTTGAAAAACTTTATTATTTTAAGGAGGCAATATATTATTTGGCTTTGCAAATCTTTGGAGAAACTGAGAATCTATACATATGAGCATAAGGATCTAACCCGGGAGAAAGATGGAAGTAGAGATTCATGGGCTAGAGAAAATAGATAATAGTTAAAGTAATGAAGAAAGTAAAAGGAAAGACCACATTTTAAATTATAAGGGGGGGCACACTGATGGATGATTGAAAATCTTGCTCAAATCTCTTTCAATCCCTTTTTTACAGGTTGTATTGGAAATTAAGTGAATGAAGTCATTCATTTTTCTTTTCTCTCTACCTGCTTGGTTTTCCTGATAAGTGAGTGACTGTAAGGTTTTAGAGATAACTGTACACTCTCAGTGAAGTATAGCTACATTTATCAAGCAATCAAGTAAGTAAGCCCATAATACTGGAAAGAGATTTGGACTTCTAATCATGAAAGAACTAGATTCTGATCATAACTCTGTCATACATTTATTGTGTGAATCTGCACAAGTCAATGAGCCTAAGTCACAATTTTCACATCTATAAATTGAGGATAGTAATATGTCAACCACTGACCTTACTAGTTTGTGAGTAAAGTTCTGTGTAATCCTCCAAGTATTTTAGAAAATAAGATTTATTACAACCATCATTTCTACAATGTCACCGGTCATTATTCTAGGTAGTCCAAATGATAGAAATAAATAAATGGTTTCTATCTTCTAATTGGGAGAGAAAATGAACACAAGGAAATAAGTGATAAGCCATCTGATACCAGTTTAAGGGGAGCATAAGAAAGGATGAAATCAGTAAAGTAGAATAGAGGCCATGGGGAAATTTCCAGAACTGTAACAAAGGGGAAGTCCTGGAAAAAAAATTTGTCAAGTACTCACTGACTGGGGAATTGCTTAGCAAGTTACAGTATTTTAATGTAATGGAAAGGTGGCACAGTACTGGACCTGGAGTCAGGAAGACTCATCTTCCTCCTGAGTTCAAACCCATTGTCGGACACTTATTAGACGGCCAATTAGTTAACCCAGATTACCTCAGTTTCCTCAGCTGTAAAATGAGCTGGAGAAAGAAATGGCAAGCTGACCCAGTATCTTTGCTAGGAAAATTCCTCCAAATGGGATCACAGAATCAGACATGACTGAAAATGATAAAACAACAAATCTAACAGAATATGATTGTGCTTTAAAAATTAGGACTGTGGAGAATTCAAGAGATTAAAAAAAGCCATTTTGGCAAAACTTATATTAAATTATTGTAGAGAAAAGTCAGTAGAATCAGGAAAGCAATTTCCACAATGACCTAAATAATATCCATGAAAGAAATAGGGAAAGACATTTGAATTCTAATCAATTCTGTCACCAACCTTCAGGGTATTGGTAGTGAAGCAAGTCTCTATCTTCTTGGTAGAGAAGCATCAGATTGCAGGTGGAGAATGAATCATTTATATGTATATTTGACCATTTCAGTCAGCAACAAATCAACAAATATTTATTAAACATATATGTA
This sequence comes from Macrotis lagotis, assembly GCF_037893015.1. Taxonomy (NCBI): domain Eukaryota; kingdom Metazoa; phylum Chordata; class Mammalia; order Peramelemorphia; family Peramelidae; genus Macrotis; species Macrotis lagotis. The sequence continues at coordinate 122,228,325 of NC_133659.1, forward strand.
TCAGACACAATGCTATGGGTTAGGGATGCAAAATCCAAAATGAAACAGTTCCAACTCTCAAGGAACTTAACTCTACTTGGAGAGACAACATAATTTTAAAATATTAAAAAAAATACAAGAATCAGGAACCTGTGCAAAGGCAGGGAAATGGGACATATAGAATTTGTGTGTTTTGCTGAAATATATTTAATCATTATAAGGGAGGAATCTGAGTGTGTGTGTGTGTGTGTGTGTGTGTGTGTGTGTGTGTTTGTTTAGGAGGCAGTCACTGGGAAGTGATGGTAATATTTAAAAAATCAATTAAACATAGATAGGAAACATTGCACCCTGAAAAGATTTCTCCATTCAAGGTGAGACCCTGCTGGGGGGAAAGGTATTTTTTACTGGATCAGAACCTGAATTGTTTATGAACCTCTTCAGATTACCTCAGCTAAGTATCTGGTGGGCTCTGGAAACTTTCCAGCCTTCTTTGCCCACAGGCAAAGGCTGCCAGAGTCACGCTAGTTAAAATTAGCCCAGAGTGAATCCATTCACATAAACGCTGACGTGAGCCCTGGTGGAAAATGCTAACCAGACCTAAATTGACCCCTCCCCCCCTCACTAACACCCTACCCCCCACACCCTTTTATTTAGGTTCAACAAATTTTGGCTAGTCCTTTTTTTTTCCAAATTAATTTCTGACTGTAACGTCATATTAACTGGTTACTGCTGGCACCACACTGCTGAAAGAATGACAAGAAATAGGGAGCCCTGGAAATTGAACATGTCTGATTTGGAGAATTCCAGTCCCATTTTTATAACCCAAAGAGGCTTAGCTCATTTGGATCTGATTTAGATAAGCAGACCAGAATGGAACCAAGTTGTTGAATCTTCTGAGCTCCTCTCAGTCATCCCTCATTAAAAGAAGAGACTTTTTTGCCTTTTATGAAAAGTCAGAGCCAAGAAACCAACACTCACTGGCTCCCATTCCATCTCAAACTTTTCCCACAGCTCTCTTGCCAATTCAAGAGCAGAGGTTTCAACTTTTGCAATAATGTTTTTCAAATAAGGGAGAAGTTATCCAGGGATGTTCCCTCCAGTCCTGAGGGTCCGTTTGGGCTTCCCTTTTAGTCTGGAGAGAGCATGCAGGCCCATGCACCTGTGTCCTGTGCAACACCAGACTCCAGTTGCCTTGGTCAGGGTGGTGGGTGGGGCAGCCCAGTCTTTGTTGCTGAAAACCCAAAGTAAACAACCTCGGAAATTCTGCAAGTACCATAAGCCTCTCCCTTGTCTTCTTTTATCTCTAGCCAGCTGGACAGCTTGGGACAGCTGCAAGAGTCCATGTTAAAAAGGTAATACATACACACACTCCCATCTCTAGCAACACACGTAGAAAGACAAATGTATTCTGTAATTTCACTATAACATCACTTCTAGAGAGAAAGTAGCGGAGAATGGCTGTTTGGGGTGTTCCTTCATGGGCCACTGTTTTTTGGTACCAGAGGTTAGGTATCTTTTTCTAAAACAAATTAAAATGAAACTACTCTCTCTATTGAACATAGAATGTTAGGAATGGTTTACTTGAAAAGTGCCAAAGAAATCACTGAATCTGAGGTCATCGTTTTACAGATGAAGAAACTGAGTTCCCCAATAGGGAATAACATCCTAGAGCATAGTTTCATAACATTTTTTATTTTATTTTATTTTGGTTAGAGATTCCTTTGGTACTCTGGTGAAGCCTAGAACTCCTCAGAAAAAATGTTACATTCATAGAATAATATATATTAGAGGAACAGCCATATCGAAATGCAGTTATCAGTATTTAAAAAAAATGAATCCCACCCAGGTTAAGAATCCCCATCTTGTGGTCATGTAGTTAGTTTTGTGCACTTGTCTAATCTTGGAAGGTAAGCAGAAATGAGCCAGATTACTACTGGGATAAAGGACTTCCTGGTAATATTGATTTTACTCTCTTAGGCCTCTAAATACAAATGAACATTTATTATGCTGTATTTTATTTATTTTGTTAAACATTTCCCAATTTACAAACTGTGGTATATGTATGTGATGGAACACTATTGTTCCATTACAAACCAGGAGTGATGGGAATTCTGGAAGCCTAGAAGGATTTGCATGAAGTGATGCTGAGTGAGATGAGGTGAACCAGAAGAACACTGTACACCCTAATAGCAACCTGGGGGGTGATGATCAACCTTAATGGACTTGCTCATTCCATCAGTGCAACAATCAGGGACAATTTGGGGCTGCAACGGAGAATATCATCTGTGTCCAGAGAAAGAACTGTGGAGTTTGAACAAACACCAAGGACTATAACCTTAAATTTAGGAAAACTAATATCTTATTGTCTGATCTTGCTATCTCTTATTCTTTATGTTTCTTCCTTAAGAATATGATTTTTCTCTCTCATCACATTCAACCTAGATCAATGCATACCATGGAAACAATGTTAAGACTAACAGACTGCCTTCTGTGGGGGGTGGGAGGAAGGAAGCAAAGATTAGGAGAAAAATTGTAAAATTCCAAATAAATAATCTTTCTTAAAAAAAATTCCCAATTTCTTTTTAATCTGGTTCAACCAAATGCCAGTCTTGTGATAGCAATGGCAAGAATTTGACACCTTAGCTTTTCACTTATTTTTCTTACTTTTCTCCAAGGGGAAAGAACATAGAACTTGAAGCTATGAAACATAGGTTCAAATTCTACCTCCAGCAATTGCATATTTGACTTTGGTTGTGTTTCTTCTCTATAAAAGGAGAGATTTGGGTTAAATGGCCTCTGAGATTCTCTCCAACTGTAGATTTATGTTTCTTTGACATTAAGTTTCTTGACACTGACTCCTGTTCTCTTTCTAGGAAATTAGTTTTGTTAGTAGCTTCAAATTGGTCCCCATAGAGAGATTATTTCTTTTATTTCTCTGATCATTTGGAGAAGTTCCAAGTGATGTCCAAATTATTTTTTTTTCCCCTTTCAAAAAAAAGTCTTTGTTCTGAATTCTTGTTGAAATGCCAAGAATTCCCTAGAGCTGAACTGATATTTTGGGGCTTCCCAATATGGTAATTAAGAATTATTGGGTGTGTGGCTGAAATAAAGGGCTTGATAATGGAAAGAATGATGAGTTTGTTATCAGAGATCAGCTTCTGTCTCAGACATCTTTTAGCCATGTGATGATGAGTAGTTACTTTTGCTTTCAGCACCTCGGTTTCCCCTGTTGTAAAATGAGGATCAAAAATTCAATCTACTTACATATAGGGTAATAGTAAAGATCAAATGAAATAAGTAATAAATGCCTTTTATGTTCTTGGTATTACACTAGGGATACAAAAGCAAAAGTGAAGTAATCCCTGCCTATAAGGAACTTATATATTGTTGGAGATACAATTTTTTCATAAATGAGTTATACATAAGTTATGGCATAAATGCAAATTGTCTGTGATTTCACTGTCACAGGGCACTCCCAGGTCCATCTATTTACTTAAGTTATTTTATCTTCAAATTATCTTAGTGGAATCTTAGAGAATTTTCTAAAGCTTTGAGAGAAGAACTGATATGCCAGAGGCATGAATTAAGCCAAGATCATTTCTGGTTTTTAAGGTAACTTTTTTTGGTTTTTGCAAGGCAAATGGGGTTAAGGTAAGCCAACTCTTTATCTAATATACTAGAGCTACCTCTCTCTAGAAAACACATATGAAATAAATATAAGGTAATAGGGGGAGCACCAGAAAGTGTGTACTGTCAAAAAAAGCATAGATAGAACTGATCATGACCTATTTAATGAATACTGAGTAGACAATTTTGGTTCAATAAAACTGAAGACTTATATTGGGTAATAGTAAAGTGAAACGAGATAATTTGACAGTTTAGTAGACTAGGGAATTTGTACTGTCTCATAGATCTTGGGGAGATCTAAGTATAATAAAATTATATATTTAGAACAAGAAAGGACCTTAGAAGCTGGGAAGTTCATATCTTTCATTTTAAAGATAAGGAAAATGGGACTCAAGTAAGTTAAGTGACTTATACAATGTTACATAGTTGTGTCTGAGGCTGGATTTGGACTCAGGTCATCATGATTTCAGGTTCAGTCCTCTAGGCCTTGCACCATCTAATCATCTTCATTCTCTGAGAAAGAGCTAGTTGATGCTGACACAGGAAAACAACTCACAAAGAACAATCGATGTCAACAAGGTAAGAAAAGGTCAGAATGAGGAGAGCTCTGGTTGTCTTCCAAATACCTGACTTTGACTACCGAATAAATGCACTGACTCACTCACTGGTCATGGGGGAGAGGGATGTATATAATTGTTTGTATGTATTGGTATGTATATAATTGTTTTCATGTTTTCTATCCTACAAAAAATATGACTTCCTAGAGGACAAGGACCATGTTTTTTTGCTTTTTCTCTGCGTCCCTAGAGTTTGACATTGTCTGACAAGTGTTTAGCAAGAAAATGCTTTTTGGCTGATGGATTGACTGACTAGCTTTGCATTATTTCTGTGTTGTGATTTTTGGAATTACAAGAACTGTATTTTGGGCACATTATCCACAGATAATCAGAAGCATCTTTCAATTAATGCCAGTAACTTGCTATTACCTCTAAGGAAAAGTCTTTTTTGACATTAAAAGAGTTCCTTTTCTAGCTTTCTACCCTTTGCTCCCCTTTATATATGCTACTATACAGCTAAACTGTCCTACTGTTCTTTAAATACAATAACATACTAGTAATTAATAGGCAGCTAGGTGGCATAGTGGATATCAAGTCTACTATGAGCCCAGAGTCAAGAAGACCCAGCTTCCTGAGTTCAAATCTGGCCACAGACACTCAGTTGTGTAACCCCGTTTGCCTTGGTTTCCTCATTTGTAAAATGAGCTGGAGAAGAAAATGGTAAATCTCAGATGGGATCATGAAAAAGTCGGAAATGACTGAAATGGATTAAACAACAAACATGTACAGCAGATGTAGGACCAGACTTAGAAAGACTTGGGTCCAAGTTCTACCATTAAAACATACTGGCTTTGTGACCTTGGGCACATAACATAAACTGTTAGGACTCTAGAATTCCAGTTTCTCCACCAACCTCAAGTGGGATCACAAAAAGTTGGACACAACTGAGCAACAATAATGAATAATTAAAGCTCATACTTAAATAGTATTTTAAAGTTGGCAAAAATATAACAAATATTGTCTCATTTGGTCTTTACAACAACCCTGGGAGGTAAATACTATTATTGTTTTCATTATATAGATGAGAAAAATGAGGCAGCATGCTGTTTGATAGGGAAAAAATTTGCCACAGGAGGACCAAAAATGGGATCTCTTCCCAACTTCATTCTATGTATAGATAATACTGCTAAAACATTCCTTCAGTTGAGGAAGAGAGCTGGGTTCTCTGATTTTTAAAAATAGAGAAAATTTATATAAATTTAAATTCCAAGTATGGGATCCAAAGAGATTAATAAGGTTATATTTAAGATTCAATATAATTAATGGGAATGTCTGGCTATTTAGAAATTAAAGTCTAATTATTTTCAAATTATAAAGTGAATAGCCAAATGTAATGAGTACAAAATATAATGACCACTTCCTTCCATTGGTTTTATTTCTGGATTTCTCTACTTCAAGATTTTGAAATGTGTGTGTTTAACTGAGGGGTAGCATGGCATGAAGGCAGAAAGCTGTGGTTCAAGTTTTCCTCTATGATCTCATACAAGTCATTTATCCCCTCAATATATAGTTAATTGACTAAGACTTATTTACAGATCTTGTTGTTGCTGATCTGCATCAATGAACATCACACTCTAGGTTCCCTAAAATGATTATGATCCCCTGTGCATGAAACAAAAAATTTCTAATTGATGGTTGATATTTAAGCTTCAAAATGATCAAGCTTGATAAAAGGGTGGGAGACTATGGGTAAGGAAGTTTGAAAACATAGCTTCTTCACCTAACTGCTTTCATTTGTTGTAAGAGATGACTCAAGGATGGGAAGGGACTCTAAATCTGGAAATGACTATGTTATAAAAAAATAAAATGCATCCTTAAAACTTTAAATACTTTAAACTTTATCTTTTACAGTCCGATAAGGCTATATAGAATTACTTTAATATTGTTCCTGACTCTGAAATTTTGTCATATTCAAGTCCCTAAAGTTGTGCATCAAACAATTTCCAGGTTTGTTTCAGGATAAGATTAGAATAAATTCAATTTGTTTCCATTTATATCTAATATTCCATTATCTACATTTATGAAAGGGATCAATAGTTGTTTTCATTCTAAATTCCACTGATGGGCCACTTTCTGCATGAGGTTTCCCTCATTATGTTCAGTGTCCCCCCACACCCTGAAAGTGTCCTTGATTTTAACTGCTTTATATGTGTTGATCATTTCCCTCCCTCCCCTTCATATTTCATAAATTCACCCAACTCTTCTCACATTCCTCTAAAATACTCATATTCATCATTTTAATGGCATAATGATATTTCATTGCATTCACATAACAACTTGTTCAGCCATTCTCTAATCAATGAACACTCACTTTGCTTCCAGTTTTTGCCATCACAAAAAGTACCATCAGTGTGTGTGCTGTCTTTGGCTCCTATAGAGTTCTGGAAATCTAATTATTACATTTTCAGTGCAGGCATTTACACCTTGAAAATTGTACATTCTAAAGATCAGAGATCATTTTATTGTTTTGGTTAATTAAGAAAGTGTTGGAGAAAATATTGATGATGCAGATCAAGCTTAAAAATGTGTCCTGCTTAAATTTTTTCAGAGGCAGTTATTTATTGTTATACCTCTAAATGCTATAAATAGTGTTACATTTAGAACCTTTATGGATTACTTTTGGAGGTTCAGTAATGGAATTGATGGAGCAAGGGTTTGAACATTTTTGTGAGTTTTCTCTCATAATTTCAGACTTGTTTCCAGAAAAATTGAACCAATTTATTGCTGGGTATTTTAGTGAGTTTGACTCTGCACAGATTATATAGCATTAATTATTTTTTTAGGTCTAATTGGCATTTTAAAATTTTTCTTAAAGATTTTATTTATTTTGAGTTTTACAATTTTTCCCCTAATCTTACTTCCCTCCCCCACCCCCCCACAGAAGGTAATTTTCCAGTCTTTACATTGTTTCCATGGTATACATTGATCCAAATTGAATGTGATGAGAGAGAAATCATATCCTTAAGGAAGAAACATAAAGTATAAGAGATAGCAAGATGAGACAATAAGATATCAGTTTTCCCCCCTAAATTAAAGGTAATAGTCTTTGGTCTTTGTTCAATCTCCACAGTTCTTTCTCTGAATATAGATGGCATTCTCCATTGCAGAGAGTCCCAAATTGTCCCTGATTGTTGCATTGATGGAATGAGTGAATGCATCGAGGTTGATCATCACCCCCATGTTGCTGTTAGGGTGTACAGTGTTTTTCTGGTTCTGCTCATCTCGCTCAGCATCAGTTCATGCAAATCCCTCCAGGCTTCCCTGCATTCCCATCCCTCCTGGTTTCTACTAGAACATTAGTGTTCCATGACATACATATACCACACAGTTTGCTAGCCATTCCCCAACTGAAGGACATTAATTTAATTTTTTAAAGTAATCTTTGCCAACTTAAATGGTTCAAGGTAAAAACTCAAGAGTTGTTTTAATGAAACTTTCTTATATTATTTTATTTTTTCATATGATACAAGTAATTTGTAGTTATTTTTTTAAAAAAATTTTTATTCAAGGTGATGGGGTTAAGTAACTTGCCCAAGGTCACACAGCTGGGCAATTATAAAGTATCTGAGGCTGGATTTGAACTCAGGCACCCCTGATTCCAGGGTCAGGGCTCCATCCACTGTACTACCTAGCTACCCCTTGTAATTCTTTAGACATTTTTTTTGTTCACTTTTCTTTGATCACCTATATCTTGGGAAATGGTCCTTGGTTTTGAATTTTTAAGCCAACTCCCTGTATATCTTGGGATGTAAGTTTTTTCAGTCATTTAAAGTTCAAATAGACACATGAGAGCTCACTAGTCCAGTTCTACCTCAGTTTACCTTTAAAGAAAGAGGTCTATAATAAGTAGTAGGGTTACAATTCAAACTTAAATCTTATGATTTCAGAGTCAGCGTTTTTATCAGTATACTAGATTGAGAAACTTTAAAAAATTTTGCCAGTGATCTGTATCCAGACTTGTAATTAAGGGGTGTGGGTGGTGGGTGGACTGAAGCTTCATACCATGGTACTTAAAAAAGATACAAAATTTAGAAGTCATTGACAACACTTGCAATCTTTTTTTTTTTTCAGCTTAGAAACACCAGCCTGTAGTAGTTGATTATGTTCAATCAGGATTTTAAAAGTTGGTGGTCTGGATGATCTCCTCTCTCCCACATTATTCTTTCTACCCCTCAACATAGGATTTACTTTGTGCCCAGAAATAGTTTAAGGGCACAAAATTTCCTATTTATAGTTGTGCTTGTCACACCCTTTATTTTCTATAGAGGTTGCTTTTCTTGATTTAGCTTATTTGTCCTTGCCCTTAGAAATATATTTAGCCTGTATCAAACATCCATTCTCTGCTGTCAGTGATGGACAATTACCCTTGGAAGAGATCCAGCTGTCATGTAGCAAAATATTGATGATCACACTGACTTTTTATTCCTTTGGGAGCCTCAATATGCCTTCCTTGCCCCAAAGGGGACTTGGAAGGGAAGAACTCAAGTTATTTCCTCACTTCCAATTAGAAGTTAAATTTTCTCTTCCAATCAGTTTTACTTTTCCAGTTCTTTCAAACTTGTCTTTAGTAGTAGACCCAGTTATATCTTGAATAGACTTTAAAATGGCAAGTTCCCACAGTTGCACCCATATAAGACTATTTTAGATCTTGTTGACTTGGGAAAAAAACATTCTTGAAGAATAGAGATTTATTAGAATGAATGCACTATGCCATTTTTAGCTTTATTTGATAGTCATCCTATAGCAATCAGGAACCCTCTATGTCCTCTGGTTAAAAAATAGTAAGGGACTCAACTTCTATTTTGCTTTTATTGTGGTGGATAGAGTTTGGGATATGGAACCAGAAAGTCCTAGGTTCAAATTCTACCCATTACACTTAGTACTCCTGGGCAAATAACCTTAACCTTTTTGAGTCTTAATTTCCTTAATTATAAAAAATTTAATATATTTTAGTACTTAACTCATAGAGTTGTATGGATTACATTAGTTAATGAATGTGAATTAGTGATTTATATCACTAATCTAGAATCTACTATTTCACTTCCTTGGAATTTGTACTAATTTTAAGATACAGTGACCAGAATTGGGAAGTAATATTCCTGCTCTGTTTTGTTCTGGTCAAACTATATTTGTTGAATTGTGTCCATTTTTGAACAATGTTTTCAAATTGGAGGACATCCAGAAGAGAGTAACCTGAAGACTATGAGGACTGGAAAGCAGATCACATGAGGATTCATTGAGGGAAGTGGAAAGATTAAACACAGAAAAGAAAAGACTCTGAGGGTGACATGATAACTCTTGTCATATACTTGAAAGACTGCCATATGGAAGGACTGGACTTGTTCTCCTTAGCTCCTGAGGGCTTAGAATAGAATGGAACGAATAGAATAAAAATGAATAAAATCTTCAAAGAAGCAATTTCAGCTAAAAGTAAGGAAAAAAATTCTTCTGAATGATTAAAAGTACTCAGCATTGGAATGGGAAGCACAGGTAGGAAGTGAGTCCTCTGCCCCTGGAAGAGGAACTTTTATTGAAGTTTGGGTTGTATGGCTAAGATCCCTTCCAACTCTGAGATTTCATACCACCTAACTGTAGATAAGAAAGAGTAACTTATGATCAAATAGCTCTAGGCTTAACCATGAGTCCATACTGAAATGTTTCCTTTGTCACTTCCTCCTTCTCTCTCTCTCTCTCTCTCTCTCTCTCTCTCTCTCTCTCTCTCTCTTTCTCTCTGTCTGTCTGTCTCTCTCTCTCTTCTCTTCCTCCTCCTCCTCCTCCTCCCTGTCCCTCTACAAAGAGGCACTTCAATCATATTATAGATCTAGAAGTAGTAGGACCCTCAGAGGCAATCTGGTTCAATCCATTCTTTTTATATATGAAGAAACTAAGACCCAGGGAAGTTAAACTATAACCCAAGGTTACACAAATAGTAAAGGTCTTCCCTGATTTGAATTTATGTCCTCTGACTTCAGAATCACTACTCTTTCCCTGGTACCATATTGCTGCCATTAATCTCTCACATAATTAATCTCTAACATAATTAACTATTCAACTCAGAGATTAACCTCTCACATAATTAACTATTCAACTTGTTTTCCTGAAGCAAAAATATAGAATGCACTTCCTCATCACCTCTGTTTCTCAGAATCTCTTTTCTTTCAAGGATCAACTCAAGCATCATACTACATATAAGGGCTTTCCTGATGTTCAGAACTCTAGAACTTTTCCCTAAAAATCATCCTCTGTCTATTTTACACACACTTCTACATGAACTTGTTTGACACAGGGAGGCATAAATGTTTTGCTTTTGCCTTCTTATTACTAGTATCTATCATAGTATCTGGCATATTTTGGGCATATAATAAATTCTTCTGAGTGATTGAAAATTTACTTTTGTACTTTATCAGTAAATGGCTTTCTAAGCAAATCAGTATTATAAACAAGAAGAGATCTGTTTATAAACTATGCACTGAATGACATAGTTGACAGAGGATTGGATTTGGAATTAGAAATACAGGTTCATATCCTGACTCTGAATAACACACAAGAATTTGGGCATGTACTTATAATTCTCTTAATCTTCTCATCTGTAACTAGACTTGAATTAGATTGTTTCCAAGATCTTTTTTACCTCTAAATTTATAACTCTAAGAGGCTATGTCTAAACATTTTGGAAATGTCTTTATAAACAAGTAGTAGGCGATTTGGGAATATATTAATCAAGAGAACATACACTAATAAGCAATGTAGGATATATAACATTATGCAAAGAATCTGCCATTTCCTAAGTTTCAGAAATCCACAGAGTGAAATTCACTCTACCAAATTACTATATAACAGATATAAGGAGTGAAATTCTATTTTTCTGGGGAATCTTTAACCAGAAAATGGATACATGACCACTTGGGAAGTTTGTAGTTTTTCCTGCTCAGGAATGGGTTGGTCTAGATGACACTGGAGGTCCCTTTTACTCTAAAATTCTGTGATTCTACAACAAGGTCTAGGAATTTTCCCATGTTACTCAGAGGGTTTGTGATTTGTATCAAAGCATATTAGATTTTTGTCAGAGGAAGGACTTGAATTCAAAATTTCCTAACTAAAGATCACTATCCGTTATCACATTACTCTGCTTCCTTTATAAATAAAACCTAGCTTCAAATGATGACTACTTTAGATGTAGCAAGATGGTAAGATAGGCCTTAGTTAACTATAAAAGCATCAAAGATGAGGTAAGGAACTATAATATTTAAATAACAAGAGTCTGAGGGTCAGTGGTTTTGATATTTGATTTGGTATTACCTTCAGCAAGGCACTTATATTTGTAGATATCTCAAGTACTATAAGAATTCTCTTAAGAGAAAATATTTTCAATAAAAGTAGCAATTATTTATTGTTCTTTATTTTCCTGGGACTTAACAATTTTCATTGTTTCACAAAATCTTTGTAAATAAATTGTTTTTGGACAAAGACCTCATAGACCAAGTGGGACTCAGTTTGACTTTTTTGTTGTCAAGTCATACATTCCTGAAAAAAGAGACATAATAGGGGCGGCTAGGTGGCACAGTGAATAGAGCACCGGCCTTGGAGTCAGGAGTACCTGCGTTCAAATCCGACCTCAGAGACTTAATAATTACCTAGCCATGTGGCCTTAGGCAAGCCACTTAACTCCATTGCCTTGAAAAATCTAAAAAAAAAAAAAAAAAAAGAGAGACATAATGGAAATATGTTCAGGGCACTGGCATGTTAATAAAAGGAAGGTCTCATCAGTATCCCTAACAGTGTATTTATTTTTTATTTTTCATTTTTAAAATATAATACACTGATTATTTGTATATTATATTAGCTCTTTTCACACTGTCATGATTTGTCTTTACTTCTTTTTATAATATTTCTCCTTTATGTATGGGAATTAATTTTTAAAATATATGTATTTTTTTATGAATATATGTATATGAATGAATGTATGTTACACTTAAACTTTAACAATTATTTGCTATATGGTTGTAAAGCAGTAGGATATAGTGTTCAAAAGCAATATTTTTTGAACTAAAAGATCTTAATTCAAAGGCAGAATTTGACCCTTATTTATTTTATTACCACAAGCAAATCATTTAACCTCTCAGATCTTTAGTTTTTTCATTTACAAATGAAATATTTTACATATGTAAATGGAGTTAATCATAGTACCTACCTTTCAAATTTGGTGGGAGGATCAAATGAGATAATTTTTTTGTATTTTATTTTATTTCATTATTCTCATGATATTCATTATGCAGAAAAAGTATCAGCATTCACTTTTAAAACCTTGAGTTCCAAATTCTCTCTCTTCCTCCCACTCTCCTCAATTAGAAAGTAACTTATTTGATATAGGTTAAAAATGTGTAGTCCTGAAAAACATTATCACAATAGTCAAGTTGTGAAAATAAATATAACTCCCCCCCCAAAGAAATAATAAGAAAAATAAAGTAAAAAAAATATGCTTCAATCTGTATTCAGACACCATCAGCTCTGTATTTGGGATGAATAGTATTCTTTATCATAAGTCCTTTAGGGTTCTCTTAGGTCTCAGTATTGTTTAAGAAAAGGTAAGCCATTCACAGCTGATCATCCTGCAATACTGCTGTTACTTTGTAGATAGTACATTTCCCATTGCATTTGCTCCTGCAAGTTTTTTTACTGAGTGCATCCTGTTAATCATTTCTTATAACAGAACAGCATTTTGTCTTAATCACATAACACAATTTGTTCAGCCATTCTCCAACCCCTGGGCATCCACTCAAATCTCCAGCTCCCTGTCACCAGAAAAGAGCTGCTATAAATATCCTTATACATATAGGTCCCTTTCCTTCCTATTTTTCATCTCTTCTGGAATATAGACCTAGCAGTGACCCTAGCAGTGGTTTTGTATACAGAATTGTTGAATCCTTTCACTACTTTCACAACAATGCATCAATGTCTCATTTTTTTCTACATCCATTCCAATATTTGTCATTTTCTCTTTCTGTCCTATTTGCCAATCTGATAAATATAAGGTAAAACCTCAGAATTGTGTCAACTACTTTCAACCATCAATAGTGAGTTAGGAGATTTTTTAAAAAATGAAGAATATTTTTTAAAACATCACAGACTCTGACATGGTAGTCATTACATAAAAAGCTAGGTGGCATAGTAGATAGAGTACTGACCTTGGAATCAGGAGGAACAGGGTTCATATCTGGCTTCAGACACTTATATGATCCTGGTAGTATGATCTGGCTTCAGACACATACTACCATATGATCACTAATCCTGTTTGTTTGAGTTACTGGTCTATAAAATGAATTGGAGAAGGAAATGGTAAACTACTCCAGTGTATCTGCCTGGAAACCCCCCCAAATAGTATGCAATTGAAATGACTCAAAACCAAATGATTATCATTTAAAAATAATATTTTCTCAAATGACTTTATGGAATTTTTTGAAAAATAGTATTTATAAATATGTTATTCTCCTATCTAATAAAAGAGTAACATTTTCCTCCTATTGACTCTTTTTTATAACTTAATAATACATTTATTAGAAAGATAAGCCCTTATGTAGTCAAAAAGAAATTACAAAGTGTCCATCCCTGTGTCATATGGGTGATACATATTAAGTGGAAGAAACTCAAAGGATATTAGGTTCATTAACTTTGAACAGACAGGACCCTTTCGGGTTATCTAGTTCAACTCTTTTCTTAATAGACAACTAATTTTAATGTCATATGACTGAACTGGAGCTTGGGGTAGAATCTTATTTGTAAAAATAGCTGAGTCCCTGAGAGAAAGTCACTACCTTTCTCCGAACTTCAATTTATCAGATAAAAATAAAAGTTCCTTGAGGGCAGAGACTTTCATTTTTGTGTTTATAACTATATTACCTGGTACATAGGAGCCATTTATTGATAGTAATAAAAGTTGATATTTACAAAGAACTTTAAAGTTCAGAGAAAAACTTTGCATTCATTATATTTTTATATAATTACATATTATGCTTTTACTACATATTCACATTTACACATTTATCCCCTATGAGGTAGGTGCTTTTATTATCTCCATTTTACAGATAAGAAAATTGATTCTGAGAGGTTATAAATGACTTGTCCAGGGCCACATAGGCAATAAGGGCAGGACCCAAGATTCAAACAGATATCTTGTGACTCCACACTCAGTACTCTTTCCATTTCCTAACTCAGTTGCTTAAGAAATTATTACCAAGGAGGCAACACAGTTGAGAAAGCACTGGCTCATCTGGCCTCAAACACTTGATACTTACTAGCTTTGTGACCTTAGGCAAGTCAAAAACCAAAAAAAAAATGCTGATTGGTTGATTGATTGATTGATCTGTGGACTGGGCATTAATAGCAGTTCCTTTTCTACAGTGTTATTGTCCTTATAGCAAATGAAATAAAGTGTGCCTAAACCTACTATTTATATTAGGTATATGCAAGGAGTGACAGAGCCCACTTGACTCCTGGGCCTTTTTTCCAGCACATCACACCACACCACTTCCTGTCCTTGTGTGCTAAAATGTGAAAAATGAAATCCATTTACTGGTTCTTTTATCTCTGTAACATCAAGCAAACAGCCCAAATTACACACCTGGCATCAACCTATCTAGATTTATTATAAATTCATCATTCCCCTTTATGTACTTTGTGGTCAGGCCAAAATGGCCTTTTTGATGTTCCTCATACCTAACAAGCCCTGACTCTCTGAGCCATGGTACATGCTGTTCCCCATTCCTGGAATGGACTCCTGTCTCTCCTTGTTATCTTAGAAAACCCTTTACTGCTTAGTTCTAGTATTTCCTCCTATTTTAAACTTTTCCAGTTCCCTCAGTTGCTAGAATCATCCAAACAAATTACCACATATTTATTTAGGAAGTGCTTCTATGTGTTCATATTACAGTCTTTTTTTGAAATGTAAGCATCTTGAGGGCAGGGACACTTTTTTTTGTATACCCAGAACAAAGCACAATGCTTGATTCTTAAACAAATGCTTATTTATAGCAAAATGACGGCATCTTCTGGAAGCCTGGGCTAACTGACAATTTGAATATTCCTGTCTTCTTAAGGAAAAAAAAATGACCCTCCTCCCCAAAGCCCAAATGACAAGAAAGGTAGCAGGGTAGCAAGCATCATGTGACATCATGTGAGTTTGGCTGTAAAACTTTATGGTGCTACCATTTATCTTTGTCAATTTTAAGAGTTAACACAACTTCTTGAAAAATCATTTAAGGGCAATGTGGTACAACATGGGAATGTCTTACAGTCGAAATGTGAGATTTGCTCATATACAAAATCAAAATGAATCATGAAACAGCCACTGAAACATTTTGCCAATTGTCTGTAAAAGGAGAGCCCTAATAACCTACAGTGAGAACCAAGATGCAAACTTGTACTTTCCTCCATGCCCCGGGGAGGTTTCTGGCTTTAAGATTTTGCTTCCTTGCTGCCAAATGCATTGCTAAGGCTTTAGACACATTTTCATCAATAAAATTTCTTATAAAACAGATCCTGCAAACACTGAACTTATCTGCCAAATAGCTAATTAATTATTTTACATCCTTGTAGAACAATGAAATAGTTTTTAAAGGTGAAGGTTTTTGACCATTGCAAATTAGTGTTCTGGAAACCACAAGCCCTAGATCTTCAATTAGCAAGAGGCATCACCTTTAGGGATGAAAAGAAACAATGCTCCAGCCTGGCAGTTTTCCTGCTAAAGAAATAAAATTCCCTAGCAAGAATGACCCAACTAATTTTGGGGAGTTATGTTTTAGAAAAACAGAACCTTTGCAGGAGGGAAAAATTTGAGCTCTGCTTAGATGCATAGACTTTTCAACTCTCTCCCTCTCCAAGGGTTCAAATTAGCAGATACTCCTATGATCCTCTCTCTCTTGAAAAGCAGTTGGTTCAAGAATCAAGTCTGTTTGCCCATGAAGTACTGGTGTGTTAATCCAACTGCAGGCCCTGTTTGAGATTTCAAACTCAATCTATGACAGTCACGATTTCCTGTGCTGATTTGAATGGAGAAATGATAGTCTCTGCTTCTTGCACCTTCATTGTTTTTGGAGAGGAGAAAAACCCAATAGTATTCCTATAGATGAGCTAACTTCTCTAGGCCAGACCACATCTGGCATGGAATGAATGTCTCAGAGCAGATGATAACCCAGATTCACTCTGGTTTATTGGGTTTATAATATGATTTATTTACAAATCATGATGTTAAATAGTATCTGATGACATAAATAGGTATCAACTATGGAAGAAACCAACAGCCTAGAGGGTAGGAAGCAGGTAGGTATGTAAAACAAGAATAGTTCTTTGAGTTTGTAGTTCAGAATGGGATGGGGTGGAGTCTTCATTTTTGACTGTAACCCTTGAACCCTTGAACCTCTGGTCCATAGAGACCTATAAAAGGAAGTAGAGGCAGGATATACTTGGAAAAATGCAAACATCTTTTGGATCCTTTCCAATTGATATATAACTGGACATAGCATTTGACTCCTTGGGGATCTGCAAACTCACCCAGGGCTGCTTGGTATTCATTTGCTTTTAAACTCTAAACACAATTCCAGGCGAGAAACCTTGCCCATTCAGTGAACTCCCACCCTCAGTTGACTTAGCTTGACCACAAATCTCTTGGGGGGGGCAGATCTTGACCTTGGAATCATAAGGGCGGCTCCTGTTGGATTTCCTGGAAGCCACAGTCTCCATCAGAGAGAATTTTGTCCCTGTGTTGAAACCTCACCCTCTCAGAAGAGAAACACAATGTACAAGTAAAATATGTTAGGTGTGTGTGTGTGTGTGTGTGTGTGTGTGTGTGTATGCATGCTAAAGATGTGAACCTTCTCATGCTCTATATAAATGAGTACTCAACTGTTTCTGGGCATGTTTCAAATATTTATGCTGCTAGCCGAGTCACATTTCCTCTTTGGTGTATCTTTAAAACAAGATTCCAAAGAAGGATGCTTTGGTATGGGCTGCCTGCTTTGTGGTACTTGATACCCTTTCCCACTTCCATCTTTCTTTTGTCCCCACTTTAATGTATAATTATGCTTCACTTTATGCACACCAAAATATTTACAGTAATACTTTTTTGAAGGGCAAAAATTGGGGAAAAAATGGCACATGAATATAATGGGCTATTACTATGCCATAAGGAACAATAAATATGAAGAATAAAAGGAAATATCAGAAAATATATGAATACAGAAGCAAAATGAAGTAAATAGTACCAGGAAAACAATAGCTTCAATGATCATAACAAAAAGTAATGGAACACAATATAACTGTAATAAACCAACTTAACTTCAATGAAAAGAGAGGAAAATGCACCTCCACAGACATAGAGAATAAACATTTATATAATATTTATATGACAGGCACTATGCTACAGTTTTATAAATGTCTCATTTCATTTCATAACAATGCTATAAGATATTATAACCCATTTTACAGCTAAGAAAACTAAGGCAAACAAAATGGAAAGGAGGAAGAAGAAGAGAAATATATTAGGAAATAAAGATGACACCAAAGCAAAAGATGTTTCAAATAAAAGTCAATTCTAATAAATTTCAAAATTCAAATTTGTAAGCAAAATAAATTAAATAGGTTATTTGCTTTACAAAAAGATGTATCATTTTATAAACAGTGTCACCATTGACTTACTCTAAGTAGATCCAATTTTAAAAATGTGATTTCTATATTACTTTTCAAAAATGGGTACATCTGTTGAAAAACTGTGTTGTTATCAGTATTGGGAATTGCAATTTAAATCCCATTTCTAGAGTCAATTTTACTTGAATACTTAATGAATCTGTGGTTTTATTAGTATTGATACTCCCTCTAATATTTAAGCCTATAACCCCCCCCCCCATACCTTAGTAGGCAAACATGATGAGTTTTGGTGGCAAAAGAATTCACTAGCTGGTAGTCAATTCTTTTGAAGATGAGCTTTTCTGTTGAAACCAGGTTGGTGCTCAAGCAGAAGACACAGTTCATTGGGGGACTTGAATTGAACATGTTTCTATCAAGTATGATCTACCAGGGCTTGTATATTCACCCACCATGGTACAGATTTGGAGAACTAAGGTTTATTTACACACTTCTGATATAGTGTTGGAGCAGAATATCAATCTGTATCAGGTCACTTGATCAATTTTCACCTGGTTATTGATTTA
This sequence comes from Macrotis lagotis, assembly GCF_037893015.1. Taxonomy (NCBI): domain Eukaryota; kingdom Metazoa; phylum Chordata; class Mammalia; order Peramelemorphia; family Peramelidae; genus Macrotis; species Macrotis lagotis. The sequence goes on from NC_133659.1 coordinate 122,246,749, forward strand.
ACATTGGTATAGCAGTTTTGTAAAGTCAGATGATATCCTTTCTCTCTTCCAGAATCCAATAGAATATAAACTCTAATAGCAGGGGTTGTCTGATTTCTATTTTCACATTCCTTGAACTTAGAGTATAGTTCTTAGCACATACTAACTTTAAAAAGTTTTTTTTATTTAAGGCAATGGGGTTAAATGATTTGCCCAAGGTCACACAGCTAGGCAATTATTAAGTGTCTAAGGTCATATTTGAACTCAGGTCTTCTTGACTCCAGGGCCAGTGCTCTTTCCACTGTACCAACCTAGCTGCCCCCACATACTAACGCCTCGATAAATGCTTGATAAATTTAATTTCAGCCGTAGACGAAAACTTCAAACATTAACTCCCTGTATCCACATAGACCCAGTGGAAAAGAAGGTTAGCAACAAGCTTAGTTCAATAATTATTTAGACCTTCTATGGCCCTAGAGGAAGATATAGTAGGATACACAAAGTGGAAGGAATCAGCATTTTTTAAGTGTCCACTATGTGGTAATAACCAGATATTCAAAATAATCTTGTGAGATATATGCTCTTATTATCTCCATCTTATAGTTGATGTCAACAGATAGCATAAATAATTTGTGTAGGGTCACATAACTAGTAAATACCTGGATTCAGATGTTTCTGGCTTTAGGCTTAGTAGTCTGACCACTAGATTCTTCCATGGAAAGAATACGACATGGCTCCTGTGTTAAGAAACTTTCAATCTAAAGAAAGGTATTAAGAAATGTAAACTTAGGTATACCTCTCAAATTCTTATTTCTGAATAAAAGTATTCCTAATTTCTTTGTGCAAAACTGTGATTACTAAATACTAACACAAGAATGGTGTTATGTAGTACTATGTAACTAGAAGTAATTTGTGTGTATGAAAAATAAAAATTCACCTTATTGATTTCCTTTCATAAAGATGTAATAAAAGTATCTAAAAAATAAGGCAGAAAAAATGGCACAAGAGAATGAATAATGTGGGAGTTAAATCACAAGGGATTAGGGCTAGAGGTAGGATCTTTATAGAGAGGTAACATCACCTTGAAAAATGGGAAGGCTTCCTACAAAGAGAGAACATTCTAGAAGATAGAAGAAAGTCATGGATGGTAATGGCACTTTTGGGAAAGCTGTATTATGGAATATGTGTTAGGGATTAAATGGGGAATATACTGGAACAATAGTTTATACCACATTGGTGAAGACCTTGCTTGGTACAATAAGGAGTGAAATTTTAGTCAACAGGAAATGATGGAATCACTAAAAATTTTTTATATGGGAATGATAATTTTAGCATTAGATGTGAAGCCAGAGGATGTTGGTTAAAAAATCCTGGCTCTGCTGCTTATCATCTGTGTGACCTTAGACAAGACAAATAATTTCTTTTGACATTGTTGATTTAACATCCCATTTTAAGAACTAAGCTAACAGTATCACATCCAATAGAAACACTTAGAAACTTTGCTCTAAGGAATCACTATGAATAATTTGTAATTAATATAAATATTTTCTATATAAATATATTATATAATGTTGTAGTAGAGGCCCGCAGGTCATTTTTTCCTGTTCTTTTTGATATCAGTTAGTGAGCATTTATTAATTACCTCTTATGATTTACTAAACACTGGGGATAGAAAAGTAGAAGGCCCTACTCCAAAGAAGCTCATATTTATGAAGAGGAGACAACATGAAAACAGCTAAGTACAAACAAAAGAGATTGGAAATAGTTAACAGAGAGAAGGAACTAGCATTAAATGGGGGGTAAGAAGAGGTACTCTGTAAACTCATACCATTAATTTGTACTTCTGTGAAAGGTTGGATTGTTAAGCAAAAACTAACATTAGTCAGACCTTGTCCAAATTATTCCAGATTTTGAGAAATAGTCTGAATTTGTGAGGTTTTGCTTTCCTTGGTGAATATGGCTTTCTAAGCAATATTTAACTAGCTAATGTAGAAGATAAAATCATCTTCCCTAGGGAGCTTTAAGAATAAGATAAACTTCTTTGTATTTTTGTTGTTTGTCCTTCATTCTTAAAGAAGACCATAACACCAGGGTGGTGGCTCTGGATACAGTAGGAGACCTTGGCCTTCATTAAGCTAAGATCTTTCCCAGGTTTCAGTTTGACTGAGGCAACACCCATTCTGAGACTGAGGCAACTAAGAAAGTAATGAAGCAAAGAATAGCCTCTTGCATAGTCAAAAAAAAAAACAACCCAACAATCAATCTGGGAGGGAAGACCTTCAGAGCTTCTGGTCAAAACAGAAACAATTTTATTTACACTTACTCTGAGACAATCAGGGTCCAAACAAACAACCAAGTGGACCTATTGTTGGCCAATCAAGGACAGCCAGAATACTTTGGGGCTTATAAAATTCAAGATATTTTGCCAGATTTCAGAGATCAAAATTTGTATTCCCTGGGGTAGAGCACTCACAGGGAAGGAAGGAAGGAAGGAAGGAAGGAAGGAAGGAAGGAAGGAAGGAAGGAAGGAAGGAAGGAAGGAAGGAAGGAAGGAAGGAAGGAAGGAAGGAAGGAAGGAAAAAGAAAGGGAAAGAAAGAGGAGAAAGGAAGAAAGGAAAAAAGGAAAAAACTTAGCCAACTGACTAGCAGTGGAGCAGCTCTGACTACTTATAAATCCTTTGTTCTTGAAGAGGACCATACCATTAGGGAGGAGATGCCATGACACACAAGTGACTTGGTTCAAGTGACTTGGATTCAAGTGAGGGAGCCTCACTTTCTGCTTTGGAGCCATCTATTAGGGATCAGATTAAAGGAAGCAGTGTAGTACAGTGGAAAGAGTATTGTTTCTTTAATCAGAGGCTTGATTTGACCTCTTTTGTTCCCAGTGTCACAGGACTCAGTTTACTAAGGGATTGAATTGGGTGTTCCCTTTTAGATCTAAACTTATGATCCCTTGACCTTTAAAATAAGGTAGTGGTGGGATTGTGTTACCTTTAGATTCCTTTTAAGTTTTGATCTTATGACCTTTCATCTTTGTTATTTCTCAGCTGTGTGGTATTTAGAGTATAAATTGAATCATGGGAAAAACCTATCAGTGATTGGCTGGAAGGTTCTCAGGATCTCTGGAAAGTTGGACCTCACTCCACCAATGTGAGCACACTCCCAAGCACTTAGGTCCCCAGAATTTTAAACTTTTCTGGTCACTTTTTTAATTCTTCATCTCATGCTTAGGGCTATAAGCCAAGGCAGGAAGATATTTTTGTATTCCCTTGCCTCCTCCCTATGAGCACTGAAGCAGCATCGACATGAAAGAAGTAGGGAAATTATTTAGGGTGGCCGGAGGGGTAATAAGCAGGATTAATGGGATGAAATTGAGCAAAGGAAAATTTAAACTGAACATCAGGAACATTTTCCAAAGATTGAGATCAATGAGCCTGTGGACTAAGGTCCCTGGGGAGGTGGCGGGAGCCCCATTACTTGAGTCATTTCAAGCTAGACTGGCCCAAATATTTGAGTATAATCCTACCTTGGCAGGGAGTAAACCTTCAATGACTGGAAGATGGAAAAAATGACCTAATAGGTCTTTTCCATCTCTGACTTCTATGAGTCATCCAATGTATGCTGTTGTGCGTCACGTGGCAAGGCTAGACCTGGGTCACTCACTATACATTTCAGACACAGAAATCCTGCAATTTTGGTTGAGCTCAATTAAACAGATCAGTGAGATCTCTTGGGACTCTGTGCTAGCTTATAATCAATTAAAAGAAGAAGTGAATGCATCAATAAGTCATAGAAATTATGACTGGAGAGACATGGAGAGACCATTTAGGCTATGACCCTAGCCACAGCCTAGAACTGAAGGTCTGTTTTGTGGCAGTCATCAATTGTAGAATAATAAATAATAATAATAATAATAATAATTGCCAGCATTTCTATTGTACTTCCCATGGAATCAGCACTTTATAAATATTTTCTCTTTTGGTCAACAACTTTGAGAAGTGGGTCTATGATTATCCCCATTTTATTGTTGAGAAAAGTGAGGGCAGCAGAGATTAAGTGATATATACCGGTCACATGGCTATTAAATATCTGAACCCAGATTTCAATCTCGCCTTCCTGATTTCAAACCCAGTGGTCTAGCCACTGCTCCCCATGCTCATGCATGAACCTTATTCTCAGAGCTTTGGTTAATCTTCAGAATTCGGTCAGATAATCACTATATTCCTCTCTTTAGTGTTCAGAGTCTGGCAGTGGCTACCACTAGGTGTTTAATGGGGAAAAAATTAGTCTAGGAATCAAAAGACTTGGGTTCTAGTCTCAGCTCTGGCACAGTTAAGAGTCACAGGATTACAAACTTCACAGCTGGAAGTGCCTTATAGATCATAAATTCTAAAGTTAAAAGGAACCCATGTTCTCTGACATTTGCAAATGAGAAAACTAGGGTATAGAAAGGCTGTCTAGGTGACTTGTTAAAGATCATAGAGATAATAAGTAGCAGAGCTGGGATAAAAATTAGAGGGTTTTTTATATTAAATATAGAAAGTGAAGGATCTGAGTCTCATAACCAAAGTCATAGTCATTTAATCAAGCAACCACCTATGATGTGGCAGTTTAGTGCTTTAGTGTCTTCTTCTAAAATGAAATGACTACATGTCCCTCTTCAGGGTTCAAGGGTACTTCTGAGGTGTTATTGGATGGATTTCTTTAATGTTATCAGCCCAAGTCTCCACTTCAGTACATTCTTCCTCCCACTATCAGCCACCCAATAATAAGTACCTAGTTCTTCTTAACCATTTAACATCACTTGATTTTTTACAACAGAATCTTTACTGAAAGAGAAATAGTAAGAATAGAAGTGAAAACATTTCCCCCAACAACGGGAGAGGTAGAGCCCACTCTCTCTCCCATCCCTGAGAACAGTGGGCTCAGATTTAATAAAATGCCTAGCATTTTGTTTAGTCCTTTTTCTGACATTTGGTGATCCCTTCGGGGTTTACTTGGTAGAGATACTGTCATTTCCTTCTCTAACTCATCTTGCAGATGAAGAAACTGAGGCAAAGAGGCTTAACTGACTTTCTCAGAGTTACACTGCTAGTCTAAGACCAGATATGAACTCAGGAAGATGAGTTTTCCTGACTCCAGTATAGAGTTATGGAGGTGAAATGTTCTAGCCACTGCACCATCTAGCAGCCAGCCAAGATCAATCCCAATGTGGCACAGCTGCTGGATGAGTCTCCCCCTCAGCCTCTGGTGGCCTGGGTCAAACAGACTGTTTAGTACTTTAATCCCAGCCTTCTGGCTTCTGGCAAGCTCTGGGATGAACTCTGCTTCTGGATGTCTAGTGGTTCACCATTTGACCTTCCAAAGCTCATAAGATTATAGCCATGCTCAGTTTCATTCACCTAAAAAAAAACCCCCAAAAACAAAAGGAATAGTCATAGCAGAGATAGCAACAATAGCATCAACAGCACTGTACTTCATTCAGTGGTCCCCTGGGGAAGAGATAAGATTAAGACCTTTCTCTTTACTTCCTTTTACCTTCCCCAGTCTGAGAAAAGTCAGAAATAAGACACTGGTCTACTGTGATTAGTATTTTTAAAATTTATCTCAGTTTTCACCATTTCGTTAACCAAAAGACAAATGGGTTAACAGATTGGAAACTTCTTCTCCCCTTATCCCATTTATTCATGCTATAAATATCATAAAAGAAGAGGTCCTTATTCTCAAAGAACTTATATTCCAAAGGGGGAAATATAAGAACATATATAAATTCATAAACATGTAAATGCATATAAGCATATGCAAATATGCAGATTAAGTATGTGAATGTATAATTATTATATATATATATATATAGCCAAAGAATATTAAAAGGTCTCAATACAAAAGTATATATGAAGTAATATACTTTTAAATAAAAATTTTAATATATTATAGTATCTCATAACTAAAAAATTTTATGTAGAATAATATAAATAAAAGTAAATACAAGGGGGTGGAGCTAAGATGATGACAAGAGAGGATCATTACTTAGGTACTCTCACTCAAAACTTATAAACTAAGGACTCTAACCAAATTTTCGAGAGACAGAATCCACAGAGGGATTCAGTGAGGCAGTTCTCCAACCCAAGGTAACCTGGGTTGGAGGCTCAGTTCGACAGGGTCAGAGGGGCGGCCTGCCAGAGAGGTGGCCCGCCAGAGCAAAGAAACTTCAGCCACTCAGAGGCAGCCCCAGGGTGCTGGGAGCAGCTTACAGCAGCAGGGGCAGTTTCCTGACCTACACCCCAGGGAGCACCAGGAACAACTTGGGGGATCAGTGGGGGACCTCTGCCAGAGCTAGCACGTGAAGCCCAGCCCTCAGGGCACTCTGCAAGCAGCATGGCCAAGGCAACCCAGATCCAGGAACCAGAAGCAGGTGGAGCCAGTAAGCAGGAGCCCCCAGGGCATGAGTGCTGAGCCTAGGGAGGGGAGTGGAGAGAGACTGCAGAGCTCTGTCCTCTGTCCCTGGAATAGGACTCTGGTGTTCTGACCACATTCAGATCCTGATCGCAGTCTAGGCCCCCCCATAGAACAGCAGGACCCCCCCACCTCAGCCCTGTGGCAGAGGGGTGTGCTTACAGTCATTCATAGACCAGGAGGGAAGACAGAGCCTCATACATGGAGAACCTTGTGGGGGTGTCCCAATAATACTCAAAAGCTCAGAAAGCACCCCCAAAGCAGGCACAGGCTGGAGAAATGAGTAAGCAGAGAAAAAAGAGGAATACCATTGAGAAATACTTTGTCTATGATCCCAAGAAGTATCAAAACACTCAATCTGAAGATGAGGAAGTACAAGCTCCTCCATCTAAAGACTCCAAGAAAATCAGAAATTGGGCTCAGGCTATGACAGAGCTCAAAAAAGACTTAGAAAATCAAGTGAGGGAGATGAAAGAAAAATTGGGAAAAGAAATGAGAGAGATGCAGGAAAAACATGAAAATGAAGTCAGCAGCTTGGTCAAGGAGATCCAAAAAAATGCTAAAGAAAATAACATGTTAAAAACCAGTATAGGTCAAATGGATAAAACAGTTCAAAAAGTTATTGAGGAGAAGAATGCTTTAAAAAGCAGAATTGACAAAATGAGAAAAAGAGATAAGAAAGCGCTCTGAGGAAAAAAATCTTTCAGACAAAGAATGGAACTGAGGGAGGTTGCTGATTTTACAAGGAATCAGGACACAATACTTCAAAACCAAAAGAATGAAAAAAATTAGAAGAAAATGTGAAACATCTCATTGAAAAAACAACTGATATAGAAAACAGATTTAGAAAAGATAATTTAAAAATTATTGGAATACCTGAAAGTCATGATCAGGAAAAGAGCCTTGACATCATTTTCAAAGAATTACTACAGGAAAATTGCCCTGATATCCTAGAAGCAGAGGGCAAAATAGAAATTGAGAGACTCCACTGATCTCCCTGAGAAAGAGATCCAAAAAAAAGAAAAACAACACTCAGGAATATTATAGCCAAGTTCCAGAACTCCCAAGTCAAAGAGAAAATATTACAAGCAGCCAGAAGGGCACAATTCAAATACCATGGAGCTACAGTCAGGATCACACATAACTTAGCAGAAACTACATTAAAAGCTTGTAGGGCTTGGAATATAATATTCCAGAAGGCAAAAGAGCTCAGAATGCAACCGAGAACCAATTACCCAGCAAAACTGAACGTCTTCTTCCAGGGAAAAAGATGGACTTTCAAATAAACCAGGGGAATTTCAAATGTTCCTGTTGGAATGGCCAGAGCTGAACAGAAGGTTTGATTTTCAAATACAGGACTCAGATGAAGCATAGAGAGTGGAGGAGAAGGGGAAAATATGAGAGACTTAATGATGATGAACTACATGTATTCCTGTATAGAAAAATGATACTGAGAATACTCATATGAACCTCATTTAATAGAGCAGGTAGAAGGAGCTTTTATAGATGAAGCACAGGAGAAAGTTGAATTTGAAGATATATTGTGGTGTAAAAATGGAGTCAAGAGATAAAAGAGAAATGTAATGGGAGAAAGAAGTTGGAGAGGAGGAATAGGCTAAGATATTCCCTATAATAAGATTTTTCTTTATTACAATGAGCTATTGCAGTGATATGGAAGGGGGGAGGCAAGGGGGAATGAGGGAACCTTTGCTTTCATCAGAGGTGGCTTGGAGAGGAAATAGCATATATACATATTATATATATATATATATATATATATATATATATATATATATATAAATGCTCAATGGGGTATAGACAGCTGGAGTAAGAAGGAGAGAAGGGGGACAGAAGGAAGGGGGGAATGTGAGTGATGGAGGAGAGGATGGACCATGGGGGGGAGAGTGGTCAGATATAACACATTCTCTTTTTTACTTCTTGCAAGGGGCTGGGATTGTATGGTCTGTCCAGGACCATAGGGCTGGGTGGATGCTGGACCTAAGGGGTTGTATGTGGGCTCAGGGCCTCTTGGCCCCAGGGCCGGGATCTGTCTACTGTGCCACTCAGCTACCCTACAGCAGAGACAGAGTGAAAGGAGAGAGAAAATATAGTACATGGTAGTGGAGAAGTACGAATGGAGGGAGTTGCGATCAGCAAAGGCAACAGTGGAAAAACATAGAAGTAACTTTTGTGATGGGCTTATCATAAAGAATGTAATCCCCCCATGACAGAGCTGGTGGTGTTGGAACACAGACTGAACCACATTTTTTATTATTATTATTTTTTTGGGGGGGTCGGGGGTTGCAGCTCAAATGAGGCTGGGTGGCCTACCTGGGGCCGCATAGCAGGGTGATCATTGGGTGTCTGAGGCTGGATTTGGACCCAGGTGCTCCTGGTTCAAGGGCCAATGCTCTGTCTGCCACCTGGCTGCCCCTACTATTATTATTACTATTTTATTTTATTTTGTGTCTTTTTTTTTTTGTTTGTTTTTGCAGGGCAATAGGGTTGGGGTGGCTTGCATGTCACACAGCTAGGTGATTGTTAGGTGACTGCAGCTGGATTTGGGCTTCGGTGCTCCTGGCTCCAGGGCCGGTGCTCTGCCCACTGTGCAACCTGGCTATATCTATAATTATTATTTATTATTATTTTTAATTTGATTTTTTTCTCTCCTCTTTACTTTATCACTCATGCAGGTCTATATTTTTGGGGGAGGGGTATTATGTTTACTCTTAAACAAGAATATTTTAGTAATATATATAAAAAACATAATTTGTACAATTTTAGAATAAATAAATAAATAAATGGGAAAAAAGTAAATACAAGATAATTTTAGTGGGAGTTACTAGCAGTTGAAGGAGTTAGGAAAATCTTTTTAAGAAAGTGCTGCTTGAGGAAATGATTATAGTAGTCTGCTGTTTGATAAACCCAAAGAGTCCAGCTATTGGGATAAAAGCTCTCTCTTTGATAAAACCTGCTGGGAAAATTGGAAGTTAGTAATGGAAGAAACTTAGATTAGACCAACACCTCACACCCTATACCAAGATAAGATCAAAATGGATATAGGATTTAGACATAAAAAATAATACTGTAAGCAAACTAGAAGATCAAGGAGTAGTTTTTAATTTATTTTTATTCTCATTTTGTACAATTTTTTTACATTAATAAAATATTCTTGTTTACAAGTAAACAAAATACCCCTCCCCCCATGAATATAGATAGACTTGTTTGGGCGAAAAAAGTAAAGGGGAGAGAAAAAAAATTAAAATTAAAAAAAAATAATAGTAATAATTGTAGGTATGGCCAGGTGGCACAATGGACTAAGCCCCAGCCCTGGAGCCACGAGCACCAGAGTCCATATCCAGCCTCGTAAACCCAATAATCACCCAGCCATGTGACATGCAAGCCACCCGATCCCCACTGCCCTGCAAAAACCAAAAAGAATGAAAAAAAAGACCCAAAATAAAATAAAATAGTAATAATAGTAGGGGTGGCTGGGTGGCAGACAGAGCATTGGCCCTTGAGCCAGGAGCACCTGGGTCCAAATGCGGCCCCAGACACCCAAAGATCACCCTGCTATGTGGCCCCAGGAAGGCCACTCAGCCCCACTTGCCCTGCACCCTCCCCCAAATAATAATAACAAAAAATGTGCTTCAGTCTTTGTTCCAACACCAACAACTCTGTCATGGGTGGATCACAATCTGTATGATAAGTCCATCACAAAAGTTACTTCCATATTTTTCCAACGTTGCCATTGCTGATCGCAACTCCCTCCTTTCTTATTTCTCTACTAGCATGTACTATATTTTCTCTCTCCTTTCACTCTGTCTCTGCTGTAGGGTCACTGAGTGGCACAGCAAACAGATCCCTGGTCCTGGGGCCAAGAAGCCCTGAGCCCCCATACCACCTCTTAGGCCCAGAATCCACCTGGCTCCATGGTCCTGGGCAGGCCTTCCAATCCCAGACCCTTGCAAGAAGTAAAAAAGAAAATGTGTTATATCTGACCACTGTCCCCCCATGGTCCATCCTCTCCTCCTTTATTCACATCCCCACCCCTTCCCCCTGCTCCCCCCTCCTTCTTACTCCAGATGTCTATACCTCATTGAGTATACATGCTGTTTCCTCTCCTAGCCATCTCTGATGAGAGCAAAGGTTCCCTCATTCTCCCTTGCCTCCCCCCTTCCATATCATTGCAATAGCTCATTGTAATAAAAAAAATCTTATTATGTGAAATATCTCGGACTATTCCCTCTCTTCTTTTTCTTTCTCCCATTCCATTTCCCTTTTTTCCCTATTGACTCCATTTTTACACCATATTTTATCTTTGAATTCTGCTTTCTCCTGTGCTTCAACTATAAAAACTTCTACCTGCTCTATTAACTGAGATGGTTCATATGAATATTATCAGTATCATTTTTCTATACATGCAGTTCATCCTCATTAAGTCCTTCATATTTCCCCCCTCTCCTCCAATCTCCATGCTTCACCTGAGTCCTGTATCTGAAGAACAAACCTTCTGTTCAGCTCTGGCCATTCCAACAGGAACATTTGAAATTCCCCTGGTTCATTGAAAGTCCATCTTTTTCCCTGGAAGAGGACATTCAGCCTTGCTGGGTAGTTCATTCTTGGCTGCATTCTAAGCTCTTTTGCCTTCCGGTATATTGTATTCCAAGCCCTACGAGCTGCCAATGTAGTTGCTGCTAAGTCCTGAGTGATCCTGACTGCAGCTCCATGATATTTGAACTGTGTCCTTCTGGCTGCTTGTAATATTTTCTCTTTGACTTGGGAGTTCTGGAACTTGGCTATAATATTCTTGGGGGTTGGTTTTTTGGGATCTCTTTCTCGGGGGGATCGGTGGATTCTCTCCATTTCTATTTTGCCCTCTGCTTCTAGAATATCAGGGCAATTTTCCTGTAGTTATTCTTTGAAAATGATGTCAAGGCTCTTTTCCTGATCATGACTTTCAGGTATTCCAATAATTTTCAAATTATCTTTCCTAAGTCTGTTTTCCATATCAGTTGTTTTTTTCAATGAGATAGTTCACATTTTCTTCTAATTTTTCATTTTTTTTTTGGTTTTGAAGTATTGATTCCTGATTTCTGGTAAATTCATCAATCTCCCTGAATTCTATTCTTTGTCTGAAGGATTTGTTCTCCTCAGAGAGTTTTCTTATCTCTTTTTCCATCTGGCCAATTTTGCTTTTTAAAGCATTCTTCTCCTCAATAACTTTTTGAACTGTTTTATCCATTTGACCTAAGCTGGTTTTTAGCATGCTATTTTCTTCAGCATTTTTTTGGATTTCCTTGACTAAGCTGCTGACTTCATTTTCATGTTTTTCCTGCATCTCTCTCCTTTCTTTTCCCAGTTTTTCTTCCAACTCCCTCATTTGATTTTCAAAGTCTTTTTTGAGCTCTGTCATAGCCTGAGCCCAATTTCTGTTTTTCTTGGAATCTTTAGATGCAGGAGCTTGTGCTTCATCATCTTCAGATTGAGTATTTTGATCCTTCTTGGGCTCATTTGCAAAATATTTCTCAATGGTTTTCCTCTTGTTTCTTTGCTTGTTCATTTTCCCAGCCTAAGCCTGTTTTTTGGAGTGCTTCCTGAGCTTTTGGGACACTCCCACAAGGGTCTCAGTGTGTGAGGTTCTGTCCTTCCTACTGGTCTATGAATGACCATAAGCGCCCCCCTCTGCCATGGGGCTGAGGGCTGAGGTGGGGGGGGCTGTTGTTCTATGGGGGGCCCTAGCCTGGGATCAGGATCTGAATGTGGTCCTGTTCCAGAGGCAGAGGACAGAGGACAGAGCTCTGAAGTCTCTCTTCACTCCCCTCCCTCAGCTCAATGGGCTCATGCCCTGAAGGCTCCTGCTTACCAGCCCTGCCTGCTTCTGTTTCCAGGTATGGGCTGCTTGCTGTGTGCCCTGAGGGCTGGGCTCCACGTGCTCACTCTGGCAGAGGTCTTGCTGTTCCCCCATTTTGTGCCAGTGCTCCCCGGGGTGTAGCTCAGGAGACCCCCTGCTGCTGTGAGCCCCGGCTCCCAGCGCCCTGGGGCTGACTCCAGGAGGCTGAAGTTCTTTTGCTCTGGCAGGCCACCCCTCTGGTGGGCCACCCCTCCAACCCTGGGAGCAGAACCTTTCTGCTCTTTTCCAGGTTACCTTGAGTAGAAGAACTGCCTCACTGGGTCCCTTTGTGGGTTCTGTCTCTCGAAAGTTTAGTTAGAGTCCTTAGTTTATGAGTTTTTATCAGAGAGCTCCTAAGACTCCATCCCTTCATGTCACCATCTGGGCTCCGCCCCTATCAAGGAGTAGTTTACCTGTCAGATCTATGGAAAGGGAAGCAGTTTATGACCAAGGAAGAGATGGAGAACATCACTAAAAACAAACTAGATGATTTCAATTACATTAAAAAGCTTTTGCACAGACAAAGCCACTGTAAGCAAGATCAAAAGGAATGTGGTAAACTGGGAAACAATATAACTAATGTTTCTGACAAAGGACTCATTTCTAAAATATACAGAGAACTGAGTCAATTTTGTTTAAAAAGCCATTCCCCAATTAGCAAATGGTCAAAGGATATGCAAAGGCAATTTACAGATGAGGATATGAAAGCAATCCATAGTCATATGAAAAATTGCTCTAAATAATTACTTATTAGAGAAATGCAAATTAAAGCTTCTCTGGGGTACCACCACACACCTCTCAGACTGGCCAATATGACCAGAAAGGATAATGATCATTGTTGGAAGGGTTGTGGGAAATCTGGGACACTATTACATTGTTGGTGGAGCTGTGAACTCATTCAGCTTTTCTGGAGAGAAATTTGGAACTACACCCAAAGGGGAACAAAAATGTGCATACCCTTTGATCCAGTAATACCACTACCATGTCTATACCCTGAAGAGATGATGAAAAAGGGTAAAAACATCACTTGTACAAAAATATTCACAGCAGCCCTGTTTGTGGTGGCAAAGAATTGGAAATCAAGTAAAGGTCCTTCAGTTGGGGAATGGCTTAGTAAACTGTGGTATATGTATGTCAGGGAAGACTATTGTTCTATTAGAAACCAGGAGGGAGGGGCAGCTAGGTTGAGCAGTGAATAGAGCACTAGCCCTGGAGTCAGGAGTATCTGAGTTCAAATCTGACCTCAGACACTTAATAATTATCTAGCTGTGTGGCCTTGGGCAAGCCATTTCAGCCCATTGCCTTGCAAAAACTAAAAAACAAAACAAAACAAAAAAAGAAACCCAGGAGGGATGGGAATTCAGTGAAACCTGGAGGGATTTGCATGAACTGATGCAGACTGAGATGAGCAGAACCAGAAAAACACTGTGCACCCTATAAGCAACATGGGGGTGATGTTCAGCCTTGATGGACTTGCTCGTTCCATCAGTGCAACAACCAGGGACAATTTTGGGCTGTCTGCAATGGATAATACCATTTGTATCCAGATAAAGAGCCCTGGAGTTTGAACAAATTTCAAGGACTATTCCCTTTAATTTAGAAAAGAAAACACAGATATCTTATTGTCTGATCTTGTTATCTCTTATACTTTTTGTTTCTTCCTTAAGGATGTGATTTCTCTCTCATCACATTCAATTTGGATCAATGTATAGCATGGAAACGTTGTAAAGACTGACAAATTGCCTTCTGTGGGGGGTGAGGGGAAGGAGGAAGATTGGGGGCAAAATTGTAAAAGTCAAAAAAATTAAATCTTTAAAAAAAAAGAAGGTGCTGCTTGAACTAGTGAGAAGGCATGGGAGTTGGAGCACTAAGGATGATCAGGGAATAGGAATAGGGAGAAGGATGGTTTGGCTGGATCTTGGAATTCAGAAGGACCTGTAATGTAAACTTAAGCTGAAAGGTAGGGTGGAGCTTAGAAGGACCAAGAAGCTATATAGCAGTTTTACATTTCATTCTAGAAGCAATAGGCTATCACTGGTATTGAATAGATAGCAATTGTATGGTCAAGTCTGTACTTAACGAAAATCATTTTACTTCGATTTTAGTTTGGAGGGTGGATTGAAGTGAGGAGAGGATTTAGATAGGAAGACTGATTAGAAAACAATGGCAATGATCTGTGAAGGAGTGATGTGGGCTTTGGCAGAACAGAATGTTTGCCTTGGATCCAATGATATCTGTCAATCAGATGGCGGATGAGGTAGAATGAAAGGTGTTGCTGGTGATTGATGAGTAAGGAAATAGTAAATTGGAATTCTATCTTATATTGATAACTGTTCACATTTATATAGTTTTGCAAAGTCCTTCACTTACTTTATTTTGATTGATTCTAACAAGCACATAAGATAAGTGCTATTGTTACTCCCATTTTGCAGTTGAAGAAACTAAGGGTGAGAAAAGATAAATGTTGCCCACTATCATACAGCTAGTAAGTACATGGGAAGGACGGAAAGAAATTCTTTCTGTTCTCAACTCACTGAAATCCTCCCTCCCAAATCTGATGCTGATGAAGACCCAAGATTCACACACATGTAATTTCCTAGGACTCCTTTTCCCTTATCACTAAGAAAGGGACAAAAAATAATTTTTCCATTTACAATTTTCTTTCCCTTTTACATAATTTTGAAACTTCTTTTTCCAGTTTGATTTGCTTGTGACATTCATCTTAATCTGGAATAGAACATACATTATAACTTCTCTTGGCTCTATAATCTCTAGACATGACCCTGAGCCTTGTAGGGATATCTTGCACATAGCCAAGAAATAAGAGTTTGACACAACTAGTCCTTTTTAATCTAGTTTGATAGATTCTCTGTACCAAACTCAAATATCCACTGGTATTCTTGTTTGTTCACCTTCTTGGGAAAAGATTTAGACAGAAAAATCCCAAAAGGGAATCTCTTTTAGGAGAATACAGTGATCTGGAAGATTTTATGACAAGGCATCAGGAGTAGATGGATTATATACATTTGAAATCTAACAATGCTCAAAAATGGAGAGCTATTTTCTTTTCTTTCTTTTCTTCTTTTTTTAAAAAAAATAATCTCTTAATAAGACCTGGATTGAAGTCCCAGTTCTGCTACATAAAAAATTAAGTGTAAGGGGAATCTTGAATCAACAAAAAGTAGTGTAGCAGTTGAAAAAGCATAAGGTTGAAAATCAGAAGTTCTGGGTTCAAATTCTGATTCTTCTCTTTATTACATATGTGTGTTTAGGTAAGCCATTCTACTTTTACTTCAGTATTTTCAACTTTAATATAGGACAAGGAATAGATTAGATGCTTTCTATATTTCTTTTAACTCTATATGATCTATAACTATTTATTCCCAAAACAGATACCTACCTATTAAAAAACATGACAAAAATCAGTGATAATGTTCATTGAAATCTATAGATGTTCTTAAAAAATTTCTTATTTCACAAATTTTTCTTATTCCTGATATCAGTCCTGATCTCAAGAGGCAGGCAGGAAAACAGGATTTGTTAAATATGGAAATTCTTTAAACCCTGGTAGTTTGATATATGTATGTATGCATGTATATATATATATATATATATATATATATATATGTAGTTATAGTTATAGTTATAAAATATTGGAATTAGAAGAAAATTTTAGGAATAATTTTCTCAAACTTCCTCACTTTATAAATGAGGAAACCTGAGACCCAGAGAAGTTTATGCTTTTTCAACACCATATAGCTAATCAGTGACAGAGGTTAGACTAAAACTCAGTTTTGTTGTCAACTTATTGGGGTTTTTTTTGTCCAGTACTACACCACTTCTCTGGGTTGCTTTGGAGTACAAAAATGAGGGGGAGAAATATTAGGAAAAAAATGGAGCTTCTATTTTTTGAAAAAAAAGTTTGGGGAGAAGATTCTCTAGTAGGTCATTTTTCTACATGATAGTTGAAGGTCTCCATGTCAAGGCATCAGAAGTATGTGGATTACATACATTTTAAAATTCATATGTTTTGAAAACTAGAGAGGGGGAAGCTCTTGGCAAATGCATTTGTGTGCCTGTGTGTATGTGCCTCTGTATGTGTGTGTTTATCAAATTTCAAACATTTGAAAAGTAATCCCAGACGTTCCAGTCCAAACCACAGTGAGGTTCATCTATCTCCAGTAATAAGTTCCAATCCTTCTGCTGTGTGGTCTTTTGAATCCACAGGTTAGGACCTTATTTGGCCTGTCATACTTCACCCTGAGTTCTGCCTGTTTAATGCATTCTTTAAAATAGGTTAAAAAAAAAAAGCTAAATTCTATCCTCTGATATAGTAACACTATTCCCAGGAGCCAGCTTTTGGCTTAATGGTTTCACTGTGTTTTAAGTGTTTTAAGTCCATTTATAAATAAATTGGGTTATACCAGCCTTTTTTTTTCTTTTGGTAATGCATATCATGAAAAATGAACAGTCATCTTTAAATAGATTTTCTCTTACTGCCAAATACATTATGTGAAAAATATACTCCACATGTCAGACTAACCCCCAAGGTCTAGTAGAGGGAGCACTACACTAGTCTAGGTGAGGCTGTTGCTGTTCTTTCCAGAAAAGAAACTGGCCAGGCACCGATCTTTGTTTTAGACAAGTCTGAGAAGAACAGGGAGCAAAGAGAGTCTCCTATGCATCTCTGGAAAGGGTCCTTTACATAGACAGGACTATCCATGAATCTGGTATTGGTTAATCTTTGCTTCAGCATCTAAAATGATGCTTATCATTTCATTTTCCAAAATCAAAACTATGCTGGAGATTTTTATTACCAACCCAGAGCTAAACTCCTTAGCCAGACATCAAAAGTTTCCTTCTTACCTGCATCTGCTGTTCCTTCCCATCATGACTCCCTCTCATCTCCACCAATTTGAGAATTTCATAGTGATTCCCACAGATAACCTTCACTATTGCTTATACTTTTGTTGGAAATCTACCTGTAATGAATGTTCTTCTCTTCTAATTCTATCATAGCCTTTGCTTTCTTCAAAACCTACACCAAAAACCTTCCAAAAAGCCTTGCAGATTCAGTCTAACCATTCCACTTTCCATACACAATTCAGATGATTTTCTTGCTTTGTCTTCTTAATAATTTTCATGTGCTATTTGACCTTACTTTAACTGGTCTTTACTTATAACCTGTCTTCTAGACATTTGTCTTGACTTTTTAGTTAGATTATTCATTTTTAAAGGCACTTTTTCTAGTGTTTGTGTGTGTGTGTGTGTGTGTGTGTCCGCTCTAGCTAGAACCTGGTATAGTCAGAAATGCTCTGGATTAGGAAGCAAAAGATTGTGACTTTGGGCAGTCTACTTAATCACTTTGAACTTTACCGTTCTTTCTTCTAAAATGAGGAGCTTGAATTAGATGTTCTCTAAGGTCCCTTATGGCTCTGCAATGATGATCCTAAGATCTAAGATTCCTACCACACTAGGTGAGTTGTTATTAGGTCTAATTGTGAAGAGAAAAAGGTTACGATATTCCCCGCCCTGCCTCTTCTTCCAGTGGACTCTTCTGACAGCTGATGGCTTCCTACCTTGTCTCTCATTCCCACTGGGCTCTGCAGTCAGTTTTCTGCTAAAGATTTATCTAATGATTGCTTCAGTTCATGCCTGTGGGAACCCTTAAAGACTGGATGGTAGCTGGGTGACAAATTGGATAAAGTTTTGGACCCATCATGAAGACATCTTCTTGAGTTCAAATCTGACCTCAGACACTTACTATAAATATTTTTGTACATTTGGGTTTCTTCCCCTTTTTTTTGTGATCTCTTTGAGATATGGACCTAGTGGTGGTATTGCTAGATCAAAGGGTAGGCACAATTTTATTGCCCTTTGGGCACAATTCCAAATTGCTCTTCAGAAAGGCTGGAATCCAGTTTGCTTTCAAGTCAAGACCACATCTTCCTGATTTCATTGGTCCTTTTCAAGAACAAAGGACAAACAAAAATAACAATGAAAATGAGATAGATAAGGAAATGGCAATCCATTGCACTAGCTCTGCAAAGAAAACTACAGCAACTTGAAGATCAGTTCAGAGTTATTAACTGCACATGATAGAACTTTAATGTGGCAGATAATAGGGAATCTATGAAGTTGGAGAAAAATTCATCCTATTTTCATGAACTGCTAAAACCTAGCATTTCCTCCCATTATTGAATAAAGTCAATTCACAAGTATTTTCTTCACAATTAGAATGTACTGTAATTATATAAGCAAAAGTATCTTTTTTTTGTATGGACTCATAGTTAGAGAGAGAATTATTGTCATGCTCTTCTGCTCAATTATCCTTTTCTGAATATTTTTTTCCCTAAAACAGTTACATATAAATATTAAAGAATGAAGTAGGAATCTTTAGATTGTGAAGTAAGAAAGAAAAATAGGGGGAACTAAAACCCAAGTCATGTGAGAAAATAATGAGAAAGTTTAAATATCCTCATGGATTCATATCATCTAGCTTAGCCAAATTATAACCTTGGATATTGAAAAAAATTTCAAATGGGGACTGAATCACATTTGTGAAGAACAAAAGGACTGGCTACTGATAAATAAATTATATTACTTATATAATTTATTTACAATATATTCCCCACAATATATTTGTTGTTCAGTTTTTTAGTCATGTCTAACTGTTTGTGATTCCATTTGGAGTTTTCTTGGTAAAGATCTAGAGTGGTTTGCCATTTACTTCTCCAGATCATTTTATAGGAGAGGAACTGAGGCAAACAGGGCAAATTGACTTGCTCAGGGTCTCACACAGCTAGGAAGTATCTGAAACTTGATTTGAACTCAGGTCTTTATGATTTCAGGCCTAGGACTCTATCCAAAGGGACCTAACTGGCCTTATAATTAAAACATGATAATTATTATTTTTAATGTACTTAATATTGTGTGTAATTTATAAGAAATCAATAATTTATATACATCCAATGATTCTAAAAATTAAAAAAGGTAAGATATTTAAAAACAGAAACAAAAAAGTAGTTACCTATCTCACTAATTCTGAATTTTATTTATGTGAATTAGGGAAAGATTTTAATAGATTTGGAACTTGAATGGAACTTGGAGACCATCAAAGTTCATTTTACATTTGAAGAAATTAAGAGTGAGAAATTAAGGTAAACCCAGGGTCATACAGTTGGCAAGAATTTGAGATAGGATTTGAATTTAGGACTTCCTGATTCTAAAGCTTACTGCTCTATTACCATATCAACTCTCTGAATTAAAGGTAGTGATCCATACAGGGATCAAATTTATAATTTTGGCATTATTAGCACCATACTCTAAGCTACTAAGTTAACTAGACTTTAACTTTGCACTACTAAGATTCTTTCCTCATCAGCACTCATTTTTTCTTTTCTACAATTTGAAGAGGTGGAACCAGGATAAAGTCCCTTCCAAACCTAAACGTATCTTAATTTTTATGAATATTATATGTACTATTGAGATCATAGCAGGAGGATCAAATATAAGTTTGGCTAGATTGGAGTGGTGATCCAGGGAGTTTTGAAAGGTGAGTCAGTATCTATCTAAAGAATACAGAGGTTCATAGTCTTAACCAGATCAGGATCTATCAGGAATTCCCATGGTTTGAAAGATTTCCATCCAATTGCTTTGTACTGGGCTTATTCAAATGTTCTTTCTGGGACTGATCTGAAATCTATCTCTAAGTAGCTTCCAAACATTACTCCCAAATTTGCATTCTGCAGACAACAGAATGATATTAATCTTTTTTTTATCTTATAAACTTTTCAATTAATTATATATCATAGAATTTAAGGAATGGAAGTGATAAAAAGTTATCTAATCCAACCTGCACCTGACCAGGTGGTGGCTTTCTGATATTCCAGAAAATAATGCTTTACTACTCCATCCTTATTGCTATTCCTCCCCCAAATTATTATCTATATGATGTATGTGTATATATATGTACATATATACATATATGTATCATGTTTATATGTGTATATGTTGTCTTTCTCCAGTAGAATGTAAGCAAGCTTCTGGAAGGCAAAGCATTTCAATTTTCTTTTTGTAACCCCAGTGCCTACCTACAACAGTAGTTGGCACATGTTCTTTAGTCTTGTCCCCATATGGGGTTTTCTTATTAAGCTTTGCAAATGGTTTACCATTTTTTTCTCCAGTTCATTTTACAGATGAGAAAACTGAGGCAAACAGGATTAAATGACTTGTCCAAGATCACATAGGTAGTGAGTATCTGAAGCCAAATTTGCACTTGGATCTTCCTGAGTCCAGGCTTATTGCTCTATTCACTGAACCATTTACCTGTCCTAAAGTGACTGGCATAGTCGGCGCTTAATATTTATTGATGGACTCAGTGATAAGGAGAGGATAACTGATTCCTATATTCCATTTAGAATCTGTTGTTTTTAACAAACATCCATTCTCCTGTTCTCTGAAGAAATGTGAAAATGTTGGGGTCCACTACTATAGATAATAAAAAGTTCCTGAAAGTTTCCAAGCTAGGAAATAATTGAATAAAATCAGAATTTTAGGAAGGTAAATCTTGCTGGGGTGCGTCCAGGCTGTATTGAAGTGGGTAGAGGCTGAGGAAGGCATCCCAGACAGATTACCCTCATAATTGACTAGCTGTAACACAATAAGGACTTATAATTGAGTAATAGTGACTGGGAAGGAAAAAATGTATTGGAGAGACTTTGAGAAAGAAGAATAAACAGGACTTAAAGCTAAAGGGATTTGGGGGGGTTGTGAAGGGGATGAAAATTTTATTTGGCATTAAAAGTCCTTACTAGTCACTTCTGACCCCTCTCCACTCCACTCCCCTTTCCAGTCTTCTTTCACTTTCCTTACATGTCTTTGTACTCTTTGATTCAATGATTCCAGTTTTCTGGTTCTGCCATGAACAAGACACTGTCTCTTGGCTCCAGGCATTTTCTCTGTCTCCCACACCTCAATTTCTTTCTCTTCTCCTCTGACTGCTGAACTCCCTGGTTTCCTTCAAGTCTCACATAAAATTCTTTCTTTTATAGGAAGCCTTTCCTAATCCCTCTTGATTGTAGTGCCTTTCCTCTCTCAATATATATTATATACAACTTGTTTATACAAAGTTGTTTTTTGTTTTGGTTTTTTTTTGCATGTTGTTTCCCCTATTGGTTTCTCAATCCCTCAAGGTCAGGAACTGTCAAAATTTTCTTGGTATCACCAGTACTCAGCATAGTGTCCGGTAAAAAGTAGGCACTTTAATTGTTCATATTTGTCTTTCTTTCTGGAAGAAGACCATGACATTAGGGAGATGATGCCACAGCAAGCAAGTGAACTGAATATAGTGAGGGAGGATGTTGAAAAGTTACCAGTCTTGCTTTCTCCTCTGCAGCCATCTGGGCCCAATTGCTGACTATGGATCAGGATGACTAGATATAGTCCTGAATGCAGTGAAAAGCCTTGGTTTTTTAAGTTAGGTTTTCTCCAGATTAGTTTGATTGAAGTAATGCCCATTCAGTCATTAAGGTCAGGAAAGAGAGAGATGAGGCAAGGAGACCAAGAATAACCACTTCCAAAAAAGAAGAAATAATTTGTGTGTGTGTGTGTGTGTGTGTGTATACTCACACAAATATAAATGCAAATAATTCACACACACTCACACACATATATAATTAGATAGACTGACTGAATCAAAGCTCTTAGGGAAGGATTCTAAAATTCTATTATACAAAGATACTAAGCTTTCAAATTTGGGCAACCTGTTGCACAGTAGAAGAAAAGTCAGGAGAAAACTGATTTGGGGGTAAGGTAAAAAGTTATGAATGAATTTTAAACATGATAGGATAAGAGATTTAGAGATAGGAACCTTAGAAGCCACTCTTATGTTAGGCATGAACAAGCTCAGTGAGATAAAGTGAATTGCTTAAGGCTATACAGCCAGAATGCATCAGAAGTGGCATCTGAACACAAATATTCCTGACTCTAAATCCAGTATTCATGATGAATCTGAGTTGATGGTGGTACATCAAATGGAAATTTCCAGTAGGCATTTGGAGATGTAGGGAAGGGAACTTGGGAGGGAGGTCAGGGTTGCTAAGGCTTTGGATCTACAGAACATGTAATTACAAATTTACAGCAGAATACTGACACAAATTGAGAGTTTTTGGACTGGGAGTTCAGTCATACCCATGTCGCCAGTGCCCATTAAATTCATAGATCTGCTTTCCTTATTATGCAGAAATTCCATTTCATAACTGCCATCAGACCCTCCAGGCAGGGTAATTCTGAGAGATTATTCTTCATCTTGGGTGGCTCAAACCTTGGACTTTGGCTTTAGCAATGAAGAACACCACCCGAAATGTTCTATCATCTAAAAATTTGCTCACAAGTTTGGTTAAATGTTGCACTAAGCAGCAAAATTAGAAAATTATTCCACCCTTAACCTTAATTACCACTGTGATGCTAACTCACTAGGATTTAGGAAAAAGCCCTTCATCCAAACTTCAGCAGGACTTTTGCTTATGTTGTTAATTTTTAATTATCCACATTAAGGCGAGGGTAGATAAGGATAGATGGATAGATAGATAGATAGATAGATAGATCATAGATAGAGATATGTTATTAAGCACTAACATATGACAGACACTGTCCAAAGCATTGGTCACAAACATAAGCACGCAAGGCAGTGTCTATTTTCAAGAGCTTGCATTCTAAAGGGAGAAGAGAACAAACAAAAGAAAAGTAAGAGGGCACGAGTACATGTGATGACTGAAAATGATAGTCTAAGTTAGAACAAGATGAGGCAAAAACAACTATCAGAGCTGTATAGGTAGCACGATTGGAGATAACTTGAAAGTGGAATGGAGCTCAATTCAATGATTCCTGAGTTCTTTAAGACTGTAAGTAGAGTGTAAGTTTTGCTAGATTCTACCAAGCTTGAAAAGTTTCAGGTGTAGATTTGTGATAGACTACATATGTTCCAATTTGAGGTATCCAAGTGCATTACAATTTTTTTTTGTTTTTGAAATTCAGGATGTCAATGTGCCAAATTGGAGGAATTGAGATCTATATTGGTAAAGGTATATCATGATTGGTATAAAAATCATACATTTTTTGACCTACTGAAAGAAGTAAAAGTGACTGACTCAACAAGCTGAGGAGTGACAATAATTATTTTGTGAAGACATATATAAGAATATAAGCTTGAGGGTAGAAACTATTTTTCTTTGTATTTCCAGTGACTGGCATTGTCTTCCATATAGTAGGCCACTGACTAAATGCTTGTTGAGTTGAATGACCTTGGCAAGAAAGAAGGTCAACAGTCATAAACGATGCCAACAGATGTTTTAATGGTAGAACACAAGATCTAGTCCATATTCTTTATTCAACCACATTCAAAGTTATTGGGTTGGAAGCTTCTTCTTCTTCTTCTTCTTCTTCTTCTTCTTCTTCTTCCTCCTCCTCCTCCTCCTCCTCCTCTCTCTCTCTCTCTCTCTCCCTCTCTCTCTCTCTCTCTCTCTCTCTCTCTCTCTCTCTCTCTCTCTCTCTCTCTCTCTCTCCCTCTCTCTCTCTCTCTCTCTCTGTGTCTCTCCTATTACCAACATTTCTTATCTTCCCTGTGCGACATTCCATTTCTTTCATATTCTCTTGGCCTTATTATGAGTATCATTCTTTCTTTTGTGTACTCAAAATGATCTCTATTATCATAATCCCTTTCTTTGAGTTTTGTTGAGACTATCTCTAGCCCAACTAGAATGGAAGTGCATCAGCCCCTCAAGTCCTAATTCAACTGTTGATAGGCATGGAAGCTCTGATCTGATCTAGTTAGCCCCTCCCTTAGGGACCTGGTGACCCCCTATTCCCAGGGACCCATACACTTCATCAACTTTAGTCCCACTATAATTCAGAACTTTCAATCTGTGAGACTCAGTCATCCCTAGTAGTAGCAAGAATAATAAGTGTGTATCACCATTCCCATATTCCTTGAGTTTTAAATTTATATTCTATATTTCATCACACCAGTGGAAGACACTCAATTAATTAAGAGTCATTTACTAAGTACATGCAAGTCATTATGTTAAGTTAAGAAGACAAAAGTAAAGCTGCTCCTGCCCCCACCCCCAAGAAATTTTCATTCTTTTTGGGAAAATAATAGATGCATACACTGTTATACATAGTGTATTTGCAGAATGAACACTGTATTTTAGGAAGGAAGACTTTAGCATCTAAAAAGACTCCACAAAAACAAGATTACCTTAAGCTGAATCTTCACAGAAACCAATGATTTCAAGAAGCAGAAATGAGGAGAGCAAACATTTCAATGATTGGGGACAGCAAGGAAAAATATATCCAGATGAGTGGGACTTCCAGCAACTATGTCATTATGACTGGGACCACCAAGTATATGGGAAGGTAGGAAGGAGTTAGGCAATAAAAAGTTTTAAGTGCCCCCCAAAAAGGTAATAAGGAGACTCAAATTAATTGAGTAGGGACTGTACTGGTGTTTGTGTGTGTGTGTGTGTGTGTGTGTGTGTGTGTGTGTGTGTGTGTGTGTGTGTGTGTGTGTGTGTGTGTGTGTGTAAATGAATGTGATGTGATGTGTATATGTTGCATTCATGTGCCTGTGTGAGACAGAGAGATAGAATCAGGGAAACAGAGAAAGAGAGGCAGAATCAGAGACAAAGTGAAATCTGCATCTAAATTAAGTCACTGGCAGCTGTGTGAAGGATGAATTGTAGAGACTTCAGGGAAGATCAAAAAGGAAGATTTTACAGCTGTCCAAGCGAGGTGATAAGGTTCTGAACTGGAGTGGTTATGTCTTAGAGGAAAGGGGACATATGTGAGAAATCTTGTGGAGATAGAAACAATAAATTGATTGGGTATGTGGATGAGTGAACAGTTAAGGATAAAACCAAGATTTTGAACTTAGTTGACTGGAACAATAGTGATATTTCCAACAATAATAAGACAGGGAAAGAAGTAGGGTTTTGTTTAAGGAAATGATAATGAATTTTGGGTTGGACATACTACATTTGTAATGCCCTTGGATATCAAATTTGAAATGTTCAGTTGGTGATGCAGGACTGGAATTTGAGAAAAATTAAGACTGGATGAATAGATTTGGGAACTGTCTGCATAGTGATGGTATCTGAATCTTTGGGAGCTTATAAGATGACCAAGAAAAAATTCAGGACAGAGTTATAAGAGGTATACTAAGAGCAGACATTCAGCTGGAAAAAAACTTATAAACTCAGATGGAACAGTAAAACAGGTAAAAGGAGAACTGAGGGAGAGAGCAGGTCACAAAAAACCAAAGAGGAGAAAGTATCAGGGAGGAGAAAATAGTTAAGAAAGTTCTAGAGACTTGAGAATTAAAAAATAAAACATTTAGATTTGCCATTGAAGAGATTATTGATGTTTCTATTGAATAATGGAATCAAAACCCAAATTGCAGAAGTTTGAGAAGAGGAGATTAAAAACTCAGGCAATGATTGTACATAATTTTTTCAAGGTTTGCCTGTTTTATCCTTCATTTTTGAGGAAGACCATGACATCAGGGAAGTGATGCCATGACAAGCACATGAATTGAATTTGAGTGAGGGGGACTATGCTATGTCACCAGTCTCACTTTCTCCTCTGGATCCATCTGAGTCCAATGGCCAGATATGATCGGATAACTGGAGATGATTATGGATATGAGGCAATAGTGTCAAGTGTCTGAGGTCAAATTTGAACTTAGGTCCTCCTAACCTCAGGGCTGGTGCTCTGTCCACTGCACCACCTAACTGCAGACATGGTAGGATCTAGTGAAGATTTTTTTTCTTCTGTTTTCTTTTAATTTTTCTAACTAATTGGGGAAATGGGTGTATCTGTAGGAGGACATTAAGTCGGTAGATAAGGGTATGGTAATTTTTCAAATTGCACAATGACAAAGATGTATAGCAATTGGAGATTCACTATTGCCTGTTTCCCATACAAGTGAGAATAATCACTTTTTTAGTTGCACAGTGATATTTATCACATAACCATTCCTTTAGAGAATATTTGTTGATAAATACTGCAGAAATAACAATAAAGAAGGGTCACCTTTCCAGTTTCTGAAGTTAAACCCTTGAACATCAGTTGAAAATGGTAGAGGAAGGAAAATAAAATTGTCCTCCTATATCCACCAAGTTGTAAACAGAAACTGATACAAAATTTGATAAAGAACAACAATGGAGAAGATCAGTTTACCCAAAGGAGAAAACAATAAAGAAGAACAGTAATAAAAAGCATAATTCTATCTGTCTACACAAAGAAAGCCTAAGGAGACAAATTTAATCTATGAGGTATCATAACCTCATAGGTATCAATAACAATGGATGAGCTATTAATTTGGACTTGAAAATGACTTTGGGAAAGAACAACCGATTAAAAATTCTTTTTTTTACAAATATTTTATGATTTCCAAATACAGTAAAAATTTTTAACAATGATTTAAAAAAATTTAGTTCCAGATTCTCTCCCTCCTTTGCTGTCCTTCCCCTTCATTGCAAAGGCACCATTTAATATAGGTTACATATGTGCAGTCATCCAAACATATTTCCATATAAGTTATGTTGTAAAAGAAAATACAGACAAAAAACCCCAAGAAAAATAAAGTTAAAAAATATTTCAGTAAGCATTTATACAGTATTTGTTTTTTCACTAAATAGAGATAGTATTTTTATTATGAATTCTTTAGAATCAGTTTGGATCATTGTATTGCTGATTATCTTCATTTCACTATTCATCAATTCATGTTGTCTTCCCAGATTTTTCTGAAAATGTCCTACTCATCATTTCATACACACACACACACACACACACACACACACACACACACACACACACACACACATAATTGGGGTTTATCCATTCATCTATCATCCATCTATTTTTTCTATCTATCTATCTATCTATCTATCATCTATCTATAATTAGAAGTTAACAACATAAGCAAAAGTCCTGCTGAAGTTTGGATGAAGGGCTTTTCCCCACATTCTAGTGAGTTATAAAGTTATAATTTTTTCTCCATTTTTGCTCTTTCTGGTTTAGGTATCAGCACTATCTGGGCCATCACCAGTTGTCTTGTTTTACTATTGGACTCCAGTGATTCTGGAGAAGAAAGTGAGACATGTCTTGGTGCAGTTCTGCCTCACTTAAATCCAATACACTTACTTGCAAGTCAAGATATCACCCTTATGATGTCATTGGTTTTCTTCAAGAAAGAAAGTTGAGGGGCGGCTAGGTGGCGTAATGGATAAAGCACCGGCCTTGGAGTCAGGAGTACCTGGGTTCAAATCCGGCCTCAGACACTTAATAATTACCTAGCCGTGTGGCTTTGGGCAAGCCACTTAACGCCGTTTGCCTTGCAAAAACCTAAAAAAAAAATTTAAAGAAAGAAAGTTGAACAACCATCTATGAATAGTAGTGGCTGCCCTCTGGTTACCCAATCTGTCAGTTTGAATTAGGAAATGTTGCTATTCCTTGGTGAATTTTTTTCACTTTCTACTTTACCTGTGGGCTCTAGGTTATCAGGGAAGTCTTCATTTTATATATCTTGGCCTTTAGCTGATACAATAATTTTTTTTTTTTTTGCAAGGAAAATGGGGTTAAGTGGCTTGCCCAAGGCCACAAGGCCAGGCAATTACTAAGTGTCTGAGACCGGATTTGAACCCAGGTACTCCTGACTCCAAGGTTGGTGCCCCATCCACTACGCCACCCAGCTGCCCTGATACAATAATTCTTAAACGATCTCTTCTTAATCTATTTTCTAGGTCAATTATTTTCTTTTTTTCTTTTTTTCTTTTTTTTTAGATTTTTCAAGGCAATAGGGTTAAGTGACTTGCCCAAGGCCACACGGCTAGGTAATTATTAAGTGTCTGAGGTCGGATTTGAACCCAGGTACTCCTGACTCCAAGGCCAGTGTTTTTCTATCCACTGCAACACCAACCACCCCAAGTCAATTATTTTCTAATGAGGTATTTCACATTTTTCTTCTTCTTTTTTATTCTTCTAACTTTGCTTTAGTGTTTCTTCTTCTTTTTATTTTTTTTAGGTTTTTGCAAGGCAAACGGGGTTAAGTGACTTGCCCAAGGCTGCTTTAGTGTTTCTTGATGTTTCATGCAGTCATTCATTTTCATTTAGCCAGTTCTAAATTTTAAGAAAATATTCTCTTCAGTGAGCTTATGTATGTCCTTTTCCATTTGGTCAATTATACTTTTTAAAGGAATTCCTTTCTTTAGTGGATTTTCCCCTCTTTTATCATTAGGTCTATTCTTTTTAAAGTGTTTCCTTCAATATTTTTTTGGTGCTTCCTTTACCAAGCTATTGACTCTTTTTTTCATGCTCATTTCTTTTCTCAAACTTTTTGTTAGCTCTCTTATTTGATTTTCAGAAATCTTTTTTGATCTTCTCTAAGACCCAATTTACACTTTTCTTTGAGGTTTTTCATTTAACTGCTTTAATTTCTTGTCTTCTGACTTTGTGTTTTGAGATTCTCTATCAATATAATAACTCTCTATGATTAGGTTTTTTTCCCTTTGCTTGCTCATATTTCTAGTATATTTCCTCACTTTTAATGCATGATAAAGTTGGGATCTTTTCCCTGGGTGTTTCAAGTTTCAGGTTTTTCATGCCATTTTTTATAGTTAGTTATAAGGATTCTAAGGGTTTATAACAGTTTCAGTTATTCCAAGGGGTAATGATCTGAGAAGAGGTGTCCTTTTTGCTCTCCTGTCTGTGATCTAGTCTGTGAATGACCACAAGTACTCTTCTTTACTCTGGATCTATGACTAGGTTCCCTGCTCCTGCTAGTGTTCCTCTTTTTTTTTTTTAATAGTGTTCCTCTTAATCATAAGTCTACAACTCAGAACTATGCATGGGCTATGCAACAGAGTCCTGTTCCCTGTGCCAGGAAAGTGTTCTCTGCAATCTTCTGACTAGTTGCCCTAGTCTCTTACCATCTGTGAACTGAGGGCTTATAAAACAGTGGCAAAGATTCAGTAGCCCCCAAAGCCTGCACCTGGTTTGTCAGACATGTCTTACACAAGAGTGACCTGCATGGGACTGTGAGTCAGATCTTTCCTGCCAACCTTCTAAGTTATTTTGGGTTAGTTCTATCCAGAAATTTATTTGAGGCTTTATTTTAATGTTGTTTGGAAGGGAATTTGGGAGAACTCAATGAGTCCCAGTATTTACTCTGCCATTGTGGTTTTACTCCTTCAAATAATTCAAAACTGGAGGAACCTAAGAACTACAACTATCTGGTACAGAAAATAGAGTGCTGGCACTGGAAACCACAACTAACTATGAGCCTGGGTAAGTCACTTACCCACTAACAGCCTCAGATTCTCCAACTGTATAATGTGGATGATGATACTAAACTCTCCCAGGCTTGTTATGAGGATCAAATGGGATATTTGTAATGTTCTTTGAAAAATTAAAGCACTATATAAATGATAGCTACTGTGACTGCTAAGAGGCATAGTCAAGATCATTATGGCTCAGGAGAAGCTGGATTTAGTTCCTGATTCTGACCTTTAATAATTGTCTGATCATAGGAAATTAATTTGTTTCATTTTCTTTATTTTTAAAGTACGGAAAATATTATCTATAGAGCTCAACACAGAATTTTGGTGAGGACAATATTGGGAGAATATATGAAGTATTTTGTAAACCTTAAAATATTACATTAACATTAGGCAATATTATTTTAGGTTTGATTTTGACTAATACAAAATTAATCGATGAAACAGAAGTGAAAGAATTAATGTAAATACAAGTGATAGGAACCTTATGAGAAATTGACTATTTCATCTTAGAGTTAGTGACAGATAATGAACAGAAAGCTGAACTCAACCTGATATGAACCTTGGATTTTGAAAAACAAGATTTCAATGAGTTTAGGAAAAGAATTTCATGGCTTAAAATTCTATAGTAAAGTTGACCCAGGAGGGATGGAATGTTGTCAAAAATGAAATCTTAATGACACAATGACAACTATTCCAATGAGCAAAGAAAAAAGGAATTAGATAAAGAAACTGATGTGGATATATCAGAACATAATGGACCAATTTAGGTTTTTATAGAAAACACATATAGAAGACAGAAGCAATGACTGGTAACCAAGGATAAATACAATTGTGATGAGGAGTTTTAAGAACTATACCAGGAGTGCTTAAGGTCAAAATGGTCTGACAATAAGCAGAAATTATTGATTTGATTATTCACCATTTTGTGACCAAGAAGAAGATCAAAGAATGATAGGAGTTCTCAAAAGAGTAGATGGGATGGATGATAATAAGATAAGATAGAGAGATGGCTGAACTACTTACCCCTCATTTTGTAACTACCAAGCAAAATAATCTTTATATCTGGAAAGCTAGAACAAAGACTATTTTATTGTTGTCTTAACTAGTTAATACACCTGATAATCTTTGAAAAAACTCTGGAGTAGAAGAGATTCAATGGGACTAAAGATGAGTTAATGCTCTGATTTTGAAATAAAAATGGAAGAAGTAAGATTATTTAAGCTGTAGGCTCATGAGCTTTACTTGCATGTCAGGCAAAACTCTAAATTATGTTATTAAAGGATTTCTAAGCATTTAGAAAGGGAAGTGGTGAATCGCAAAAGCCAGCATGGATTCATGAATAATAGGTAATGCCAAACTAACCTCATTTCCCCCCGACCCCCAGGACTAGAAGTCTGGTAGATAAGGGAAATGGCATAGATTCAGTATAATTCAATTTTAGCGAGGCATTTGACAAAATCTTTCCTGCTGACCTTGTGGGAAAAAAGAATATTTGGATATGATTTAACTGCCTTCAAATATATGAAGAACCAATAGAATGTTGTATTGTGGAGAAGATCAAACATATTAGATACCAGACACAGAATTAGAGGACATGGGTTCAAATATCAGTTCCATCTCTAAAGCATATATGAGGACTGAAGTTGTTCTGGAGAGAGACAGTGAGAGAGAGAGAGAGAGAGAGAGAGAGAGAGAGAGAGAGAGAGAGAGAGAGAGAAAGAAGAGAAATATCTCTATTGCCTTTTAAAGTATATTGGAGGGGACATCATCAGGGACATGGTGATGATGTCTTCAATTTTCTCAATAAAGTGAATAGCTAAGTCATCTGCTAAGAGGGCCATGAGGTTAGACTTAGGTGCATAAAGAAATCTTAGAATGGTCTCTGTCAGATGCATTATAGGAAGTTAGTCAAAAATGAATGTGAAGATATCTATGAAGAGTTAAGAATTCTGTAATGGAAGTACACAGTATAATCTTGTGACTTTCTCCAATAGCTCTTGGTGACTCAGGAGAAAATATAAACTCATAGTCCTTCAAGCTAGAAAGGGCCTTAGCTATCATCTAGTTCAATCTCTTCACTGAAGAAACTGAAACTTTAATAAACTACATCTAGTAGTAAGAATTTAACTTATTATCTATTGTTGCTGTTCAGCTCTTTAGTCATGTCTAACTCTTTGTCACCCTATGGATCATAGTGCCCATATGATTTTATTGAAAAATATACTAGAGTGGTTTGCTATTTTCTTCTCTGGTGGATTAAGGCAAACAGAGATTACATGATTTACCCAGTATCACACAGCTAGTAAGGGTCTAAGGACAGAACTGAACTCAGGTTTTCCTGACTCCAGGCCCATTGCTTTATCCACTGAGCTACCTATTATTACCTAATAAGCAGTAAATTTAGGATTCAGAACCAAATCCTCTGACTTCAAATCCAATACTATTTCCATTATCCTCAATTCAATTCAATAAACATTTATCAAGTAATTATCATGCACAGTCACTGTGCTAAATTCTTAGGATATAAATAAGAAAAAAATTTCTGCCCTCAAGGAGCTTACAATCTAATGGAGGTGAGAAAAAAGACAAAAGAGGATTGGAAGTTGGGAGAACACCCTATGGGATACTGAGCTCAGAGGCATTTGTTCAGTGGAGTTCAAACTAGGTAGCTCTGGAGATACAAAGTAGAGTACTTTGAAAGTTCTATTTCTATATTCTATAAAGACCCCTTTCAGGAGTTTGGTTTTTACCCCCTACCCCTTCAGAATGTAGAAGAGAAATGTGGTATCCAGGTTTGAATTAGATGTATGGTGATGAGATCAAAAGTGATGAACTTTGGGGCAAGGACAAGATAGTAGATTAAGAGCAAATCCCTGCCCACCCCCATCGCTGTTGAACTCACCCAGAATTCTACTTCAAACAACTTTAAAATAATCCTTGAATCAGATTTTGTAGCAATGAGAGTCAAAACAAAAGTCTGGGTGAGACATTTTTGCTGCCTGCAGTTGGCAAATAAAATAGTTGGATAGTAGTAGTAGTAGTAGTAGTAGTAGTAGTAGTAGTAGTAGTAGTAGTAATAGTAATAGTAGTAGTAGCAGCAACAGCAACAGCAGCAGCAACAGCAGCAGCAGCAGCAGTAGTAGTAGTAGTAGTAGTAAATATACCTAATATTTGTAGAGCACTAGTTTATAATGTACTTCACAGTATCTGAAATGACCTTCACAACCACTCATTGAGATAGGTGCTATTCTAATTCACATTTAAAGATAAAATTAAAAATAGTACTGTTCAGGAGCTTCAGAAAGTTAATTGTCCTACCAGATATGAGTTTTCCACAAAGCCATCATATTCATTCAAAAAACATCAATGAAGATTTTATTATGTGCTAGGTACTAAGTTAAGTTCTAGAGAAATCAAGACAAAGTCAAGAAAAACACACACACACACACACACACACACACACATATATATTACAGAATATATAAAACCAATTTTGGAAGGAAAAGCACATTGCTATCTTTTTAACATTCTCAACTGATTCAAAATTCTATCCTTTTAGACTACAACAATGGTTAAGAAAGATTCTATTAACAATCCCTTTGCCTATCTTATAAAACTCTAAAAATATTCAATTCAAGAAGCTTTTATCTTTAAGTACTTACTGCATTTAGAACCCTATACTGACTCTTAAGGGTCTGACTAGAGTTGGAAATTCCATATTAGTCCCAACTTAGTTACTTATGAGGATCTCTTAAAGACCTGGGAAGTCTAAATCATAGAGCTATGTAGGAATGACCCACTTTAGGCTTGTTAGAAAATTCAAAGTGTTTTGACTATTATTCTATTATAAAATGAATGTAAGAAGCACATCAACTAAGTCTAAGACTTAGTTTCCTGATGCCATTGAGGTTATAGTATTTGAGTATATATAGGCTATATGTGCATAAATATATATGAATATATAACATAACATTTATGTAGTATATGATAGTATTATGATATGAGTTCATATTATATACATAAGATATGTTTGTGTATATTTTGTACACATTAATATATGTATATGTATTGGTTCTGATTGGTTGGTTCTTGTCCAATCCTGAAGAAGACCAAAATGATATTTCTATGTAGTAGATAAGCTACAATGTGTCTATGGCTGATTAGACAAATACTAGCCTGGAATGCTCTATCACAGTTTGGGCACAAATAGTTCATGTGAACACATGGGGTGGGTTCTCTAAACTTATGCATCTCATGCATCTCGTGTTTCCTTTAGCTGCTTTAATTCTACTTCGCTCATATTGCATAACATCCTCTCTGAAGAAGGCCTGCCGTGCTGGGTGGTCCTGTGCCAGTGTCTCTCATGCTGCACAATCAACCTCAGAGTTCTTAACAAAGACCTTCAGAGTGTCCTCGTATCACTTTCTCTGCCCCCACTACAAGCACTTGCCCTGGGTGAGTTCCCCATAAAATAGTCTTTTTGGCAATTGTACATTTGGCAATCACATATTTTGTTGATTGTACATTAGTATTTTAACAATGAGGACAGTCAATCAGACTTGTGTTCTCTGTAGTAATGTTTGAATGCCTGGCAATTTAGCTCAAGAAATTACCTCAGTGTCCTTCAGGTGATCTTCGGAATCTTCCTAAAACAATTAAAATGTAAACACTTCGTTTTCAGGCATGGCCCTGGTAGGCTGTCCAGGTTTCACAGGTATACAACAATGAGGTCAGTACCACTGCTCTGTAGACCTTCAGTTTGGTAGTTAGTCTAACACCTCTTTTCTACCACATTTTCTTTCTGAGTTTCCCAAATGCTAAACAATTTCTGTCAATGGATGTTTCAATCTCATTATCAAGGTGTACCTCCTTGGAAAGTACAATGCCAAAGTAAGTGAACTTACCCACAGTATACAAAACTTTTCAAAATGGTTTCACATATGGATGGCATGTATATGTATGTATAAACACACACACAACACAAACACACACACACACACACAAAGAAGGATAGCTATAAGACTGATGATGGAAATGGGTCTAAAAGCTTAGAAAGGGTTGAGACTGGTCATAACATAAATATTACAAAATAGGAAAGCAATTAGATGGGAGAAAAACAATGTCTTTGTTCTCTGGGCTTAGTTGATGTGCTTTCATACATTCATTTTATAATAGAATAATAGTTCAAAACATTTTGAATTTTCTAAGAAATTTGAAGTGGGTCATACCTACATGGCTCTATGGGTCAGGCTTTCCATGTCTTTAGCAGAGTTTTCTGAAATGGGTATGAAATCACAAGAACCTCAAAAGTAACTAAATTGTAACTAATATGGAATTTCCAACTCTAAGTCAGAGTAGACCCTCTGACAGAGAAGCTGCCTTCTGGGAATGGGAAATAGAAGTGGAAAACACAGATTTAGGTCTGAGACTAGTAGCTGGTCAGAACTGGTTTTTGCTTCATAGAGGCTGTTGCTTCAGATGAGCAATATCCTTCAGAAGAGGAAATATAAATTCTAGTCAAGATTCAGAGAAATAATCAAATTGGACTCCTCTTGATGAAAGAAAATCTGTGAGGGTTTATCCCTTAATCTGATGTCTGGATGTGCTAATGCTTTTGCCTTTCTAAAAGAAGTGCAGCAAAAATAAAAAAATAAAAGTCCTTGTACTTCCATCTAGAAGATACTTAGAAGATAATTGGAGTAGTGGGAAGTCCACACCTCTTCCTCAGAAGATGAGGTAGCACATCAGCTCAATTCCAGTTGAAACCAGAAGCTGGAAATTGAGAAAATCTCCATAAACTCATGTCAATTTAAGTGACACCTGGCAGCTACCATGAGGCTTAAAAAAGGAGAAATGACTGGCAGAAAGCATATATGGTGAAACTATTGGGAAACGGTCCCAGTGGTAGCAGGGAGATGACATCACCAAAAACCACGGGTGGCCTTACAGTGTTGGAGGTGTGAGTGGCCCCTTCATATGTGTACTCTGGCCACACATAGTCCCTACATATGTGCCTCTCCATGGGTTTTCCCACTGTATATTTGTGGAAATGTGAAGCTCAGGTTTATGAGGGAAATGATTGACTGCTACTTTTCTTACTATGCTATATCATTAAATGCTTTTCCTTTGAACTAGCTGCTTCCAGTAAAAGTACACACATTTGTGGGGCCTTGTGAGTTGTGATTTTGAGTGGATGTGGACCCACACAGTAGCCTTGCCAGGTGGATGCCATTTTACCATTTGCCATTTGAAGTTAATGGGATAGGTAGAGTGGTATTAGATAATGATATTTTGGAAAATGTGGTCAATTTGATAAAGAATGAGCAGCTGATAGACATTGTTTAATAGGATTTTTTTTTTCTGTAGGGTCTCATTCATCTTTGCCTTTAAGGTATAGACCCAAAAGGGGTAAAAGGTTGGAAGAAATACACTCTATCTAATGTTCTTTCCACCTGATAATTAGAAAGTTTTTCCACATCCTTAAACACAGAATATGTTTACAGGATAAATGCCACTTCTGGCTCCTGCCATTCAGTGATAGTGAAGCTGACGGAGCTAGTTAGTCATGGACCCCTCTCTGATATCCTGGTAAAACCAGGCCAAGTATGAGGAGGTGTACTTGGAGTTTATAGAATTCAGGAATAGGAGAGGATGATCCAAGCTAGGATGTAGAGGAGTGGTTAGAGGGATGGAATTGGAATCAGAAAGACCTTCATCTGAACTACACTTCTGACTGTTACCATGAGCAAGTGACTTAACCTTTCTTGAGACTCAGTTAACTCTAAAACAGGTATTAAAAATACCTATAATAAGCCCTTCACATGGTTGGTATTAGACACAAATGAGATATTTTATACAAAGGATTTTGCAAACTTGAAAATGATGCATAAAATACTTATTATAATGAAAAAAAGAGTTCAGCTTTGCATGCAATTGGAATGCAGTAATTCAATTTAGCTTTCTAAAAAAGCTTCTGACTATTATGACACATACAAAAACCTCCCTTGAAGCAACTGAGAATTTCTAGGGATCAGATCACCAATTATGATCTCATAAGGGAGAATAAAATAGGGTGGTGACATAAAAGGAATAGACAATTGAAATCAAGTAATCAGAAACCATAGAGCTGGAAAATTGTACTGAGCTGTTTGTGCCAGGGGTCAGTTGGGGTCTTGCTGTTTTATACATTGCATATGTATACAAATAGGGACATATAAATAAACACACACACAAATATGTATGATTCTTGTGCAAGAGCCTGGAAAGCTGGACCTCCACATCTGTCTGCACGGCACAAGCTTAGGGGGATGCCAGCACAGCTGCTTGAAAGGTGACAAGGTCACTTAACAACTCATGTTGTTCCTTTTTTTGGGGGGGATTTCCATAATGTTTAATGATCAGAGAGTTCTCTCAGGAAAAGAAAGTAGAGGGAAAGGGCTGGAATGGGTAGGGGCCTTATAATGGGAGAGTCATCTGAAAATCCAGAGGATTTAAAAAATTAAGGAGTAAGCTATTCCAGTATATTTTATGAAGGGGGGGGAAGCTCTGGCTACAGTTTACTTGGGGTGTTGCCTACAACTGATCTCTGGGGTTGTCAAACTTGCGACTGGTAGTATGGAGCTGTTTGTAACCCACAAAAGCATAACATATTATCCTTTGTCTCATTGTTGAAAGGAATTAGTAAATGGATTAACAATTAGATATATCATTTGGGCAACAAGGTGGTGCCCAAGAAGACCTATCTCCATGAACTCCAATTCAGCTTCCAATGCTTATTAGCTGAGTTACCTTGGAGAAGTCACTTAATTCCAATTATCTTAGTTTCCTCATACGTTGAATGATCCGGAAAACCATTTCAGGATCTTTGTCAAGAAAATCTCAAATGGGGTCTTAAAGATTTAGACATGACTAAAAAAAATGATTCAACAACAACATACAATTTGAGTTTGAGATTATTGGTTTCTACCATATTAGGTAAAAAATAGAAAAAAATGAAAAATGCAACCAAGCTAATTTTTAAAAATATATGCTACACTATGGTAAACAGATGGCAAATTATGAAATGAATTGACTTAGTGCATTAGATTTTTTTTTTAGGTATGGGCACAATGAAAGACAAGATCATCAAGAAGCTGGAACAATAGCATAAATCATCTATTTTCATTAGGCTGAACAAACTTCTGCTTTTATTTATTGCTTCTTTTTTAAAACTGCCCATCCTATTGCAAGGAAATGAATATCCAGCCTAAAAAGTTAAATATGAAGGTGAGGCCAGTTTCTAAGGGATGAAATTATTTGTTCTTCATACCTTTAAACATCAATCATTGCCTTTATATAAAAAAGGAATTCCTCTGATCTATATTAGCTCTATCTAGGAATCTAAATTATGTTTATCTCAGCTAGGGGGAAAAATGAGGTTTCTTATGGTCTCTACAGAGGATTAATGCTCTTCTGTTTCTAGAGTGATTTTTTCCATTCTGAGTTGACAAAACAAGACCTTGTTTTGCTAAGATAATTTAAATCTTGCTATATTTATGGGTTTTGCTCAAAGGTGGGGTCTTGGCACAATAGGAACATTTCTGGGATGTGGCAGCAATGGGAATTAGTCATGTGACTGCCACTATGTATGGGCATGTTTGTTTGTGTGTGTGTGTGTGTGTGTGTGTGTGTGTGTAAAGGAAGATATTTTGATGTAGGTTTTAAATGTATAATAATTTTGGGAAGCTCTGTATTGTAATGGATAGTGGGTTGGACCTGGAACTAGCAAGACCTGGCTTCAGCTACTTAGTACACATACACATACACACACAGACACATCTATCTGTCTGTCTGTCTGTCTATCTACCTATCTATCTATCTATCTATCTATCTATCTATCTATCTATCTATCTGACTTTGAGAAAGACCTTAAATCTTTTACCCTTCTGTTTCCATATCTATAAAATGGTATTTACTTTGCAAGGTGAGGATCAAATGAAGCTAAGGAGTTAAAGAACTCAGAACTTTAAAATATTATATAAATTTAGCTAAAGTGGTCAATTCAATTAAAAACAGCATTTCAGTAAAGATAACAAAATACTTGGTTCAACTGATTGATGATATTTATATTTTAAAGGCTGAGTGATACAGTGTAAAGAGTGTTAATTCTGAAGTCAAAAGATATGAATTTGAATCAGTTTTTACTTGAACATCTTGTGTCTTAGTTTTCTTAACTGTAAAATGAAAGGCCTGCAAAATCCACCTCTAAGGAATCTTCCATCTCTAAATTTATGAAGCTCACTTTGCTCTGCCTAATGGTAACCACTTCTAGGACAGGGAAAGGGGGGAAGGAAAGGGAAAAGGGGGGGAAAATTACATGATAATTTTGTTGTATATTTGAAAGGAATAGCTGGTTGTGTATTGTACATTTGCAGTTTCATGTACAGTTATCTTTTTTCTGTATTATGTTATGGAAATGCTTGTTTTATTTCATAAATTCAAAAATAAAATAGTTTTTAATAAAAATCTATGAAATCCATTAAGCCAGACCTGAGTAGCAGTAAGGAGTTAAAAGAATGGGGGGGGTGTCATCAATCATAAAATATAAATTTTCTGAAAGTCTCCAGAACTCTACAAAAAAAAGGTTACTACACAAATATCCCAATGACTTTCCTTATTACCTCAGTTCTCAAGGCAAAGGTATATCCATTAGTTGAGTAAATACAGTTTCTTCTGTAATTTCCACTTCCATCCCTTAATGTAACATGTAATAAGGAAAAAAGTTATTTTTAACACACATATGCTTGTATGTACATATAAAATATATATGCACAAACATGTTTCTCTCTTTACATATGTGCCTACATGCACACACTTACATAGAGGTATGTATTTCTTTGTATAAATTCATGCATGTATGGGTATACATGTCTTGTGTTGTTTTTCAGTTGCTCAACTGTATCCAGCATTTTTGTGATGCTATATGGGGTTTTGTGGCAAAGATACTGGAGTGGGTTACCATTTCTTTCTCCAGTGAATTAAGACAAATAGAAGTTAAGTGACTTGTTCAGGTTCACATAACTAGTGAATATCTAAATTCAGATTTGAATTCAGGTCTTCCTGACTCCAGATCTAGTGCTCTATCAACTAACAGAAAAAACAAAGGTTATAAATTTATATCTATAGTCAAATCTACATCCTTTCTGTTCAAAGGCAAATGCTATTAATGTATTAATGAATCTAACTTCCTGTGTAAATATGATGAAAATGTTCAATGGCTAACAGTGTCTCCCACATAAAAATACTGCTTAATTGATTAGTGCCACACATTCTATTCATGTTAGGCACCAGAATTGCATTATCTCTGTCCAAGAGACATCCAAGAAACTTCCACATTGCTAGGCTGATGGACAAAGTTCTTCAGAAAGTGTTTACAAGGCTTGTTGTCATTATGATTCACAGTTACCACTAGAATGCTACTCCTTTGTCTTTCCTCCCCCTAAGAACAAGTTAATACACAAATATACCTTATTACCTCAATTCTCAAGGCAAAGGTATATCCATTAGTTGAATAAATACAGTTTCTTCTGTAATCTCCATTTCCATCCCTTAACTCATTTTGATATATAGATGCAGGCTTGGTATAGTCTCTCTGGCTAGGCATTCCAAAGTAAATTCTTAGTGAGGTGGCATCACCACCCATCTTTACCCATATTTTCTTATGGAATTTTGGAAAGTTATCTGAGACCTTTTGTAAACGTAACACCCCTTTAGTTCTAATTTTTCCAGTCTCTGGACTGTTCTTCCATTCTGTTCCTGCTCTCCATCAAAGGCAAACAAGACAACTCTAAGTATTTCCTTTAAAGGCTTTAGCAGCTGGTCTTTAGTACCTAGCCACAGTTCAGAGCAACCAGGATCACCTTTGGTGTGCTCTCTCAAAGGCCACTGATGCCGATCAGACTGACGAAAGCTACAAATGACTTCCAGCTGAAGCAAAATGAGCCCCAATCCAACTGGCTCAATCTAGGGAAAGCTTCCTGTTGGCTCCTCAAACAGACCTACTGCCTTCAGACCAGGTCTTGGTAAGAGTTCAGGGAGTAGTAATGTACAGGATACGCCCTTCACATTCAACCACTGGAGAGGGGATTCAGCTAATTAAGTCCTTTTTATTGTCTTTCCAACACTAGACAGATGCATTCTCTGTCATTTTGGTATATAAATAGAGCTGGGAATGCCTCAGTAACCGAATGGTGCAACTAATTTTCCCTTCCATGTTGGGTTGCCAAGACCTTGGAAACAAACCTTCTCACACATTTAAGAAGGCATATCCAAGACCTGGTTGATGCTTCAGGTGAAGAATCACACTGATTCTCATTTACCAAATTCCTTACTCTCCATAAAGTCAGATAAGTACTTATTTCT
Organism: Macrotis lagotis; assembly: GCF_037893015.1. Classification (NCBI taxonomy): domain Eukaryota; kingdom Metazoa; phylum Chordata; class Mammalia; order Peramelemorphia; family Peramelidae; genus Macrotis; species Macrotis lagotis. The sequence goes on from NC_133659.1 coordinate 122,287,816, forward strand.
GATCTGAGAATATTAGGTCCCCTGGTGTTTATTGAAGGACTAATTTCTCTATTTAAGATTCCTTCCCATGAAGAACTGGAAAGAAGTGGTGAATCTACTTTTTTCAAATAACTCCCCTGGGCCAACTTGGGGATTCTTAACTATTTCCACTACAAAATTTTTGTGTAATGGGACTGGGCTGGAAATCACTAAGCAAATCTTTTGGACTTAGGCTTACAAACAGTTCTGCCTGACTTGTATAGTCCATGGGAGGGTCAACTCCCAACAGGATAAAGCATAATGCTAGTGTGATTGTAATGAATGAGTCAAGAGCCCCTGAGAGATGTTATTGTCCATTCATCAGCTTAGGGGCAGGGTCACACCTCTACCCTGTCTTGGACACAAAGTCAAAACTCATTTATTTCACAAGAGTGCATCTTGCCTCTCTAGCTGGACTATAAACTTCTAGATGGGAGGAACCATAACTAAAATTCTCTTCAACTTAAGGAGAAAAAAGTCTCAACTGATCAAATAATTTAACATTGTAAAAACAGAACAAGTTATTTTTTACTGTACCACCATATGTTTGGGGGGGGCATATATAGCTTAAGGAGTTATTAGATCATAAATAAAGAGCCATAAAAGAGACCATAGAGATCATTTACATCAGCCCAATCTTCAAAAATGAGGAACTGAAAATCAGACAGGCTGAATCAATTTTACTGATGTTATTTATCTAGTCCATAGGTAAGTAGCAATTTGAACCAAGGATTCCTTACTCCAAATCTAACGTCCTTTCTAATATACTGCATTTCTCTTAACTTGAATGTTGCGGAGGGACCAGACCACTGTCCAAGGAACTCCTGGGTGAGGAAAGTCCCTCAACCACTGTTTATTGGCATTTGCTTCTTGTGGTTGTTGTTCACTTGCTATAGTAGTGTCCCACTCTTTATGACCCCATTTGGGATTTTCTTGGTTTTCCTGATTTTAGGTCTGGCACAGTTTCTATACAACCTAGTTTTCCTTTTCACATAGTAGAAGCTTAATAAATTCTTGTTGACTTGATTTATTGACTAATTTCTTGTAGGTCTTGATAATAGCAATCATGATAAGTCACATTTCATAATGCTTTATGGTTAAGAAAGCACTTTTGTCCCAACAATCATGTGAGGCAGGTAGTCTAAGTATCATTTTCTACATTTTACCAAGGCTCAGATGAGTGCCACGTTTTGCTAGAATCGCTCAGCTAGTGAAAGAGCTGGGAATCAAAACCAGGTTTCATGATTCAAAATAGACGATTTTGTCTCAAAAATGAGTGTGCTGGGGAGGTGGGGGGAGGGTGTAGCAAGAGGGGCTGAGAAAAGAGGGGAAAAATGGAGCTATACAACTCTCCGAGTTTTAGGGTAAAGGTTTTAGGGTCTAAATCAGATTTGGATCAGAAACTAGACCACTAGATTCCTATTGTCTTTACCTGTTAACGTTCAAGCAGATCTAGTGTAGAAGGTTTATGAAGGTGAAGAATGCTCTGAGGATTGAGAGCAAATAGAGATAGAATTCTCAGAAGGGATTATAGAATCACAAGATTTCAGAGTTGGAGGAAACCGTAGAAATAATTTAATATAATCCTCTCAATTTAAAAAGGAGGAGACTGATTTCTACAGACTTGAAGTAGTTTACCAGGAGAATCCTGGCCTCCTGACTTCCAGGACAAGATATAAAATGAAAACATATGTACTAAAACCAAGTCCCATTTCTAGTAGGTCTTCAGTGCTGTCTTAACTTGTATTGTCAGCTGAGATGGTGACTTTTCCATGAATTCAGCCAGTGTAAATAATCCAAGTGAAAGAGAATGTGTGTTTATGTGTGTGGTGTGTGTGTGTGTGTGTGTGTGTGTGTGTGTGTGTGTGTGTGTGTGTGTGTGTATGTGAGGGGAAGAGAGAGCAGGTAATAGTTATAAACTGACGATTAAGATAGTTGATGCCATTATTTTGCTGATTAGACTGTCTTGATTCAGTTGGCTGGCCAGTTAAATCAAACAATGACCAACCTGAGACCACAAATGGTTTTCCTGAATTTTTACTATATCAACCATTTTGGATTGTCTTAAAGAATATGTTGCTTTTGTGTGATGTCACCTCAGCCTTTTTTTTAGTCTTCTAATATTTTCAAAAGCTGTACAGTCTCTGGGGTTTCATATAAATGACATTTAAAAATCCCAGAGAGGATTGGTTGGGAAGATGCTCAGTTCTTGGCTTTCTATTTCCCTCAGTGAAATTCATCTTCTGATTTTTAAAAGAAGCTCTAAATTTTTTCAAACTGGAGCAAGAGGATGACTGAATTTCAGGGCAAGCAATGCACTTGGGATGGGAAGACCTGTCAGTTTCTTGTTTATGAATGAAGCTTTATATTAAGACGTGGCAATCATGGGGAAGGGCACACCTAATACCAAAATGCCTTGAGCCCCCAGCTCCCCCAGTGACTGCTTTGCAAGCATTACTCTTCCATACAAAAACAAACTGGGACTAGATTAAGTGCTGGGCACTCGCATTACAAATGATGCTCGTAATCTGGATTTCTCATCATGGTGCTTCTGCCAAGTCTATACTCCTGCCAAGGATGATTTAACTCTTTGGAGTGTCAAACTGACCTTGTGCCTTAGGGATAGGGATGGGAATCAGCTTAATTGAATGAGTATTGTTTTCTCGAAAACAAAAATATTTGGAAAACTTTCAAGCATTCTTTTGATGTGTTTTCCCCTCATTCCCAATAATTAAAATCTGTAGCATACACAAACACACAAAGGCAATTGGAATTATGTGTCCTAGGGCCTTATAGAACTTTCAAATGTTAAATTGGGCAAACATTTTTAAGGAATATTTTACAGGTGGGTGGGACGAAATGGAAAGACATGGATTAGAAGGATTTAGACCACAGAATGAAATAGAATTGTCCAATCTTGCTAACTAGACTTCTACCTGAATATATTCTTTACTAGCCCCAAACAAATCACCTACATTGATAAGACTGGGTACTGTGGAATGGAATATTGTCTAGGCCCTCAATCTGCAACCTAGTGAGCACTTAAAAATAAAATTCTAAATCTTAAATATGGGTAAGCGTAAACAATGAGCTCTAAGTGCCTTCGTGTCACTGTGCTGTTAAGCTGGTAAATATAATTGTGGTGTAGATAATGGCACCAAATCTCTGCAGTCCTCATTAAAGTAATTAGAAGGGGTACCTACTGGCTGCTGCAATTAAGATTTTCTCCCTTTATATATATTGGGTAGAACTGAATGCTCTGATTGTGGCTAAAAGGTTTGGTAAAATACTATGGAAGCAGTTGGATATTTATAGTTTCTCATTATTGCTTTAAAAGCAGGGAAGGCGCCCAATGTGCCTGAACTCCACCATGGGTTTCCTCTCCATCAAAGCACTGATTGTTCTGTACAAAGGAACAGAGTCACATAAGGAGGCAAATGTCCAGGCCAGAGATTGCTAAGAATCTCTCCTTTGCCCAAATTGGTCATTACATGGGGTGGTGGGAGGCTTCCCAATCTCTCCTTTCAAGGCATAGTAGTCCTCTTTGGCAGTGGTCCTGATGCTGGGGTGCCAGAGGGGATGTTCATATGGTAGGATGGTCTCTATTGTTCTTGGCCTTCCCAGCATTAGTCCATTTTGGGTAAGGTCATTTGGAGATGGCCTTTCTCCACTTTGCACCTCTCCAAAACACTAATTATGTACTATAGTTATTTATATATGAATTATGTTGGGAACAAGACAGATGGGTATTAGAAGCAGCTAGATGGCTCAATGGAGAGAGTACTGAACCTGGAGGCAGGAAGATCTGAGTTCAAATCTATCCTCTGATAGATTAGGGAAGAATTTTTAAAAATTTATTAAAAAGTAGTTTTCCAAAATTTATTCAAAGGCCTTCAATAAGGGTAAATTCACTTTAGATAAAGTATTTGTTTAGTATTTTATTATGTGCTATTAACTGTGCTAAGTACTGGAGATACAAATGCATCTTTCTTTCAGATATTTCTTGTTGAAATATTCTTGAAATAGTTATGCCAGGCAAAAGCTCAAAATTCAGAGGAGGAGCTACAGGTTCAGACATCTTCAGGATGAGAAAGCTATTTATATAGGGATATGAAAGTCCTGGGAATCAGAATCAGGCAAAAAAGAGGAATGAAAAAGGATAATCTAAACTTTTTTCAGAAATCGTAATTCTGGGTAAGAATTTAGCAAAAGGACGAGGGACCTTCAGAGGATGCCCATTTGATTATTGTGTAGCTCTAATTATTAGGTTTTTTTCCTTGACCTCAAACTTAAATTTATTTTTTTTTCAACCTCTGCCTACTTGTGTCCTGTGGGATCAAGTAGAATTAGTCTGATCCCCTTTCCGCATGATAATCTTTCAAAGGGTGCTATCATGTCCCCTGCAATGAGTTGGGTCTGACTCAGGATGTTTAGTTCTGAAATTTGAAGGAAAATGACTGTGTAATTCATCTAACTGTTAACCAATGATTTATTTAACCATAGCAAGGAAAGGAAATTAAGAGCAAGCCAACTGGGATAGTGATCCAAGAAAAAGTAAAGGTTTAAATTCTCAGGCCAATTCATGTTACTGGTCTAAGGACACAAATCCCTATATCCTGGATGTTTTGTCCTTAAGTGATCAGGAAATTAAGTAAATATATCAGTCTTAGTCTCCAGGGCCAATTTAAACTTTAAGAGGGTTTCAGTACTTTTTTATTTTGTTTTGTTTTGTTTTGCAAGGCAATGGGGTTAAGTGGCTTGCTCAAGGCCACACAGCTAAGTAATTATTAAGTGTCTGAGGTCAGATTTGAACTCAGGTACTCCTGACTCCAGGGCAGGTGCTCTATCCACTTCATCACCTAGCCACCCCATTTCAATACTTTTTAAAGAAAAACTAGCCCAATTTGTATGAGAGGATTGAGCAACACATCTTCACTAATTCTTTTCTGGATTAAACATTCTGAGTTCCTATGCCCAAAGGGCTATAAAACTATGCATACCCTTTGATCTAGCAACACCACTACAAGGTCTGTATCTCAATAAAAGAGGGAAAAGGACCTACATGCACAAAATATTTTTAATGGCTTTTTGTGGTGGCAAAGAATTGGAAATTTAGAGAAAGCCCATCAGTTAGGGAATGGCTGAACAAGTTGTGGTACAAGAATATGATGGAATAATATTGTTTTATAAAAAATCATGTACTGGTGGATTTCAGAAAAACCTAGAAAGTCTTACATGAATTGATATGGAGTTAAATGAGTTAAATGAACCAGAATAATTTTGTGCATAGTAACAGCAACATTAGTTTCCCAGGGCTATTCATTTTACTGGCCTATGGACACAAATGCCTATGTCCTGAATGTTGTATCCTTAGCTGATCAGGAAGCTGATCAATTATTACTTAGCTCATCTCAACACTGAAGTGATTAAAGACAATTCCAAAAATCTTGTGATGGAAAATGTTATCCACATCCAGAGAAAGAATTATGGAGTCTGAATGTAGACAAAAACATGCTATTTTTACTTTTTATTCAATTTGTTTTTGTTTTATTTTTCATTCTTATGGTTTTCCATTTCATTCTGATTCTTTTTTCCACAATGTGACTAATATGAAAATATATTTAATTATACATGTAAAACCTATATATCAGATTACTTGAGAGAAGGGAAGGGAGGGAGAAAAATATAGAAATCAAAATCTTATAAAAAATAAATGCCGAAAGCTATCTTTACATGTAACTGGGAAAAATAAATAAATGAAACAACCCTCCCTCCCCACAAAAAGAGGGAAAATATTCTCAATTTCTCCATTGATTATTATATTCTATAAAGGCAGTCCTTGATTTTCCTGTATTCTTCTTCTGGGCTCACTAGTTTATTCCTAAATGTGTCATCTATGGCAGGATTATCTCCCTTGTCTTGGTCACTAGGTCTCTCAAGGTAATCTGAAGTCACATTAGCAAAAATTAGATCAAATTAGGCAATATGCATGAAGCATGTAGCACAGACCCTGGCACATAATAGGTGCTTTAAAAATATTACCTTTTCCTTCACCTTCTCAACATTAGGGGATTTGACTATTTTTATCAATCAAGAATTATTGATTAAATCAAATTGAATTGAATTTTTTAATATTTAAATTTTTTCTCCAACTACATGCAAAAAGCAAGTTTCAACATTTACTTTCAAAACCTTGAACTCCTTCCTCTCATCCTATTCCCCCCAATTGAGAAAGCAAGTTACTTGATGTAGGTTAAAATGTATAGCCATGAAAAACACTACAATATTCATGCTGTAAAGGTAAACATAACCCCCCCCTCCAAAGAAAGAGAATCCTCAAGAAAAATAAAGTGAGACAAAAAAATAAAGTATGTCTCAGTCTGTATTCACACACTATCAATTCTGTCTTTGAGATGGATAGCATTCTTTATTATAAGACCATTAGAGAAATTGCTTCATTATTTTTTCCTAGTTGTTTTTGCTAGCTGTATGACCCTTCATTCTATTCTCCTCATGCCCATTTATTCTATTCTCTTTCTCCTTTCACCCTGTCCTTCCTCAAAAGTGAGCTGCATCTTATTACCCTCTCCCATGATCTACTTCTCTCTTCTATCATCTACACCTATACCTCCCCCTGTCCCCTTTCTAACCCATCTCTCTCCTCTCTTAATTTCCTCTAGGGTAACATAGATTCTATGTTGTGTGCATGTTATTCCCTCTCTGATCCACTTCTAATGAGAGTAAGGCTCACATTCCCCTTCACTTTCCTCCTCTTCCACTCCACTGCCAAAGCCTTTTCTTGCCTCTTTTATGTAAAATAACATCTCATTTTACCTCTCCTTTGCCTTTCTCCCAATACATTTCTTTGTTCCCCTCTTAACTCCATCTTTTAATATATTATACAGGAGATCCTGCCTTTACTCTTCCATCTTGGCTCCTCCTCCCAAATTGAGCTGAATTGAAATAATTCTCTGGACTGACTTGATTTTCATAAGTGAGAATCACTGCTGATCCATTACATCTCAATGTGTACAATTGTCCTCTTTTGATTCAATCACATAATTATGAATACAAAAGACCTCCAGAGACACTTCAGAAATTTTTTTTCCCAAAATTATTTGAATGTACTATAATGTCAAGGACTCTCTGGAGTTTGAAATAGTAGTGGATTTGAAGTTAGAAGAACAGGGTCTATATCTGATATCTACTACTAATTACCTGTGTGATTGTGTACAAAATGCTTTGTCTCTATGGAATTCTACTTCCTTGTAGGTAAAATGAGTGAATTAGACTAGGTGACATTTTAATTCCCTTATGACTCCATATTTATGATACTATAATTGTTTTCCAAGTAAATCTGCATTTATTAATGTATTCATCTATTCATTGTATGGGAATTAACAAGCCACTAGCAAAGGACCATAGTGCAAAAGGTATTCTGATAGAAGAGATGTTTTGTATGACATTGTAGACTATAACAATTCATTACTCACTTTTGAGATCATTCTGCATTTGCCCAGACTAAACATTTTTCCATTTCTCCTACATTAAGATTTGCACTGTGTTACCAGGTTATAAGTGAGTCATAGTGTTCAGAATATGAAAATTCTTTTGATGACTAGGTCTATTCCCACTCTATCAAGAAAACTGTATTCAAAACTGGTAATACATGTTAAGAATAATACATTGACAAACTGTAATATTTCCAAAGTAAAACAACTAGAAGGTGGGGGAAACTGCAGATCAATTAATGCATTTGTTTTTCTTTTTTAGATTGATGTTTTATTTTATTTTTCCGATTACATGCTACATTCATCCACTACATTCATTCAACATTCATCCACTTGCAAATTTATGTTACACAATTTTCTTCCATTCTCCCTTCCCACCCTCCCTCCTCTCAGAAGTAAACAGTCTAGGGGCATCTAGGTGGTGCAGTGGATAGAGCACTGGCCCTGGAGTCAGGAGTACCTGAGTTCAAATCTGACCTCAGACACTTAATAATTACCTAGCTGTGTGGCCTTGGGCAAGCCACTTAACCCCATTTGCCTTGCAAAAAACCTAAAAAAAAGAGAAGTAAACAGTCTAGTTAATTTTGGACATGTCCATTTGTGTTCAATATGTTTACATATTGGTCATTTTGGGTATAATGAATTAGTACTAAGGGAAAAGAAAGAAAACCATGGGTTAAGAAGGAAAACCAAGAGAAATTTTTAATAAAGTGAACATGGGCTTAACCCTACCAGATCTAAAATTATATTATAAAGCATCAGTCATCAAAACTGTCTGGTATTGTCAAAGAAACAGAGTGGTGGATCAGTGGAATAGACTAAGTGCGATAGCAGGAAATGATTATAGTAATCTGATGTTTGATAAACCCAAAGAGTCCAGTTTCAGGGATAAAATCTCTCTCTCTTTGATTAAAAACTGTTGGAAAAATTGGAAGTTGGTAGCAACTTGGATTAGACCAACACCTCATACCCTATACCAAGATAAGATCAAAATGGATACAGGATTTAGCTATAAAAAATATTATAAACAGACTAGGAGATGAAGGAATAGTTTACTTGTCAGATCTATGGAAAGGGAAGCAGTTTATGACCAAGGAAGAGTTGGAGAACATCATTAAAAACAAACTAGATAATTTTATTTACATTAAATTAAAAAAGCTTTTGCACAGACAAAACCACTGTAACCAAGATCAAAAGAAATGTAGCAAATTGGGAAACAATTTTTACAACTAATATTTCTGACAAGGGATTCATTTATAAAATATACAGAAAATTGAATCAAATTTTTTAAAAAACAAGCCTTTCTCCAATTGGCAAATGGTCAAAGGATATGCAAAGGAAATTTACAGATAAGGAAATCAAAGCAATTCATAGTCATTTGAAAAATTGCTCTAAATTTCTATTTATTAGAGAAATGCAAATTAAAGTATCTCTGAGGTACTACCTCACACCTCTCAAACTTACCAATATGACTAGGAGGGACAATGATCAATGTTTGAAGGGATGTGGGAAATCTGGGACACTAATATATTGTTGGTGGAGCTATGAACTCATCCAACCTTTTATTTTTTTTTTTAGTTTTTGCAAGGCAAATGGGGTTAAGTGGCTTGCCCAAGGCCACACAGCTAGGTAATTATTAACTGTCTGAGGCCAGATTTGAACTTATGTACTCCTGACTCCAGGGCCAATGCTCTATCCACTGCCCCACCTAGCTGCCCCTCATCGAACCTTTCTGAAGAGCAATTTGGAATTATACCCAAAGGGCAATAAAAATGTGCATACCCATTGATCCAGAAATACCACTACAGGGTCTATACCCTGAAGAGATCATGGAAAAAAGGGTAAAAGCATCACTCATCTCTAGAGTATGAGTATTCATGACTTCTTATAGACCAAAAGTACTCCATAACTGTCACATATCACAACTTGTTCAGTCATTCCCCGATTGATGGACATCCACTCAATTTCCAATTCTTTGGTACTACAAAAATATTCATAGTAGACTTGTTTGTGGTTGCAAAGAACTAGAAATTGAGTGACTATCCATCAATTGGGGAATGGCTGAACAAATTGTGGTACATGTACATTATAGAACACTACTGTTCTATTAGAAACCAGGAGGGATGGGAACTCAGGGAAACTGGGAAGGATTTGCATGAACTGATGCTGAGTGAGATGAACAGAACCAGAAGAACATTGTACACCCTAATAGTAACATGGGGGTGATGATCAACCTTGATGCATTTGCTCATTCCATCAGTGCAACAATCTGGCACAATTTTGGGGTATCTGCAATGGAGAATACCATCTATATCCAGAGAAAGAATTGTGGAGTTTGATCAAACACCAAATACTATTACCTTTAATTTTTAAAAAAGTTATCTTATTATATAATTTTGCTATCTCTTATACTTTATTTTTTTTCCTTTAAGGATATGCTTTCTCTCATCACATTCAACTTAGATCAATGTATACAATGGAAACAATGTAAAGACAAACAGACTGCCTTCTGTGGGGGGGTAGGGAAGTTAGATTAGAGGAAAAATTATAAAATTCAAAATAAATAAATAAATAAAAATTTAAAACGTGAACATGGTGTTCATTCAAATTCTGTGGGTTTTTTTTTTTCATTTAGATGTGGATGGCATTGTTTGACACTGTCCACAACAGGTCTCTTAGGGTTGTTCTAGATCTTTGAATTGCTGAGAGGGGCTGCATTCATTAATTTCCAATGTTTTTGTTAATGAATACAATGTTTGCTTGGTTCTGCTTCCTTTGCTCAGTATTTGCTCAGTAATTCTTTCCATGATTTTCTAGAGTATGACTATTCGTGATTTCTTATAGACCAATAGTACTCCATAACTGTCACATATCACAACTTGTTCAGCCATTCCCCAATTGATGGGCATCCATTCAATTTCCAATTCTTTGCTACTACAAAAAATGCTGCTACAAATATTTTGGAATATGTGGGACTCTTCCAATTTTTTTAATGATTTCTTCTGGATGTAAGTCTAATATTGATATTGTTAGATCAAAGAGTATGAACAGTCTTATTTGGGCAAAGTTCAATATTGCTCTCCAGAATGATTGTTATTAGTTCACAACTCCACCAACAATGCATTAATGTTCTAATCCTCCTACAACCTCTCCCAAATTGTCAGTTTTCTCTCTTTTTTTTGTTATTTTGACAATCTGATAGGTATGAGGTAGTACCTCATGGTTGTTTTAATTTACATTTCTCTAATCGGTAATGATTTGTAGTATTTTTTTCATATGATTATGAATGGCTTTAACTTCTTCATTTGAAAACTTCCTGTTCATATCCTTTGACCATTTATCAACCCCTAGCTGTGAAAATTATTTCCCAGCTTTCTATTTTCCTTCTAATCTTGGCATTAGTTTTATTATTATTAAAAACTTTTAAATTTAATGTAGTTAAAATCATCCATTTTGCAATTTATAATGTACTCTTGTTTGGGCTTAAATTTCTCCCCTTTCTAGAGATCCAACAGATAGAGAGTATTTCATAATCTAATAATTGGTCTATAGTATCACCTTTTATGTCTAAATCCTGTACCCATTTTGAACTTATTTTGGTATAGGGGTATGATATGCCTAGTTTTTCTATTCCTAATGTCTATGCCTAGTTTTTCCTCATACTATTTTCCAGTTTTCTCAACAGTTTTTGTAGAATAGTGAGTTCTTATCTCAGAAGTTATTGTCTTTGGGTTTGTCAAAAAATAGATTGCTGTAGTAATTTACTACTCTCTTTTGCACCTACCCTAATCCACTTGTCCATTACTCTGTTTCTTAACCAGTATTAGTCAGTTTTAAAGACTGCTGCTTTATAGTATAATTTTGGATCTGGTAAAGCTATTGCCACCTTCCTTTACAATTGTTTTCATCAGTTCCTTTGCTATTCTTGTCTTTTGTTGCTCCAGATGAATTTTATTATCATTTTTTTCTAGCTCTGTAAAAAAGTAATTTAATTTGGGTAGAGTTGCCATTTCTTTTATATTAGTTTAGCCTAACTTTGAGTAATTGATGTTTTACCCAATTGTTTGGATCTGACTTCATTTGCATGAAAAGTGCTTTGTAATTGTGTTCATACAATTTCTGGGTCATCTTGGATTCCCAAGGTTTTTTTTTTTTTCCGTCCCCAGTTACTTTAAATGAAATTTCTCTGTCTCTTACTCTTAGGCTTTGTGGTTCATATAGAGAAACACTGATGATTTAAATGGGTTTATTTTGTATCCTGCTATTTTGCTGAATTTGTTAATTGTTTCAAGTAGTTTTTGAGATTATTTTCTTGAGTTTTTTAAGTATATCATCATAACATCTGCACAGAGTGAAAGTTTTGCTTCCTTATTGCCAATTCTAATTCCTTCAATTTGTTTTTCTTCTCTTATTGCTAAAGTTAACATTTGTAACTACATGAAATAGTAATGGTGATAATGGACATTCTTGTTTCACCCTGATCTCATTGGTAATGTTCCCAGTTTATACCCATTTTATATATATTTTATTGATGGTTTTAGATAGATACTGCTTATTATTTTAAGCAAAATTCTTTATTCTTATACTCTCTAGTGCTTTTAATGGGAATGGATGTTCTATTTTGTCAAAGACTTTTCCAGCATCTATTGATATAATCATATGATTTCTGTTGGTTTTGTTATTGATATGTTCAATTATGTTGAATGTTTTCCTAATATTGTACCATCCTTCCCTACCTGGTATAAATCTTATCAGATCATGGTGTATTCTCCTAGTAATAACTTATTGTAATCTTTTTGACAAAATTTTATTTATTTAAGATTCTTACATCAATATTCATTCAATTATTCATTCTATAATTTTCTTTGTTTTGTCTCTTCCTGGTTTGGGTATTAGCACCAAATTGGTGTCATAAAAGGAATTTGGCAGAACTTCTTTCTCTCCTATTTTTAAAAATAGTTTGCATAGAATTGGAATTATTTGTTCCTTAAATGTTTGGTTGTTCACTTGTAAATTCATCTGTTCCTGGAGAGTTTTTTTTAAGCTTTCATTAATGAGGTCTTCAATTTCTTTTCTGAAATGGGGTTATTTAAGCATTTTATTTCCTCTTCTGTTAATAAGAGTAGTATTTTTTTGGTTAATATTCATCCATTTCACTCATGTTGTCAAATTTATTTGCATACAATTGGGCAAAATAGCTCTGAATTATTTTTTTTAATTTCCTCATCATTGGTGGTGAGTTCACCTTTTTTCACTTTTGACACTGGTAATTTAGTATTCTCTCTTTTTTAAAAATCAGATTAATTAAAGATTTATCTGTTTTATTGCTTTTTTCCACAAAATGAACTCTGAATTTTATTTATTAGATCAGTATTTCAATCCATAATCAATTACTTTCAATTTTATTAATCCTTGGTTTTTAGAATTTCTAATTTGGTATTTAATTGGAAATCTTTAATTTGTTCTTTTTCTAGCTTTTTAAGGTACATATTCAATTCAATGATATTCTCTTTCTCTGTTTTATTTTTACAAGCATTTAGAGATATAAAACTTCCCCTAAAAACTGCTTTGACTGCATCCCATAAATTTTGGTAAGATGTCTCATTGTTATTTTCTTGGATGAAATGATTGATTATTTCTTTGATTTATTGTTTGATCACTCATTCTTTAAAATTAATTGGTTTACAATCAATTTTTGGTTCATCTTTCCATGACCTTTAATTGCATGTAATTTTTATTACCCCATGATCTGAAAAGTATGCATTTATTATTTCTATCTTTCTGCATTTGATTGTAAGGTTTTATGCCCTAGTCCATAGTCAATTTTGGTCAAGGTGTCATGTTCTGCAGAGAAAAAGATGTATTCTTTTCTATTCCCATTCATTTTTCTCCAGAGGTCAATAATATCTATATTTTCTAAGATTTTATTCACCTTCTTAACTTCCTTCTTGTTTATTTATATATACTCTAAAGATAATCCCTTCAGTTATACTCAGCTCTTCAACTATCCTAAGAGAAATACAATTCTCAAGAATTACAAGCTTTATCTTTCCTTATAGGAATGTATATATATTTTAATGTTCTTGACTAGCATTTGTTTTTTTCTCCCTTCCATTTACCTTTTTTATGCATTTCTTGAGCCTTGTATTTGAAGATCAAAGTTTCTGTTCAGTTCTGCCCTTTTTATCAGAAAATTTTGAAAGTCCTCTATTTCATTGAAAATCCATCTTTCCTCCTGACAGAATATGCTGAATTTTGTAGGCTAGTCAATTCTTGGTTGTAATCCAAAGTTCTTTGCCTTCTGAATTATCATATTCCACATCCTCTGATCTTTAATATTGAAGCTGCCAAGTTCTGTGAAATTCTAAATGTGCTTCCTGTGTTTTTGAATTGCTTCTTTCTGGTCACTTGCAGTGTTTTCTCCTTTATTTGAGAATTCTGGATTTGGCTATGATATTCCTTGGGGTTATTATACTGGGGTTTCTTTCTGGAAGTGTTCTGTGTATTCTTTCAAGCACTATTTTGCTTTCTTGATGTAGTATATTTCTGCAAAGATATTTTCCAAGCTCTTTTTCTTTTGATCTAGGCTTCTTGTAGACCAATAATTCCTACATTATCTCTCTTCGATCTATTTTCCAGATCATTTGTTTTTCTTAAAAGGTACTTTACATTTTCTTCAAATTTTTTGATCTTTTGATTTTGTTTGATGGAATCTTGGTGTCTCAAAGATTCATTAGTTTCTGTTTGTCCAATTCGAATTGGGGAGTTTTCTTTTCTCTTTTCTTTTTTTAAAAAAATGTTTTTTATTTATTTAAGACAGTGGGGTTATGTGACTTGCCCAAGGTCACACAGGCAATTATTAAGTGTCTGAGGCTGGATTTGAACTCAGGTCCTCCTGTCTCCAGGACTGTTGCTCTATCCACTGTGCTACTTAGCTGCCCTGGTTTTATTTTCTTTAGTTAATTTTGTGTTTCCTTTTCCAGTTGGTTAATTTTACTCTTCAGTGAGTTGTTTTCTTTTTGAATTGATTAATTTAGCTTTTTTGCTGAGTTATATTCCCTTTTCGGTTGGTCAATTTGACTTTTAGATGTGTTGCATTCCTTCCAGTTTGGTTGATTTTATTTTTTGATGAATTATATTCTTTTTCCAGGAGCTGATTTCTTTGGCCAATTTTTTCATAATTTTCCTGCATAGCCCTCATTTCTTTTTTTCCATTTTCCTCTTGCTCTCTCTTTTGGTTTTTAAAATATTTTAAAAATTCTTCTATGAGGTTTTGGATTTGAGTTCAACATATAAACTTTGAGACTTCCCATGTATGTTATTTGTCACTGCTTTCTTCTTCTGAGATTTTTATCATCTCTATCTGAATAGTAGTTTTATATGGTTAGTGCTCTTCTTGATTTTTTTTTTTTGCTTATTTTGGTTGTTGCACTCTGCTCCTGGGATGTTGGGAATATGGTGCTAAGCTTTTTATGCTAGGATTATGGTCTGATCCCTGGCTTACTGCTTCCTAAGATTGTTTCCTATGCAACCCAAGCATTGCCTATACAGAGATTCCTTCTTTATGTCTAGGCTGTGCCTATGCAGTGGTTTGTACACAGTCCTGTCTGTGTCCCAGTATTTCCTGGTTTCAGACTTTGTATGAAGATGGGAGCTTCCCTGATGACCTGTTATGTAACAGCTGGGATCTGGGCTTCTGTTTAACTGCCAGGAACTGGGCTGCACTGGAGCTAGAATTCTCCCACTGACTTTCTGCCACTCCTCCATAACTGGGCTTTTTCCCAATTTCCCCTTAAGAGACAGACCTTCACTGAAGATACTCCATGATGTCTATCTTTGAAAACTTGTTTTGATCTTTTTTTTTTTTGGTTAGAATCTGTAGCTTTTTTTTTAGGTTTTCGCAAGACAAATGGGGTTAAGTGTGGCCAAGGCCACACAGCTAGGTAATTATTGTCTGAGGATGGATTTGAACTCAGGTCCTCCTGACTCCAGGGCTGGTGCTCTATCCACTGTGCCACCTAGCCACCCAAGAATCTGGAGCTTTAATGTTCATGTGGACTTCATTTAATATTCTGTATGGAAAAAATCTGGGAGCCTACTAGCTTCATGCTGCCATCTTGGTGCCACCTGGAAGTTCTCAAACAAATTTCAATGGAAGGTATTGGGGGTATTTAACATGAAGAAGAGAAGTCTTGGGGATGACCCATTTTTTTGCAAGGCAAATAGAGTTAAGTGGCTTGCCCAAGGCCACACAGCTAGATAATTATTAAATGTCTGAGGTTGGATTTGAACTCAGGTACTCCTGACTCCAGGGCTGGTGCTCCATAGAGCACTGTATCATTTAGCCACCCCAATGACCCATTTTTTTTCAAATGTTCAAAGAGGGGCATGAAAACAGGATTGGATTTATTCTGTTTAATCTCAGAGGGCAAAACTACTTTCTAAATGGATAGAACAATGAGGGACAAGTTTGGAAAGTTAGAATACTATCAGATTGTTGGCATGAGTAATTTCCATACTGAGTAAAGTGGGTATATTTCATTAGAGAGATATTTAGTTTTCTTAAGACATGAAGATTAGAACAATTCTGATACCACTATTATAATAATATTACTCTGAAAAATTAAGTTTAGAAAGACTAATGTTATAAAAACCAGATAGAAGACTATAGCTATTTTCATGGTAATGGATTAGCCAGTAAGAGATGGATACACTATAATTTTTTAGAAATGCAGAATTGATGAAATGTGACAAAGGGTAAGGGAAAGATAAAATTACGATGACTTCAAGGTTTCTAATGATGGTTCCATCTGGCAAAAGGGAAATCATTGAGGTAAAGAATATGAGTTTTCTTGAGATGGTGCAGGGCCATCCAGATGTAGATAGGTAATTGAAAATATGGGATCAGTGCTCATGAAAGATAATAGAGTATGAAATGTGGATATGGAATTATTTGAATAATGGTTATAGTCGAAGTATTGAGGGTGGTTACATTAATTGAGATCTAGCATTTAGAAAAAAGAAGAATACAGAGGGTCTTAGTAGATTCTTGTATTTAAAAGGTATGGAGAAATAAGAGGGACACAGTGAAGAAAATGGAGTAGGAATTTTGCCAGAGAGGTGGAAGGAGAAGAATTTCATAGGATTATATTTAGGACTGAAGGGTCTTTTAGAGGCTAGCAAATCTAATCCCCTCATTTTGCAGAGGAGCAAATTCAGGCACAGAAAGGTGAAGTAACTTGCTTGGGGTCACATAGCTAATAAATATATGATGCAGGATTTTATTCAGTCTCTTCCAGATTACAAATTCAGAGCTCTATCCAATAGACCAGGGGTTTCAATTAGTGGATGGTAGTATAAAGGATTTGTATAAAATTTATTTAATTTTACCTTAAACATGAAATAACTGTCAAGTTATGTTACAAATGTGTTTTCCCCTCTGTCAAGCACATGCATGTTTGAAGTATTATAGATTTGTTTCTGAAGTGATTCAAACCCCTCATGATTATATACATAATGATTTGGGTGTTGGTGTGTTGACTACATCACTCTAACCACTTCTGATTAAGTACAATATGTTTTTTCAATTTTTTAATCTGTCATCAAATTGTTTCCAAACCATCAAAACAGTTCAACATTTGAGTGTAGACTGATTCCCAGTGGATGGTCAGACATATATGTGTGCTTTCATTTATGTTCTATACAGTGTGCTAGTATAATTCCCTCATTCATCTCTATTACCACATCAGCTGTGCAATCATATGATCAAGATATTCTGAACATTTACTCTCTAGAGTCACAGATGCCAGGATGTTTGAAAACCATAATCATTTGATATGCACATTGTAAGTGTTCTCAAAATCAGCATGGATCATCACAAATGATCTACTGCAACAAATCTTATACTGCTTCCCATTGCAAGAATAAGATTATTTTTGTTTTGTTTTGTTTTTAATTTAAACATCCTCTTCTTAGATTAGTATTCCTAAATACAGGACATTTTCAAATAAATTGGTTAACTAAACTGCTTAGGATTGTTTTGTTGAAAATGAAGCTCGAATATCAAAATTAGAAGAAAAGAAATTCACATCTGAAGATATTTTTTTCCTGGCAAAAGTTAGTATACATAAAAACGTTAAAAATCAAGTTGTATGTGTTCATGAACTATAAGTACATTTACTATTTAACTTAACACTTGCCACTAGACAGAAGAAAAGTAAATATTTTATATCATAACTAACTTCATTTTCAATGGCTGATTAGGTAGCTATTTTTTTAAAAAATGAATGCTCATTTTTCAGCTTATAAAATTCTACCAAATTCTATAAAATATTTTTGTGAGTGAGCATTTTCATAGTTAGAGGTGCAGTGGAGGATCAGATCTTGATAGCTGTGTGACCTGGACAAGTTACTTGACCTCTCAGTTTCCTCATCTATATAATGGGATTAATAATAACACCTAATTCCCTGGACTTTTGTGATGATCAAATGAGATAATATTTTAAAAATGTTTAGCAGGGGCAGCTAGGTGGTACAGTAAATAGAACACTAGCCCTGGAGTCAGGAGGACCTGAGTTCAGCCTCAGACACTTAATAATTACCTTGCTGTGTGACCTTGGGCAAGTCACTTAACCACATTCAAAAAAAAAAAACCCCAAGAAGTGTTTAGCAGAGTGCCTGAAACATAGTAGGCTCTATATAAATGTTAGCTATTTTTTATTTAAGACAAAATACAGAAATCAAAAAAATAAAAATAACAAAAAAAACCATACCAAACATCCTTCTGAACTCCAAATGCTTAAGCAACATTTCTTCTATTTCCCCTAGTTTGCCTTCATTTACAAATTTCTGGAATAAGCAATTTATATTCACTGCTTCTATTTCCTCTACTCTTACTTGTTCATTATCTTAATACATTTTCTTTCCCCCAACTATTTGACTGGAATTGTCCTTTCAAAAGTCAACTGCATCCTCAATCTCTCTGTTAGTCTTTTGCACTACTGATCACTCCATCCTCATTGCTGTTCTCTTCCTTTGGAATCAATGGCTAGTACAGTGGTTCCCAATGCTTTTTTTTTATTGCAAACTCATTTCAACAACAACAAATGTGTTGTAAACTCCAGGGTGATGTAATATACTATTTATTATTATTATAGATTTAGTCATTAAATGTGTATAATAACTGCAATAACTTTTGTCTAAGCACTCCAAATTAAAATTTATATTAATTATAAAATAAAAAATATTTTCTGCCCTTAATTATGAAAAGAATCTTAAATATACTTCCATTTAATATTTGATTTTAAAACTTGGGTTGATGTGAGGAAATAAAAATTTGAAAAGGAGAGATTGAAAAAAACAAGATGGTGATAATGATGGAAGGAACAAAGTCCCAGAGGGCATGGAAATGAATGGTACCTTGAGTACTGGTAGAAGAGTTAACTTTAGCAAGAAATAAGAATTCTCTTTGTCATAGACAGTAGCATAGGAGGAAACAAAGAGTGAATTTTGTGAGAGAGTTAGCTGATGAAAATTAGAGAAGCTAAGGTTTGACTATGTCCAGCAGCCCTCTCTGTTTGGTCAAACAAAAACTTTAATGACCTAAAATGTTTTTCCTAGCCAGAAATATTTACATTTCAGAAGTGACTTGATGGAAAAAGTAATGATGAATGCATTCAATCAAAAAGTCAATCAAAACCATGCATTAAATATTTGGTCTTTACTAGGAGCTAGAGATACCCCCGCTCATAAAACTTCAGTGGCTCCCTGTTACCTCCAGAATAGAATTAGAGACTTCTATTTGGCATATAATGGTCTTCAGAATCTGACCCTTTCTCCCTTTCTAAGCATTTTATATGTTGCTCCCCTTCATGCACTCTGCTAAGTAACAGAATTAGGTGAATGAAAAGGATTCAGTAAAATGAATGAAAAGGATTCACCACTGCATTAGCCATTGATTCAAAAGGAAGAGAACAGCAATGAGGATGGAGTTATTAGTAGTGTGGACTGTAACAGAGATTGAAGATGCAGTTGACTTTTGAGAGAACAATTCCAGTCAAATAGTTGGTGAGGAAAACATATAAAGATAATGAACAAGTAAGGGTAGAAGAAATAGAATTCAACAATACTAGTCATCTTTTAATAGCAGATTACTACTACTAAGTACTATTAACTATTAACTACCTACAATTGCTTCTGCTACTTCTGTTGCTGCTGCTACCTCACAGGGTTGATGTGAAGATTAATTGAGATAAAATTTGAAAAGTACCTAGCATATTGTTGGTGCTACATAAATGATTAAGCTTATACATATTTATAGTATTCATATAATATATAATTATTATATGTGTGTATATATATTTAACTACATATATTTAAAACAAATGCATACATATATAACATAAGAAGATATACGCATATATTCTTATATAAATTGATATTACAATCCAGCTACCTCTGACACACACAGCCTGACTTTGAGTAAATTACTTAAATTGTCAATTCACAAGGCAACCCTTTTTCAAACTTATAGGAAACAGAGAAAAAACTCACTACACTTACGAAATCATGGGTCCTTCAGTTTAAAAAAATACTTTAGAATAATGAGATTATTGTCTATCTAAGACACCTGAAAAAAGTAGACCAACAAAACAATCCATACAAGTAGAAAGGCAGTCATATACAAGGGGGCAAACAGGTCATCAGGTTACCAAGCTATGTGGACACTTATTGTGAGTTCTGGAAATTAAATTGCAAACTCTCCAGGCTCCCAGTGTGTCCCTAACACCTACCACATTGTTTGAGTTCAATAAATAAAAAATAATGGCACATATTGTTGTCCACTTTCACCAAATACATTACTTTAATCTGCCTAACTTTTTAATACATATGTGACAAGGGAAAACTGTAAATAACTATTTAATATAAAAGAAAAAAAAAACAGTATCTTCCTTCTGGTTGTCTGGAAGAAAATACATTTGCTCCAGGATATACCATACCAGGCAAGATTTATTTTTGATTCTCTTTGTTAGATCCAAACTGCCCAGTTTCAGAGACCCAGAAGACACTCCTGATACAGAAAATCTACTAAGGTTGAAGGGACAGAGAAAGGTGGATGATCAAACATATTGAGGAAGAGCATGTGATAGATGAGGCAACTTTTTGCCCCTTGGAACCTCTCTGTGGTTTCATTTGAAAGTAGTGTCCTGTTCCAATGAGGCTGAAAGGAAGAACTCATCTAAAGCCCCTGCCAATCAGCATGAGTAGATTCTGCCAGGGAGGATATGATTCCTAACTTAGATGTTTATGTTTTCAGGTGTGAAATTAGCCTAATTTGATTACTGGTTCGTTAAAATTTTCCAAGAAACATAGAGTAAGGATTAGTCTAAACAGAGTCAGCAAATGACATTTTAATTTAAAAAATTACAAATTTGGGGCATATGCAATCCTTTTCTCACTCAAATTATACTTATTAATGAAAATGAATTACTTCTTGCTTTGAACACTTTACTCTTGATGAAGCTAGTTTAATTATTGATTAATTGATGAATCACTTAACCTCTCTGAGTCTCAATGTCCTCATTTATAAAATAAGCATATAATAACATGATAGAGAGCTAAATGAAGATGATGGATGGGTGGATGAATGGATGGATGGATGGATGGATGGATGGATGGATGGATGGATGGATGGATGGATAGAATACTTATTAAGTATTACTTCTTTGCCAGGGACTATACTAAGTTCTTTGTATAAAAATACAAACAAACAAGACAATCTTTGTCCTCAAGGAATTTACATTCTAACTGGGAAAGCACCACATAATAGAATTTGAAATATGAGCAATTGCAGTGTTGGGTTCAGGAAGGATACATGATGGTTACCTCCAGAGGAAGGGTAATAGAGCCCAAGTCATAGAAAGATACATTAAGAGAATTAAGGCTTACCCTAAAGAAAAAAATACTGGGGTTATATGAAAACTTTTTTCAAGTATTTGTAGAACTCTCATGGGAAAGAATTATATTTGATTTGTTAGTTCACAGAATGCAGAAATGGGGGCAATGGGTCTTTTTCTTTTTATTCATTTCAGCTTGATAAAAGGGGAAAAATCCAGGGATGGATTTGATAAGATGATCTCTAGTGTTCATTCTAATGCTAAAATTAATAAACTACCATATTCTATCTGTCATTTGCTTAAAATCTTTCTTTCTTTGTGCCTTAACTTTGTCTCTCTTACACCTCACAATATGGTCAAAGATGATTTGACTTCTTTTACTGTCAATCAAACTATTGAAACACATTGATTATTGTACTCCTCAAAACTCCCAGATATTTTTATAGGGAATACAAAGTGGCTTTTGCCAGTTCTATATTTCTGAGGTTAATTTTAAAATTCATACTTAGGATTTTACATTTATTATGGTTCTCTTATTTGGAATACAACCCCTTGTTGAAGTCTATCATGGTCTTTTCTGTTCTAATTCTGCAATCCATCATTGGAACTATGCTTTTGAGCTTATGTAATCTGTAAATTTGATAAGTTTGTCACCAGGGCGATAAAAATGTTCAATAACTCAGAAACAAGAAAAGATGTCTGTCACATTTGACCTGAGTCTTTCATTTAGATTGAAACCTGCTCATCATTGACTACTTTTTTTTGAGGTCTAATTAATCAATTTCAAATTTATTATTCTGGTCTATCACCTGGCCTACATTCATTATATTCAATATAAAAATATTTATTAAGCACCTATTAATATGCAAGGCATTGGATTAGGTACTGACAATACCAAGATAGAAGGAGGGAGTAGCTAAGAGGACATTTTAAATGTGAGTATATGTTGTTGGTGGTTTTTTTCTTAAGAAGTATTTATATATGAGGAAGGTGATGCCATGAATTGAAAATGAATTAGATTTAAATGAGGGAAGGCCTCAGTTTCTTCTATGGAGTTAACTGGTTTCATTGGAAAGATATAGGTCTGGCTAACTGAAGAAAATCCCAGATGTAGTAGGAGACTTTAGCCTTTTTAAAATGTCAGAAGGGTTGATGATGGAGAAAAAAACCACTAGGTAAGTAGTTAAAATATTATTGATAACTTTTGAGATAGCAATTTCAATTGAGTTATGGAAATAGAATGCATATTGCAAAGGAGTTGAGCAGTGAGTTGGAGATGAGCAAAGGTTTAGCTGAATTGGTGTGGGTCTTTCTCAAATGGGAGAAAGATGCAAGATGTAGCTTTGGTGCACTGGGATGATCAAGTAAAGACTTTATTTTATAGATGGGTGAGACTGAGATATGTTTATGAGCAGTAGGAAAGAATCTTACTTTCTGGAGGGGGGGAATAAAGATTAGAGAGATAAAGGGGGAATGATTATAGGGATAAGCGTCTAGAGAATACTGAAGAGGTTGGGACCAAGGATACAAATATTTGTATTACTAAGGAGAAGAACGTTCATTTTTTCCTCAGACTAGAATGAAGGAAGTAAGAATGGGAAGACTATTAAGCGTTTTTCAAATATAGAATTGTGGAGAAGATGATGCTCATGATAGAAGTCTTTTAGCTTCTTAGTAGAGTAGGAAATGAATTTTACTTCTGGCTCCTTTCTGGAATTTTGTCTTCTTTGAATTACTTGGAATTTCTACTACTCTTCTTCATAGATAGTAGCTATTATCTTCTATGGTATCTAAATAATATGTAGACATGAGCAATTTTCTTCCCTTCCCTCCTTGTTTGGTTTATAACTCTTTTAATCAGATCTGATAAATATAAGACTTGATCAGATTCAGATATGGAAAAAAAAGATAGATTCTAAAAATTTCTCTAGAACTCCAGAGGTTCAAATATGCACATATACAAGATATTGCCTAGAAGTCTTTGATGTTCAAATACTGCCTTATCTCCCCCTCCCCATCGCATAAGAGATCAGATTTATCTTACCCTCCAATGCCTCATTGTAACATATGCAACCAACCTTTATTTCATTGCTCAGTTTTGTTTTGTGTTAATTCAGTGTGCCCTCCCCAATATCCTTGTTTAATAATTTTCTCTGTTTTCTAGAAGGAATATTTATAATGGTGTGTGTGTGTGTGGGGGTGTTATCCCTTTGATAATACATTACCTTCTCCATTTGATTATCTAAGTTTAGTCTCTGAAGGAGACTGCTATCATGATGCCCTGTTTCTCCTGGAGCCATATTTTAGAATTAAGGCATTTCTGAACAGGGAGTATATTATAGACTATATGTAAAACTTAAGGAGACACAAAAAGATGGGTTAGGTCACTATATCATTAATTTATCTGTAATTTGCTAGATGTCTATGAGGGTATTCTGAGAAGCACATGGGATTAAATAAATATTCCCATGGTAATAGAATTAGTAATGGATTTGAACCCAGCCCTTACTAAATTTGAATTCAGTACCTTATCCAGTAGATCCTATTTGCATTAGTCTGTTCCTTAGAAGTCTTCAAAGGAGAAAGTAAAATCTAAGTTAGAGTCTATCCTTGCACCTAAAATCATAGATTAGGGAGGAATCAGATTGGAGGTTGCCAAATATATTCCCCAATGGTAATAGAAATACATACAGCCTTATTAAGAATTCAGGGTTGTGCAGTAACTATAGTTTTATACAAGCCCATTTTTTCCCCTTATAAAAAGTGTCCATACAGACTCCAAAATTTGCATTCAAGATCTGAAGTGGAAATAGGTGTAGAATCCTCAAGAGTTTTGTTAACTGGTTTTATATTAGAAATAAAAGCTTTGATCTTATAGGTTATTTCATGGAATTGATTAAAATAACTAACCTCCTCGGGCTTAAGATTTCTCACCTGCAAAATAAGGAGGAATGAACCATGTGATCTTTGAGGATCTTTCCAGTTCTATAGATTATAGTTCTATGATTTCATGATTGAGTGGTTTCAGAGAGCTAAAGGTACACCCAGAGATGGGACCCAGATTTACACAAACTTTTAAGGGAAATATTAAAAACAGGAGCTAATTAAATTGTTACTGATTCACTATCCCATTCTTCTGCCAGTTGACACTACTAGGGGTTAAAAGGTTTATCTTCTCATGGGATTCAGGGTTCTCTTTTCCCTTTTTCCAGGCTCAAAACACATGGTTCATTTCCTTCCCAATTTAACTCCTGTGGGATTCTCTTAGATCTTGGATATAAGCACTGAAGACTTAATCATAATCTTGTTGTACCCAAGGGAAGGCCATAATAGACACCAGCCCATGCCATGTGCTTGCTTCTACTTGCAATGTAGTTCCCATGACTTCTTTTAGTGAAAACAACTGTTTTTGTGAAATGCCTGACTGCTATGATAAAATATCAGTGAACCCTCCTGAAGCAGAACCTTGAGGTACAAATGATCTTCTGTTGGAAAGGATAATGGAGCTCCGGGAAAGGAATGTGCAAACACTAGTTTGAGTTTTATGGAGGCTTTGGGCAGTGGAGGAGCATTTGGAAGAGCAATCTGTTTTCAGTCAGAAGTGTCTTATAAAAATGCTGCAGATCTACATTGGTAGAGGGCAGTTTCTCACCAGGAATTACCTATATCACCGAAATCACAGGTTTCATATTTAAAGAAAAATGACTGGAAAATGAGTCAAAGAAATACAAATCAGAGTTAAGAAAAATTTTCTTTCAGAATAGAAATTAACAATCACTAGGTAATGGAGAGGAACACTTATTTCTCATATTTGATGAGCAAATATTTTTCAATAGCTTTTTCTGGATTACATATGAGAAATTTTAGGAGAATGGTCATTTATTATGAAGAAAAATTCTGAAATCTATTTGGAACATGAAGCTTTGTGTTTAAGATAATAATAGTAATTTTAAAAGACAATCTAATTTCAAAAGTCTATTTAACACTTAGCTATGCTTTTCACTAAGTGAGGCCAGGTCTGAGGAATGCAAGTTAAGGTTTAAATTGCTCAATCTCATTAGTAAATGACATCTCCCAAATAATTAAAGCCAGCCTAAAATAAAAGTCTGAATAAAAGGCCTTGTCAGTTATGCTTTTAGTTAAGAATACATAAAATCCCAGAAGGAAGTACAAAAGCCTGTTTTCAAAATGACTTCTTAGTTCTAATACTGATGGGTTCATCCCTGAAGATTATTTATTCCAATACCAATTAATCCTCTATAAGACTTTTGGTCAAGTGAGAATGGATTTTGGAGATCTTAGGCTATAAATTAGCATTTGTATGTTAATCATATACTCACATTTTGAAGTAGATTCTATTTCTAATTTTCTAGCTACATCTTGCATCAACTTAATTTTGCAACTACTTCCATTTTCTTGTCAGAATGGTCTTCCCACTGTTCCCCAAGCCTTGGACAGTACAACTTTCTAGAGAATGAACCACCGTGGGGGAAAGGAGAGGCTTTGATTTTGGCCTTGGCTAAATCCTTTTCATTAGGAGGGACCTTACTACTTTTAAATGTCCAGAAAATGATGGATTTCCCCTCTTCCTCCTAAATGGCATCCACAGATGTGCTTCAGGAGATAAGGATAGAAGGTGAGAGATTCACTATACCTGAGGAAGATCTTAAGTAATTTAGGAATGGAATTAGGAATTTCTAGCATCCTGGGATTATGAATTTTACCTATTTTCTAAACCTGAGCCCACTTTACCCTGTACTCTGTCTATATTTGTTGGAAAGTATGTCTCAGATTTTTGGGGGATGTTTGTAACAATCATTCATAATAAACACTTTAGCATCATAAAAGTACTCTATGCTGGTTGACAGAATGGTTCTCAACTGATATTCTTAGGTTGAATCACACAAATGGAAGCTCAGCTTAGTCCCTAGACATTACTGAAATGCCTCCTGAATTTTCAGAACCCTGAAGAGGAGATGTAACCAGGCTTATTATCATCTATAACAGTGATAACTGGGAGAAAGATACCTAGAACTTCCATGGGCTACACCAACACAGAACATGACAAATAGTAAAAAAACATCTGTTGAATGAATAGACTATCTTTTCATTTTTGGCATTAAGATATAAGGTATCATAGCTACATTTATACAAATCCAATATAAATGAGTTGAAAAAATGAAAAATTAACTCAAACCAAATATATGATATCATGTAAACAAAAAGAATTGGATAGTTGTTTAGATTTAACTATATTTAATTCTTTTTTTCATTTTCAAATGTCTAAACTCATTAGTTAAATGAATCCAAATAAAATATTAATGTGGTGTGTAGATATTGCCAAATGATATAATAAATGTTTTTAATAATCTTTAAACACTATACAAATATGAACTACCATACCTTCTCCTCTACCTGTTCTTCTTCCTTCTCCTACTTTTCTTCTATTACTAAGACCACTATCACTACCATTACTACTACTACTACTACTACTTACTGATATGATAATTCAGTGAGAAAGACTGTTACTAATGTGTACAATTTGATACTGAGCCAAAAAATGTTCCAGGAAACTTTATTATTATTAAAATACTCTGAACTGGCAACATACATACATACATATATACATACATTCATACACACACATATATATATAGATATATTTAGTATGTATTAGATATATATATATATATATATAAAATTGTATATATTTATGTATTGCATTGTATATTGTGTTATATATACATTGTATTGCATATTGTACAAAAATGTATATATAGCAAAATTGTATATATATATGTATAAATAATATATATATATATATAATTTCTTTCTGATACTTTGTGTCATTCTCTAGACATTTCAATACCTCTCTATTATAGATTGAATCCTTCCAATTTTCAAAATAATAATTAGGTAAAAACATTTAATACTATGACTAAATCTGATAATGTATGCAAGATTCTATCCTAGTAACCACCCCCAAACACATTCACACAAACACACAAAACTTTATGCTGTAAGGATTGATGGATATTTAATTATCCATTCTCTCTGAAAGTGTCATTTTTTTCAATAGCTAACTGTTCAGGATGTATGTTAGTGTACAAATAAGTGATCATTTCATTTACATTGTTATAGTCATTTTATCAACTATTTCTTTGCCTTGCTTATTTCATGATATAACACTTCATACTTATCATAGTTCTCCAAATTTCACACATTTGTTGTTTTGAGATCCATTAAATTCATATTCCACAGTTTTCTCGGTCATTACCAATTCATAAACACTTGCTTTTTATTTCTTTTTGAAATTTTTTGCTATTATGAATGTTTTGCTACTATAAATGTTTAGGTATATATTGGCTGGTCGATCAATCAACATGCAATTATTAAGTACCTACTACATAGTAGTCATTCTACTAGGTGCTGGACTGAAAAATATAATAAGAATGTTGAATGACTGAAATTCAAAGAAAAAAGATACCTATCTTTATGGAGCTTATCTTGCAATAGAGATGGGTGCATGAGGGAACTGGTGATGGTGGTCAGGGGGAATGTTGGTACCTGCTGAGGTTTCCTTATTCCAAAAGAGCAATATCATTCTTATTAAAGAGGGTCTTTCAGGAATTGGTTTCTCTTAGAAATTTGATATTAAACCATTACAGATAGCTGATTTAGTTGCTACATCCTGGTATAAACATGTGTCCTTTATTTTTTCATAAAAGGATTTTATTTATTTTGAGTTTTACAATTTTTCCTCCCATCCTGCCTCCCTCTCCCCATCCCCCATAGAAGGCAGTCTGTCAGTCTTACATTGTTTCCCTGGCGTACGTTGATCTAAGTTGAATGTGATGAGAGAGAAATTATATCCTCAAGGGAAAAAAAAATAAGCTACAAGAGATAGCAAAATCACATGAGATATCAAATATTTTTTTTAAATTAAAGGTAATAGTCTTTGGTCTTTGTTCAAACTCCACAACTCTTTCTCTGGATAGAGATGATATTTTCTATCACAAATAGCCCAAAACCGTCCCTGATTGTTGCACTGATGAGATGAGCAAGTCCATCAAGGTTGATCATCTCTTATAATACTGTTTTTTTATGTCGAAATCCTGTATCCATTTTGATCTTATCTTGGTATAGGGAGTGAGGTGTTGGTCTAATCTAAGTTTTTTCCATACTAACTTCCAATTTCCCCAACAGTTTTTATTGAAGAGAGAGTTTTTAATCCCAATAGCTGGACTCTGGTTTATCAAACAGCAGATTACTATAATCATTTCCCGCTATTGCACCTAGTCTATTCCACTGACACACCACTCTATTTCTTAGCCAATACCAGACAGTTTTGATGACTGATGCTTTATAATATAATTGTAGTTCTGCTAAGGTTAAGCCACCTTCTTTTGCACTTTTTTTCATTGAATCCCTGGAAATTCTTGACTTTTTATTTCTTCATATGAATTTACTTACAACTTTTTCTAACTCAAAGTAAGTTTTTGGAATTTTGATTGGTAGGGCACTAAACAGGTAGTTTAGTTTTGGAAGAATTATAATTTTTATTATATTAGTGCAACCTATCCATGAGAAGTTGATGTTTGCCCAGTTGTTTAAATCTGATTTTATTTGTGTGAGAAGTATTTTGTAATTGTTTTCAAAAAGTTTTGAGTCTGCCTTGGCAGATAGACTCCCAGGTATTTTATATTATCTGAGGTTACTTTGAATGGGATTTCTCTTTCTAGCTCTTTCTGCTGCGTCTTTCTAGTCATATATAGAAATGTTGAGGATTTATGAGGGTTTATTTTATATCCTGTGACATTGCTAAAGTTGCTAATTATTTCTAGTAGGTTTTTAGATGATTTTTTGAGATTCTCTAGGTATACCATCATGTCATCTGCAAAGAGTGAGAGTTTTGTCTCTTCCTTCCCAATTCTAATTCTTTCAATTTCTTTTTCTTCTCTTATTGCTGAAGCTAACATTTCTAATACAATATTGAATAGTAGTGGTGACAATGGGCATCCTTGTTTCACCCCTGATCTTATTTGGGATGCTTCTAGCCTCTCCCCATTGAATATAATGCTTGTTGATGGTTTCAAATAGATACTGCTAATTATTCTAAGGAACAGTCCATTTATTCCTACACTTTATAGTGTTTTTAGTAGGAATGGGTGCTATATCTTGTCAAAAGTTTTTCAGCATCTATTGATATAATCATGATTTCTGATAGTAACTGTTTTCCTAATATTGAACCAACCCTGCATTCCTGGTATAAATCCTACTTGGTCATAATGTATTATCCTAGTGATAATTTGTTTTAATCATTTTGCTAAGATTTTATTTAAGATTTTTTGCATCTATTTTCATCAGGGAGATAGGTCTATAATATTTTTCCTCTGTTTTAACTCTTCCTGGTTTAGGTATCAGCACCATATTGGTGTCATAGAAAGAGTTAAGCAGAGTTTCATCTTCACCTGTTTTTCCAAAGAGTTTATATAGAATTGGAACCAATTGTTCCTTAAATGTTTGATAGAATTCACTTGTGAATCCATCTGGCCTTGGAGATTTTTTTTTGGGGGGGGTTCCATAATAGCTTGTTGAATTTCTTTTTCTGAGATAAGGTGATTTAGGTATTTAATTTCCTCCTCATTTAATCTGGACAACTTATATTTTTGTAAATATTCATGAATTTCACTTAGATTGTCAAATTTATTGGCATAGAATTGCGCAAAATAATTCTGAATTATTACTTTAATTTCCTCCTCATTGGTGGTGAGTTTACCTTTTTCATTTATGATACTAGAAATTTGGTTTTCTTCTTTCTTTTTTTTAAATCAAATTGATCAGAGGTTTATTGTGTCCTTTATTTTTGAAGAAGACCACAGTATCAGGGAGGGGATGCCATGATAAGCAGGTGAATTGCATTTGAGTGAGGGGGGATGCTGGGCAAACAAAACCAAAAGTTAAATAGTTCTTGTTCCCAAAAGTAAACAATCTGTTGGGAAGAAAGCACATAAATTGGCACATACAAAATAGATAAAAGCAAATTTTGAGGAAGAGGTACAAGCATGGGGGAATCAAGAAAGCTTTCATGTAAAAATGTGGAGCTTGGAATATTATAGAAAGCGATAGGATGAAAATTGTCCCCCTCAACAAGATTATTCCTAAGAACCAGTAGGAGTTTGAGTAAAACTAGGTAGTAGTGGTCTATCTCTGGGAACTTGAATGTGATAGGATGAGAGCAGATTGGAATGGATGAGTCAACCTAGAGAGCTAAATGGATAACTGCACATCCTCTGTTGGTATGATTTATATGTGGTATTACATTTGCAAATTGTTCTCTCATAA
Organism: Macrotis lagotis; assembly: GCF_037893015.1. NCBI lineage: Eukaryota > Metazoa > Chordata > Mammalia > Peramelemorphia > Peramelidae > Macrotis > Macrotis lagotis. The sequence goes on from NC_133659.1 coordinate 122,318,585, forward strand.
CATATCATATCAAAAATATCATCTCCTGTAATGGCACCACTATTCATTCATTTTACTCAGATGACTTTCTACTTCCTACCTCCTTGCTTTTGTGTCATATCTCTACCAGTCAAAATGCACACCATTTTCACCTCCACTTTTTTTTTTAGGTTTTTGCAAGGCAAATGGGGTTAAGTGGCTTGCCCAAGGCCACACAGCTAGGTAATTATTAAGTGTCTGAGACAGGATTTGAACCCAGGTACTCCTGACTCCAGGGCCAGTGCTTTATCCACTGTGCCACCTAGCCACCCCCACCTCCACTTTTTTTGTCCAAGGTCACACAGTTATGAGTCAAGTGTCTGAAACCAGATTTAAAATCCTGTCATCCTGACTCCAAGGCCAGTGCTCCATTCACCATGCCACCTAGATGCCTTCAATCCTCACATCCAGGGTCATCTCCAGTCATCGTGATTCATATCTGGCCTCTGGACCCAGATGGCTCTGGAGGAGAAAGTGAGGTTGGTAGCTTAGCCCAGCCCCCAATCACTCACATGCAATTCATATGCTTGTCATGGCATCACTTCCCTGATGTCATTGTCTTCTTTGAAAATGAAGGACAAACATTCTAATATATCAAAGGAACAGATTAGGTCAGGGGAGAAACGTTTCCTAGTTATTTTTAAAACATGACTTCCAGATTTTACTTTCAGATTATTGACATTGAATATGACAGCTGTTGTTCAGGGGACCTCTAATTCTTCAAATCAGTAAATTTTGGTTTCTATTTGGGAGCTATTATCTTCTTTCCATCTCTGTAGAATGAATGACCTTTTCAACATTATTCAATAAACATTATTAATATTAACTATGTGGAAAGTACAGTGCAAGGAACTGGAGAAAATCAAAGATAAACAAGATAATCCATACACAAATGGTATTTATAATCTCTGATGAGCAAAGGAATTGAATTTGACTGAGGGAGTGCTGTGCTAAGTCACCAGCCTCATATTCTGTTCCAGCATCTAACCCAGAATTAGGAGAATGTCTACCCCAAACATGTGAAGACTGACCTGGTGAAATGGAAAACCAGAACAAGAAGGGCACTTTGACTGGACCATAGCATTTGGGACGGGGTATAATGTCTACAAAAATTGGAAAGGTAAGTTGGGATTAAAAAGAAAAGAGTTTTAAAAGGTAAACTGAAGAGTTTGTGTTTTATATTACTTACAGTTGCTTTACTTTAGAGTTTATTGAATATTCTGATATGGTCAGAAAAAAAGCTGTGTATAATCAATTCTTCCACTTTCACTCTCTTTTTTTTTTTAACCTCACTTCTTGGAGGTTTAAGAGGCAGAAAACAATTTATCCCAATGACCATGAATGTGACTGAAGAAGGTACTGTAGAATATTTAGAGCTTTGTCAGGCATCGAAGATAACCAAGGTCATCCACTGCATCCTGGGCTATTGCCAGGCATCTTATCTTTTATCCCGCCACTGGACATTGAAGACTCTGGAAGGATAAGTGAGGTTAACTATTCTGTGTAATTCTGCCTCACTTAAATCCAATTTATGCAAAAGTAAAGGCATCATCAGTCCTCTTCAAAAAGAAAAGGACAGACAACAGTTAACATTTATATTATGCTTACTTTTTTCAGTTATTGTACTACGTACAATTATTGTCTCATTTGATCCTTATAACCCTGCAAGATAGGTACAATTACTATTCTTACTTTAGAATTGAAGAAACTGAGGTAGATATCAGTTAAATGACTTGTATATATGTAACTAGGTGACATCCCTAATATGCATCTGAGGCCATGTTAGAACTCAGGTCTTCCTTATTCCAAGTCCAGTGCTCTATTCACTGAGTATATGTGGTACTCAGCCCCCGTTTTCTTACTTCTAAGAAGTTAGCCTACTAGTTGATAGCACTGGAAGCAATATTCTAGTTTTTTAAAAAAAGCAACCTACTTAACGTTTCCTTTGGCCAAATGGTAAAATGAAAGATTCATAAAAAAATTAAATGTTTACCATATGTATATTGCTATGTAAGTGCTGAGGTGGGTGGTTAGATGGGGGGGTTTAAGGAAGTAAATACAACTGTTCTTCTAAGTAGACTCAAAAAGGTTAGTTGGAAAATCAATACTTTACAATCGAATTAACCCACATTCATTAAGTTCCTACTATAGATTGAGTACTGTGCCAGATGTTGAGGATATGAGAATAAAAGTCAAAACTTCCTGCCTTCAAGGAGCAGAGAAACATCATTTTCAAAGAAAACAACACATGAGTAGATACGAAATATATCTACAAAATTCAAGTTCAAATATATGCAAAATTCAAATTCTATTTGATTCACAATTTATTCATGGTTTGATCTGGGAAGACATTGGAGACTGGCAAGAAGAGAAAAGGCTGCATCTAGGTGAATGAAACTTTGGAGGAATTCTACGGTGTGGTACTGACAAAAAGTATTCTAGGCATGGGACGCAGACTTTGCAAAGGCACAGAAATGAGAAATGCAAAGTTGTAAGTGAGCAATAGCAAATTTGACTAGACAATAGAGTACATAAAGGAGAATAATATGTAATGGGTCCGGAAAGGTCGATTACAACCAGGCTATGAAAGTTTTCAAATGCCAAACAAGGAAGTTTTTATGTCATCAAAGAGACAATAAAGGGCCAATAGAGTTTTTTGAGCAGGGAAGTCACATATTTAGATCTCTGCCTTGGAAATATTACCTTAGCAGCTGTATGGAGAATGAATTGGAGGGAGGAGAGAATTAAACTAAGGAGCCCAAATTGGATCCAATTGCAGTAGTCCAGGTGAAAGGTGCTGAGAATCTAAACTGGGGTTACAAATGTGTTTATTAAGAAAAGAGGTCAGAGGGGTGGCTAGGTGGCTAGTGGATAAAGTACCGGCCCTGGAATCAGGGTTTTCATGGTATACATTGATCCAAATTGAATGTGATGAGAGAGAAATCATATCCTTGAGGAAGAAACATAAAGTAAAAGAGATAGCAACATCAGACAATAAGATATCAGGTTTTTTTTTTAAATTAAGGGTAATAGTTCTTGGTCTTTGTTCAAACTCCACAGTTCTTTCTCTGGATACAGATGGTATTCTCCATTTCAGACAGCCCCAAATTGTCCCTGATTGTTGCACTGATGGAATAAGGTTGATCAAGGTCCATCAAGGTTGATCATTGCCCCCATGTTGCTGTTAGGGTGTACAGTGCTTTTCTGGTTCTGCCCATCTCACTCAACAAATCCCTCCAGGCTTCCCTGAATTCCCATCCCTCCTAGTTTCTAATAGAACAGTAGTGTTCCATGATAATGTACAAAGTGTTTTGAAACAAGATCTATTCTGTGAAATCAACTATATTATAGTGACTCTGAATGAATATTCAATGAATGTGAATGCATAGCACTTTATAATTTTCCTTGCATTGAATAGATCTTTTCCTTTTCCTAACATCAGCACTTACATCAAAACGTTCTTTTGAGACTCGATTTGAAACTGTAAGAGAAGCATTTATCAGGTGCCAACTATATGCTAGCAAATGGGGATGCAGAGACAAAAGTAAAAGATTCCCTGCCCTCAAGAAGCTTACATTCTATAAGAGGAGACAATATGCTCAAAACTAATAGTATATATAAAATTCACTAAAGATAAACTATAATTTTAGTAAGGGGAACTGCTTGGATTTGGAGGAGTTAATATATGTAAGTCTTCTAGGGCTAAATAAATGCAAGTGAAGATAATTATGCTAACAGCGGTGTTCCTTAACCTGAAATGTCTTGTGTACTTTATTTTCCTCTACCTTTCCTTCAAAATCCGGCTCAAATTCTCCCCTAGAAATATACCCAAATTTCTCTGATTTAGGGATTATTTCCTTTTAAGCCTCAGAGTACTTGGTATCTCCTATCACTCATAAGGCAGTTAATCATGTTCTATCTTCTATCATTTCTTGTATTGTTTGATTTCAATATGACCTGAAAGAAATTGCCTTGTGCTTGGTATCAAAAGCTGTGCTAGTTACAAGTTGTGTGACTTTGGACAATTATACTTTAGTCTTTTTGAATCACAGTGTCCTCATCTGTAAAATAAATTAATTGGACTAAATGATTTCTAAAGTCCTTTCCTGACTAATGAATTGATGGCTAATTAGATAAACCCTCAGAATCTCCCTAGTCCCTAGGAAACATGTTTCTACCATTCAGGCACATTAGGAATTAATGGTGCTTTTGCTAAAGTCATTGCTCTCTTTTTTAGAGTTGACTTCTGAGAATAACTAGTCACTCAAACATTATAAACCAACCTTTAATGAGTTTATGTAATCTCATTTTTAGTTTTAAAATATAGCAATAAACTCATAATTCACTATTGAATTTTTAAGATATTAAAAGGAAATCTTCCCCCTCCTACACTTTAATAGTAAGAATACAAAAAAAGGGATAGTCTGGACTCAAATGATCAGTTCTTATTCTCAAGTATCCCTATTTTCTAAAATTTATACTCCATAATGGAATGTTGGTATTCTCCCAACTTCACTTAGTATTCTTTTTAAAGCAACTTTAAAGCATTCAGAGTCACCAGTCCCCATAGACATCTCTGCAACAAAGTTTGAGACATCATTGCCAATTTGAAGCTAGAAGCAAGTATTCCTTTCTCTAATCAGACACTTAGACCTTATCTATCTAATTCTTGCTAACCACTTGAGAAAGACCTTGAATAGACTTCTTATTATTGTCTCCTCTCTTACCTTTCTCTAACTAAATGAAATTAGAAGATGCTATTTGTCCTTTTTATCTTAGTCTCACCATTATGTTCTCTCTCGATCAGAATGAACTAGAAGAAAATGAAAGCATGATTTTGTTCTTTCCACTGAATGTCTCCAAGTTTGCTATGTGTTTCTGCCTTCTTGCTTCTTCTGCCATTCCCTGTGCAGTAGGGGATGGAATTAGTTAGTCATTGTCCAATGCTTTCTGCTGAAACCTTTAGGCACAGTCTCAGAAATGCCTTCTTTTAAACTCCTGAGCAGTTTGTGAACTAACCAATATAACCAGTCTTAAAATAGTGGTGATGGTGTTATTTCCCCAAAGCATGGCAGATTTTGATGCCTCATTGTGGTATGGACCTGACTCTGGACTCTCAAAAGCTATGCCAGTGGAACAAAAGCTCCTGGCAGGATCTATTTAGTTGGAAAGACTTTAAGTATAGGCCAGTGACAGACTGTCTGCTGTCTTAGGACCAGCCCAGTTGAGAATAGAAAAACTCATCATCAGAGTATTGGCTACTAGGAATTTCAATTTTTTAAGTCATATTGACCCATGAAAATACAAATTGGCCTTCCCTTTGGTATAAAAAAAGGGCAGAGGTTGCTAATAATCACATGGTTATTAAATTGTCTATATTTAACTATTGTATTCTTAATGTATGAGTATTTTATAAAGAACTTGGAATTTACAAGCTACTTTAGAAACTAAAATGCATTGATATATTGATATATTGATATTCTTGGCCCCTTTGATAGATCTATCAACTCATTCATGTGATTTATCCAGGAACCCAGACTACTCTCCTTCTGAACTATGCTACTGGTGAATGAAGCTTTTAATAGCTGTTCAAGATATATATTATGATGAACAAATTCAAATGAAAGTTTTTTATATACATAAAATATAGTATAGATATATATCCTATATTATTTATAGTTAACTGGGCTTGTGTGTGATATTGACAGATAGAGATCAGGCCCACCTCTCCAAAGGAGATTGCAATTGCCACATATGGGGAGGGTAGGAGGAGAGAGTTGCCTATGTTGTAGTAGCCTAGGGGGGATAAGGAGAGGTTTGATCAGTTGTTTCAGTCATATCTGACTCTTTGTGACTCCATATAAGATTTTCTTGACGGATTTTGGATTGGTTTGCCATTTCTTCTCCAGCTCATTTTATAAATGAAGAAACTGAGGCAATAGAGTTAAGTAACCTGCCCAAAGTCACATAGTAAATGTCTGAGGCCATATTTGCACTCTAGAACACCATTTCTGGTGCTCTGTGCCACCTAAGAGTAATAGGCAGAGACAGGATCCATAACTACCTTAGTTGAATAATTTCTCGCCTAGTTTTCTATCTCCAAGAGAGGCATCAGAGATAATTATCTTTCAAATATCTTTATTCTATTGGTACAGTTCTAAGGGTTCCAGAAGAAAGTTATTCCCTGGTTGTTCTCATGGGGAAAGAAATTTAATTAATTTTTTCTTTTTTGCTTATACTCACAAACTTAACTCACTCCCAGCAATTGTTGGTTACACAAAAGACCATCAGAGTAATTAGCAAATCTACTAGGTCAGAGAAATTATGCTGAGAAGAGATCAAAGAATGTATAATTGACTGAGCAGGGCATTAGTCACCTCATTTCAAACAAAGACAGAGGACATGTTGGGAGTCTACCTTCTCCACCTCTTAGCAATTCTAGTTTTCCAGGGCAGCATTCAAAAGTCTGAACCTTACTTCTCTCTCAAATTCCTTAAAAATCCTCTTTCCAAGTATATCCTCTAAAAATCTCCCCAAACCTTTCCAAGTATATCCTCCAGCAATTTCCCTTATGTAGGTATACAGAATCAGACAGAAATCTCTGAGGAAATCAGGAATTATGTGTCCCTCTGTTTACATAGTATCTAAGTCACAAGGCTGTCCCTTAAGGAAAACTGCTTCAGATTTGGGAAGGAGCAGGACTATATATATAAAATGTTTTGCAAATTTTAAAGTATTATATAAATGTCATTTTAAATATTAAAGTATTATATTAATGTCATTTATTATTAAATAGTATTTATCAAAGATACTGAAATAGAGAAGCACACAGATGTCCATACCACAGTTGTTCATACCACAACCTGGCAAACAGGCTTTCCTCATCTATTTGATGTGTGTGTGTGTGTGTGTGTGTGTGTGTGTGTGTGTGTGTGTGTGTGTGTATTTCATTAGACTCAATTTTTTTAAGTGATTATCCAGAACTAGATGAAATCAGCACATTTGTTTTCCTTTTTCTGCAAACAGGAATATTAGAAGAATCATATTATAGAAAATTCTTTTATTTGGATCCAGTGCAACATCTCTGAGCAGGTCACTTTACTCCAGTTCTTAGCTATTTAGACTAGGTGACCTGTAAGGTTCCTTCTAACACAAAACATGTGATATCCTATAATTCTAGATATCCTCCTTGACAGAGGCAAATTCATTTGGAAATATTCATCTCCATGTTTTAAATATTGATGAATATTAATAATATTCTGAGTTATACAACAAAATTACCTTTGTTACATCCACCAAGGAATCATGAATAGCTTTGACACATGTATGGCAAATATTTTGCTAGAAGAAAGCATAATAGGATCTTCTTTCTCTCTCCTTCTATCAATTGGGTATCTATAAGGATGTGGCTTGCCATCAAGTATCATTTGTGAAAGCCTGCCTGTTCCTTTTTCAATCCTTCCTCAATGATTCTCTTAATTTACATGTAAATTATTATTATAGAAATTTTGTAAAGCTGGTAAAATAGGTTTTTGAAGGTTAGTAGTAATTCTCTGCATCACATTTTCTTTTATAGAAATAAGGTCTGGATTCTCTGCTTCCCCAACTTAGATATACTGCATTATTTCAGATACTCTTGAGAATTGAGATCTCAAAACCTTTATAGTAATGTCACTTCCAGCATAGACCTCCTCAATGTATATTTAATTTAGTTTGGTTCTGTTATCATTAATTGAAAAAATCATCATAAAAATCTTTAAAGATATTTTTCATAAAAAATGTTGTACTCTTTTAAAGTTTTATCCTTAAATACCCTTGGGATGACTAGGATTTCTAAAGGTTTGCTTTTCTAGCCACTGATTCTCATTTTTGTGAGATGATTCCACTCACAATTTTCAGTGCTATAATGAAGCCAAAGAAACTTTAGGCAGCAATATTTTAGTTACTTGCCAAGAAGAAAGATATGCCGACCAAGGGTTACAACAGTTTAGAACATGTAAGTCATTACAAAAAAAATCAATATTACAAACTGGTACTGCTGTTAGCAGACACATTTTTTTGATTTACAATGGTATTGTTTCTTGCCTGAATTTCTTTTGGTCACTTCATTGGTTAAACATCCTTTGAAAATTGTAATGGTCTGTTCATATTTGTTCTTTTATCTATTGTCTTTTTTTTTTTTAACTTTGAACAGTTTGAATAGTACTTGTTGGGGTTTACCCCCATTATAAATTAAAATCATGTCCTTATCTTTTTTTCTTTCTTTTAGATTGGCATTGGTTTATATGATCAATTATCAAGCATTTATCAAAGATGGTGAAATAGAGAAGCACTCAAACTCTCACAACATTTTCCTCCACATATCTTAAAATAAAGCCTCAAACCAATTCTAGAATGGCAGACTCAAAGGAAAAAAAGAGAGAGATTCTTCTAGCCCCAAACAGCAAAGGAGTCTGGAAGAGAGACCTTTCAGAAAGAGTGACATAGTAGCAGGACTAAGTGGTGATAACAGAAACATCAGCAAACTTGAGACAGTATAAGGACCGGACAAATGGTCAGAAAAAGTTTACAGGGAAGCTTGGTGCTAGCACTGGATACAGAATCAAATATTTTTTGGTAATACCATTGTCTATACCTACTTCTGAATCATAGTTCAAAGGCAGAATGTAGCACTTTCAATTGAGAGGGAGTAAAAGCCCTGAGAGGCAGTGTCATGTCTAGCTCCAAAATCTCAAAGGACCTTGAATATTGATATCACTTCTGGTCTGAAAGGAGTAAAATTATACAATCTCAAGGGATCAGAGACCCTTCCTAGGTAAGGATCAGAGTGAAGACAAAGAACACTGACTACATTTCTCTCTAGATCATACCATTCTAGAAATCACTAAAAACTTACCACACCCCAGAACTGACTCTGAAAACTAGCAGTTCAAAAAAGCCTGAAATTTGAAACTGAGCCCCTCACCTGCACTATGTCAACATCATAGTAAAGACCAACATCAACATAAAATTCCAAATTTAGGGAGAGGATGGAAAAATAAGCCAATAATAACACAACAGCAAAAAACCATGATCCTAAAAAACTACTATGGTGACAAGGAAAATCAAAACATAAACCCAGAAGATAAGGAAGTTAAAACAACTTCAAGTAAAGCACCAAAGAAAAATGTTAAATGGATCAAAGCTCAAAATAATTCCTAGAAGAGTTAAAAAAAAGATTTTAAAAATCAAATAATACTGTAAAGGTAAAATGAGGTAAAGAAATGAAGGTAAAGGAAGAAAATTATGAGAACATAACTAATAGCTTGATAAAAGAGGAACAAAAAATTTAGAAGAAAATAGTCCAATAAAAACAAAGTTGACCAATTGAAAAAAAGAGGTAAAAAAAAATCATGGATGAAAGCGTTTGCTTGCAAAGAATTTACTAACTGGAAAGAGAGGTTCAAAATTTCATTGCAGAAAATAATTCCTTAAAAATTAGAATTGGGCAAATGGAAGCTAATAACTCCACAAGACAGCAAGGACTATTAAAGCAACCTCTTTACCCAGAAATGTCATTTTCTCCAAATGAGCACTTCCTCTGCTTATTCTCCCTGGAGTTGAGACTTGGAACTGAGTTTTAGATTACAAAAGTACCAGTTGGTGCCTGTCCCTATTATAGTTCCCTGGTATGTGCCCTAGTCTGGTCTCAATACCTCTTCTTTGTTCTGATGCCCAGTTTCTTCCCAGAGACTGCAGTGCTCTGTGGTGGGACATTCTTGGCTTGACCTGTCCCCAGTATCTCTAGATCTCCATTAGTCTTCCCATGCTAAGCAGAGTTTGACAAATTGCTCATTATTATTTTTTCTCTATTTCCTCTTCAGGATTCATTTGGGAGTATTTTCCAAATCTGGAGGAATTTGTGGGGGAGAGTCCACTGAACTGCTTCTATCACTTTTCTATTTTGACTCTACCTCCCCTATGCAGGTCCAATGTAGTGGCTTCTCCTTAATGCAAAATTAATCATTTGGGGCAGTATAAAGATCGTTTGAATTGCAGTGAAGGGATTAGGTCACCTTGGAGGCATGAAGAACTGCCACCAATGGAAGTACTCTTCCTTACTTGCCTTCCCTTCCTTATCCTCTCTTCTACCCCAGGTGTCCCAGAGTACATTCTAGACAGCGAAGTGATGAACTGCCACTACAGGGGTACCCTACTTCCCTTGTCTTCTATTTTTGTCCCTCCTTTTACCCTATGATGTACCAGATGGCCTAACCCCCTACCATGGGAATCATTCTTTTCCTTCTTCCCTGTCCTTCAATGCCTAACTGCTCATGGAACCTGGATAAGATACTAGCCCATAACTTCATTTCCAATGAAATAATAATACACAAGGCTTTACCATCAGTCCTGTCTCTAGGCTTCCACTACTGTCATCTAATCCACTTAAATAATCTAAGGACCTCTGGGTCTTGCCATAAATTCTCTCACTGGCCCTTAGAACTTTAGAATTGTGTGTCATTTGCTGGGCAGCTTTTTGTTTCATGTATTCTCCAAATAGTGGTAACTTCTTGAGAGTCCAGTATGTCTTGATTTTTCTGTTTGTATATACAGCACTGAATACAATGATTGCCACGTAGTAAAAATTAATGTCTTTTTTTTATTCATTCAATTATTTACTATCATGTGTGACCTTGGGAAAGTCACTTAATTTTACTAGACTTCAGTATCCTTAGGTAAAATGAGGGAGTTGGATGAAAAAAAAATCTCTTATGATCCTTTTGTCCTCTAAATCTGTATTCCTATGGGGCTTTGATATTTCAGAAGAGGGTAGAAATAACTGGAGGAACCAGGATAGACTTCCTGGGAGAAGTAAAGTTTAAATATGAGAAAAATTTGAGGAGGCTATAGGGTGAAGAGGGAGCAAATCATAGGGAACAGGACCTCTGGCATTTTAAGCTTTTTCTAAGCTGATTCCATATTTTTCCTACACCTAGTTGAGACAAACTGTCTTTCTCAGACTTTCCTTGGAAAGTTCAGAAACTGTAATGTAACAGATTGAAATCAGACTATTGGTCTTGGGCTAAGAACCTGCTTTTACAGCCTGCCTGCCATCTGATACAGTCTGAGATCTCTTGGACAATAGATCATTTCCTCATTCCTCAAGCAATTGTACTTAAAAAATAACAAACAAATAAAACCCAACACTCCCCCCCCCCCCCCCCAGAGTTTAAAAAAAACAAACAAACTTCCTCTTCCCTGAATTGCAGAACAGGACCAGCATTTGGAGGTTGGGTTCTGAAGAGGAAGCCAAGTTAAAAGTTGTATTAAAAAAATAGTTTTCTATTGTTGGAATTTGTCCCACACAGACACTATTCACATTAACAGGAATATCTTTTGAATCCTAATCTTATCTAAGTGAGGTAGTGAGAGCATCAATTGTTCTGCTGTAGTAAGTTAACAGCTTTACATACTTTAGATGTAATGAAGCTAAACAAAAAAGAATTCTCTTCCAGTGGTTTCTGTGGTAGAGGAGAATTACTGGTTTGCAAAACAATTTTGTTTTCTTGTTGCCCATAGCTGGGTTAACCTGAACCCCACTATTGTCCCCCAGACTAAGCCCACACCTACGGTTAACCATTAAGCAAGAAAAGGTTTCTTTTCTTATGCAATAGCGCAGACTTAATAATGACCATAAAAATTCCACTGTTCATTCTATTAATTGCTTAAGTAATGAAGAGTCTCTTTGTCTCTCTGTCTCTGTCTCTATCTCAGTCTGTCTGTCTCTCCCTCCTTCCTTTTTCTCTCCCTCTGGCTTTCTGTCACTTTTCTCTGTTTCACTTAACTCTCTCTGTCTCCTTCTTTCTCTACCAGTCCCTTTCTCTTCTTGTAGTCATGATCCTCCCACCTTCCAGAAGTGATGCTGTCCCAACAACTCTCATGACACATTTTACCCAAGATGATGATTCTAGAGCTGAAAGGGACTTTGGAGACTGTTGTGTCCACACTTCCTTGCTTCAGTGATGAAAAAACTGAGGCCCAGAGGTTAAGAACTTTGCCCAAGATCACTAAGATAGGCAGTGGCAAGTAGTGCCTTCCAGTTGCCCAACTCTCACCTGGGGATCCAAGAGTTCCTCAGGAGTAGAAGCCCATTTGGTTAGGAGCTCAGGCCAGTCAACCTGTGTTGTTCTCCTGCTTCTGCTTCTGACTTTCTGGACTTTGACACCATGTTCCCAATGGGTACCTTCTTCTTTCCTCTTCCCCCTAAGTGTGTTTTCGGCTCCCTTTTGTATATTGTTTTCTCCTACTAGAATCTAAGTTCCTCAGAGCAGAATGTTTTTCCACTTGTTTTTATTTGTTTCCCCAGGACTTAGGCTAGTTCCAGAAAGGAGTGAATGGTTAATTAATATTTAATCCCTTGTCTTGCCTTGAAGTCATTAAGTATAAGATCATTGGACACTAGATTTAGAGTTGGAAGGAACTTTATAAAGAAGCATGCTCAGCCATTTTGATCATATTTGACTTTTTGTGACCTCATTTGGATTTTTCAGGGCAAAGATGAATGGTTTGCCATTTCCTCATTTGCTCATTTTATAGATGAAGTACTGAGAAAAGCAGGTTAAAGTGATTTGCCCGAGGTCACAGGGCTAGTCAGTGTCTAAGCCCAGATTTGATTCAGGGAGATGAATGTTCCTGACTCCACACCAGTACTCAGTCACTGTAGCACCTTGGTGCCCAGAGCCTCCCTTAGTATAACTCAATAATTTTGGAGATTAGGAAAATGAAGGAAAGATACATTAAGTGACTTGCTCAGTTAAACACAGGTAAGTAATGTACAGAATTAAAACCCTAGTCCTTATAGTCCAAATGTGACACTCTGGATGATGGTAGATATACCCATATAATAATAGAATTTTGATGATATCTTAGACAAAGATGAATAACAGGATTGTTGTATATCATGAACAAAAGCTATGGATATTGCATGAAAGCTGCCAAGGAAGATTTAGGGTGGCCATAAGGAAAAAAAAGTTATGCTTTCTTTTGGTATTCTATCCTAGTCAGAACATATTTAAAGAATTGTGTTCATTTTGGGATCCCCACAGTTCAAAGATAAGCTGTAGAACTTTCTGAGGATGACAATTAGGATGGGAAAGGATCTTGAGTTAACACAATATGAGAATCATTTGAAGGAATTAGGGATGTTTAGCTTGGACAAGAGAAGGCTTGAGAGTGGAGGATAGAGGTGCTTTCAAATATTTGAAGACCTATTATTTGGAAGAGGTTTTAAACTTATTATCTTTGATCCCAGAGTATAGAGCAGGAAGAAATGAATAGAAGTTAAAGAGAGGAAAATATAGTAAGGATCCTTATCAGTTAAAATTATATTAAAGTGAAATGCTATGGTTTTGGGAAGTGGCAAGTTCCTCCTCTCTGGAGGTCATTCAGCAGAGGTTAGACAATCACTTTTCTACTACATAAAAGTGGGTATTCTTTTTCAGGTATGAATTAGATTAGCTCCAACTGATGTCATTCCAATTTGAAAATTCTATAATTCTGATCTAAATGCAGCTATTAAAGATGGGCAGGATTAGAGTAGTCCAGACAAAGTTGGAAAATGAATTTAAAGTTGCTGAAGCACATCTGTGAGCAACTGGCACCTCAGTCAAACTAGAAACAGTAATTAAGATGACATGATTTTTTTCCATGCAAAGGCTTCAGGTGATGAGTATAAGGTAACATCTCTGTTATGTCATGAAACTTGGATTCATCTTAAGTTGTTCTAGGGCCAACTGACTTGATAAAATAGCCCTTTAAGTCACAGGAATGGCACAAACACACACAAGCAAGATTTCCCAGGGGGATTCTGACTAAATAAACTACATTTATTATGGCAGAGATTGATTATCTGGGACATCATACACCCATGGGATTTTAAAGTTGGAAGAGACTTTAGAGATTATTTAAGAGATAAACTGAAGAAAAAAAGAGAGAGAAAGAGGTAATAATCCTTGTGTTACTTACTTCATGGATGGTTGCCAAGATTAAATGAGATAATATATGTAAAGCATGTTGTAACTGCAAAACACACACACACACACACACACACACACACAAATGTAAGTTATCCTTTTCTGGCTTAATCTTCTAGTTTTTCCAATTTGATAACTGGAATCTCAGAGAGATTGAAGTGACTTGCCCAAAGGCAAATACCTTGTTAGTCAAAGAGCCTAAACTTAAACTTGTTTTTTTGTAATTTTTAGTACAGTGCTCCTTCTAGTTCAAGAATTTCCTTTCTTTAATTTCCTGACTTAGTAGAATCCCTGGACAAGACCAATGAAGAAACCAGAGATGCTCAATCCAATTGGATAATGAATTTTTATGTCCATCAAACTAAGATTTTAAATATCTGAAGGACTGAGTATAAACTTTTTAATTGAAATCCCAAGGAGTTTAAATAATATGTAAATAGATTAGTGTAAAATAATGTTTCATAAGCATAAATAAGCTGGAAATCATCTAATGAACTAATGTCTTATAAGAGCATTGAAAATAAGAAGGAATTTAATTTTCAAAAGTTATCTTCTATTTTGCTTCTTATTAATGATTTAAGTAAGGTAGTTGAAAAAAGGGAAGGATTGAATTTCCATGCAAAAAAGACTAGTCTAGCATTTTAAGCCCTAATGGAATCTGAAAGTATCAGCAATGTCATAGGCAGTCCTATTCTCAAAGATTTCCTGGACGATTTTTGATATCCCAAGAGATTCAGAAAAACGTGAACTTCTGGGCACATACCAAGATGTCCAAATCTCTTTTAGACTCACCCATCACAAGCAATGGCAGCTAAATGCTGTAGGTTTTTTTCCTAAATAGGTAGCTTTAATAAATTAGACAGGCAGAATTTGAAGACCAGATAAGTGTATATATATATATATATATATATATATATATATATATATATATATATACATATATATATTTTACTTCCTGTAAGAAATGATTAATTCAAATATATTTTCTTCTGAGTGAGTTAAAAATAGAGTTGAAGTAACTCATCCTATGAAACCCTTAAGAGTGAAATGTGTTTTTTCTTTTAAAAAAAGCCATTACTTTAGAAGAATCAGGCCACTGCAGTCTGGATGGAATGCTAACCATGCCACTGGATGGCAAATTGGAGGGAAACATGCCTTTCATCTTAATTATAGGCCGGACAGGGGAATGCACTATATTCTGTGCTATGTATTAGCTGAAGGAAACTTTCCCAGGGTATTTTTCTTTTGCATTTCTGATTCTTATTGGGTTGGAAGCTTGTCCATGTGACCCAGCAGGGTCCACTTTCCATAATAAGTCTAAAAATATGCCAGAAATGTTTTCTTTAGCACAGTCTATGAATGTCAAACATGAAAGGGACAGCTTTGCTTTTCCTTCTGCTTCACCTTGTTTTTTTTTTTTGGTTAAAAATAAAAGCAACAAAACTCCAGTTACCCTCTCACTATTATCCAAGCATTATTATTTTAATAGTATTCCTAAAATGAAACTGTGTTAGATGGAATTACTGAAGAAATTTGAAAGACTTGGGGAAGCAAAATCCATTTTTAGAAAATTTGACATGATACTATTGACTCATCTCCCATAGGCATATGCTTTGAATCCTTTGTCTAGTAATAGTGAATGCTTGCACTAAACCATCTTTTTCATCCATGGCTACTTGTTGCATTAGAGATGCAAAATGTAATTAGAATAGAGCAATTCTGAGTAGCTCATGTAAAGACCAAAGCTAGAACCTTGGGCTCATTATACCATGTAATAATCCCCTGAACTAACAAGTTATAGTAGATGACAAGTTGTGTGAAAAAGTCTTTGTTGGACCTAAGACCTTACAACAGGTTTCCTGTTCCCAATATTATACTATAACCAGATTTATTGGGTTAACAGTCTTATATCTCTTGCCCAGGAATGAAACGAAACCATTCAGCTTTTCCTAATGCCTTCCCTTCCATTCTCTTCTATTTTCATTTGACATTAATTAATTTAACATTTATTAATTTTCTACCAGGTGCAAATCATAGTCCTAAGTGCTGTATATATGCAAAGATATACATCTGTCTTTTCTATTCATTTACTAAAGAGAAAGCATGGATACTACATAACTATCATATTAAGTGCATAAAATAGGTGCAAAGATTATATTTACAGTATTGGGCAATTTTGGTAGGCAGAATCTGGATTTCTGAATTCAATTTTTTAAAATGGTCCCAGTACTGATCAAAAAGTATGGCAGGTATTGGGCTTACTGCCATGGATGAAATAGTTGTATGCCCTGTTAACACTGCATATCACACATTGAGTATTTCACAATTAATATTTGCTAAATGGAAATAAAAGTATCTCTACTTAATTCAGTTAATTTATTCTAATTATTTTTAGAAGGTTTTTTTTAACTATTATTATTTAAAACTTTTAGAATTCTCACAGTTTCTACTACTACTGAAATAAAAATGGAAGATGCTACTTGGTTTATTATTTTTTTAAAGAAGTAACATGATATATCAAAAAGTACACTACAATTTGAAGGCAAGAGACCTGAGATTGAATTCTTGTTCTAACATTACTTATGTTAGCTTGGACAAGTCATTTTAACCTTTTCCTTGCCCAGTTTCTATATCTGTAAAATGGAGGTAATACTTATTTCACAGGGCTGTTGCTAGGGAAAAACTTTGTAAAACTTTTAGTGCTGTGTCCATTTGAATCATTGTTACTGCAACTGCCATATGTGTAATTTTTTTAAAAAATTGTTTTATTGGGATTCTTTTTTGACATAATTTTCATTGCCTCCCGCTCTCCCCTCTTCCCTGTTAAAAAAAACACAAAACTCTCTCTTCCCAAATAAGTATAGTCAAGGAAAACAAATCCATAAAATAAACTTGTCTAAATTTGCATCTCTCTTTCTGTATCTTGTTTACCACTTCTTTGTCAAGAGATGCCAAGTGTTTCATTATCAATCCTACAGAGTCATTGGTCATTGATTTGATCAGAGATCTTGAATCTTTCAAAGCTGTGGTTTTTAACATTGTATCACTTGCTCTCCTAGCTCTACTCACTTCACTCTGCATCTAATTATTCAAATACTCCTGTTTTTTCTGAATCCATCCCTTATGAAAGCTCTATTTTGTTATATCCCTATTTGGCTACAAGTTTTGACTTCAGATACTTATTAGCCTGTGACCTTGGGCAAGTCATTTAACCTGTTTGCTTTGGTTTTCTCATCTATAAGAGGAGGATGACTGTAACAGCATCTGCCTTCCAGGATTATTGTGAGGATCAAATGAGATAATAATTATAAAGTACTTTGCACAATGTCTATCACACAGTAAGTTCTATATAAATGGCAGCTATTACTGTTGTCAGTATAAACTATAATTTGTTCAGTTGAGGTGTTTTCTTTGCAAAGATACTGGAATGGCTTGCCATTTCCTTCTCCAGTTCATTTTACAGATGGGAAACTTAGACAAACAGGGTTAACTGACTTGCTAAGGATCACACAATTAGTATCAAGAAACAGACTGGATTTGAATTCGGGTCCTCCTAATGCCAGACCCTGTGCTTTATCCACTATGCCACTTAACTGCCTCAACTAATAGGCACATCATTAGTTTCTAGTTCTTTGCAATAACAAGAATGATATTATACATTTTTTTATCTGTATGGGTTCTTCCCGTGAGATATTATGAGGCCCAAATGAGATAATGCATACAAAGCATGATGCAAGTATTAAAAGTGTGATCTAAATGTCCGTTGTTATTGTTTGTGTTGTTATTCTTATTAGCCAACATTCTCCAGGTTTCTAGTCTGGTGATGACTTCATTCCCACAGTCTTCTACTTCACTCCTGTTGAACTCAAGTTATTTAGTCCCACAAAAACAATGATTCACCTCTAGGCAGGGTGTCATAAGATTTATACTATGATGTTTCAGGCCAATTTCTTTGCCATCACTTGTATTTATTTGCCTTCTGCTTTAACTCTTGTTTCCTTGTGGACTTTTAGAAAGAATGATGTGTTACACCACTTCTGCTCTGTCTGGTTTCAACTTCCAGGAACAATATGCCCTTCTCAGGATATGTTCATCACTTCTGATCTCTTCATCATAATGCTAATTCAAGTTTTGATTAACAATATCTCTCTCAGTCTCCTCTCCCCTGTGTTTGGAGGGATAAGGATATAGTCCTAAATTCTTTCAATGGCTTTCTTTTAAAGTGAGCAGTAATTGGACTTCTAGCTTACCCCACTTTGCATCTGCTCTTCTTCCTGGTTTCAACTTCCAGGGAACAAGATGCCTTTTTACTGGATATCTCTCATATCTCCCTTCCCCCAAGCTTTTTTTTGCTTCTTTTTGTGTTATCTTCCCTCCCCTTGCCCTCTCCCTCTCAATAGATTTTTAAACTTTTTATGGGAAGGGACTTTCTTTTTTATTTACTATATCCACAGTACTTCATAATACCTAGAACACAGTAGCCATTTCATACATGTTTATTGGATTACATTATTGCATCATTGTTGCAGTCTTTGATTGTTCTATTTGTTTATCTTTCTTACATTTGTGTCATCCAAGGTTTTTGAAAAGAAAACAATTTGTTAAAGTCTGCCCTGTTTTTTTTTGCTTCTAGAAATGCTCTAAATGTAGCCCCCTTCAAAATAAGTATCATCTTTTTTCATTCTAGTCTATATTTAGGTTTTCAGAAAAGGTCACTTTGATTTTATATCTTCAGTTTCTTTGCTCTTTAAAACACATTATTCCTTTCCTTTGTGCAGTTTCCAGTGGGTGAAGAACAGTACTGTGTTATTTGAATTTCCTTTCCTTTCCATTTGAGGTTTTCATTCCATTTGCTTGCACAATTGTTGCTTGTCATTGGACTTACTACTTTTAATCATATGGATCTTAGAGTTTTCATCACTGTATTTTGTTTTGTTATTCTTTTTTTTTCCTTGAAGCAATCTATAAATTTTTTTGGTTGGCTTTTGTTCAGAAGATCTAAATGAATTTCTTTAGTTATTTCTTGATTGTGATTTTCATGGTTTTTTTTTTTTGCTTTATTATATTCTTTTGGAAGAATTATTATTTTTAAATTGTCTCTAAATTTCTATCTTTGAAATTGATATGGTCCTCCCTCAATTGGCAATTCTTGTTTTGCAGACTTCAGTCTCTGCCTCAAAAGATTTTTGGAAAGACATAATTGGTCCTAGATTGATAATGGGCATTTTTTTCTCAGACTCAGTGGAATGTTATGTGTCTTTCTGCTGCTCTTTTGTAACATATACTTCTTCTAGACTTAGAAAATTTCTGCTTTGGGGTTTTCCATGGCAGGGAGAATAGGTGATAGCACTGGGTTCTGTTGCAAGCGTGTTATGAAGCCCTACTATTGGAATTTGGTGAGTGATGAGGGAGGGTATGCTAAAACAACAAGTTAGAGGTTAGTAATTAGCCTTCTCTGCCATTAGTTTATTGGGTTTTTAGCCTCATTAAGGTTCTTGGTCTACTAAACCAAGGAGATAGCTGAAACTGCTTTATTTATTAAACATAATTATTATTTGGAGAATAATAGAATAGAAATCCTCAATTATTTTTAACTCTTCAACTCTTTTGATTTTTCTTTTCTTTTTTTCTTTCTTCTTCTAACCAAACATGGAGCCATAGGAGTTGGCAAAAACCTTTTCAGTGACTGAACAAAGAATGAAAAGTCAAAGCCTTTATCAGTCCTTGTTTCCCAATAAGACATCTAGAAGATAATTTCCTCTTTTCCTGAGTCCCTGAAGAGAGATTTATCTCAGCAAAAATGATCCATAGACTTCTTTGATAATGGCTCTGTGGATCTTGGCTCTGAGACTGGCCTAGTTATTCAGCAGATACTGACTGTCCTAGTCAACCCCTAGAATAACTTTCAGCCACTACCACAAAAACAGGTTACTACATTCAACTAGATGGAGAGAACCTCCTCCTCCCATGCCCACATGCCTGATTTATACTGTTTATGCCATATTTTCAGGGAAGAAGGTACGGTTTCTTTCTTCCTAACTCTCTCACTCTCTTTTCTTCCTTTCCTTCTTATTCTTTTCATTTTTCTTATTTGGCTACTGATCTGGCCAAAATTGGAAGTAGAAAAGATGCCTGTATCCATGGATTATCAACTGACAAAACATGGAAAAACACTGCTGCTACTTTAAAAGAAAACACAACTATTTATTTTCTGATTCATTAGAGATTCCTTTATTTTCTTACTGAGTATTTTGTCTTCTTTGGTTCCAATTGGTTGACCTTCTGTAAGAGGTGGAGGTCTTGAGGGAGTAATAAGAATGGGCTGAAATTACTTGCTGCAGAAAATGGATTGCATATTATATATCCCCGACCATTGTGAGAACTAACCTCTACTGATCAAATGTGCTTTTTTCATTTCGTTCTTCTACCTTTTTTAAAGATTATCTTTCATGGCTCCTTTTCTTGATCCTTGATTTTTTTATTACCTCTCCTTTTCATTTTCTTTCTTGCTGAAGCAATGTAGTATCAAAGAGTTGCTGGACTTCAAGTTAGTTTGATTCGAGTTTCAGTACTAACACAGATCCTAGCTTATGATCCTGCATCCTATTTGACTTCTGGGAACCTTGGTCACATTGAGGCAGTCTGGCTACTGAATCCCTTGGGGTCTTTGAGGGGACCCTTGGGGTTTGAGATTGATTTTCCAATGCTAGCCTAGATCTTTCCCACAAATGATTATTAATTGATGTCAATTAGTCAGGCAGATTTAATTAGTTTATAGAAATGTATTTTTTTTAGGGTTTTGCAAGGCAAAAAGGGTTAAGTGGCTTGCCCAAGGCCACACAGCTAGGTGTCTGAGACTGGATTTGAACCCAGGTACTCCTGATTCCAAGGCTGGTGCTTTATCCACTATGCCACCTAGCTGCCCCAGAATGTATTTTTTTTTAAGATAAAATAGTAAGATTTTTGACCAGTACATACAGAGTACTGAGAAGACTGGGCTCAAACTTATAGTAAATGTGGCAAAAGATACAACTCACAGCTCCTAGAAATCTTTTTACTACAGTCCCTACATTGTTTCCCTTAAGTATTCAATGGCCTTTCTGCTCAGTTCTTCAAAGATCTTCAAATCTGCTTTTCCTCAAGTTCAGTCTGAACTGGCTCCTATTGCAATCACTATTGTCAGCCTCAGCTATCCCAAGGATACTACTATGATGCTTTCAGTCTTCCAAAGATAATGAGAGCTTCCTCTGGTCAAGGAAGAGAGGAGATCAAAATCAAAGTTTTTGATTCAACTTTGACTCCTTTACAAGATTTTCCTTTTTAGGGTTTTGGGAGTAGGATTAAACCACTAAGTAACTCCTGGATGCTGGAATCTGTTTTCTAGCTATAATAAAGATTAACCATAGGTCATATCCAAATTTCCTCAAACAAATCATACAATCTTTCTATGCAGTATTTTCCCAATTTATCTTATGACTTTGAAAGATATCTAAATTGATTAAGGATTTTTGAAATTAATTTAAAGCCTATGGTTGACTGATTCAATACAGAAGGATTCTCGCCTGGTTAAGATATTAGGGCATAGTATACTGACACTCTAAGTGGAATGTTAATTGATTTAGTGACTCAATTGATCTTCACTTTTACATGTAAAATAGGGATAAAAACAGATCTTACTCCACAGAGTGGTAGTAAAAAAAATATGTAAAGCACTTGGCAAACCTTAAATTCCTATCAATAGTTCAGTAATCCTTGCCTTCTGACTAATGTCTGCTAACACTCTATATTCATTTTGATATTTTTTAGGCCTAATAATAGTGCTAGAACTGAGTGTTAAAATGATTACTGAATGGTAAAATGGATATTGAGTTATTTATTTTATGTAAAGGAGGACAGGAAGACTTTGAAATTCATGAATGTCATTTTGAATCTCACTGAGAGGCAGTATGGAGTAGTGAAGTTCTGTATTTTGAATCAATCAATCAATAAACAAACACTTATTAGATATGTGACAAGTATTAGTTACCTAAAGACAAAATTGAAACAATCCCTTCTTTCAAGTACCAATATTTCAATGAAGAATATAACTTGTACAAGTATAGGATGAATATAGGGTGTTCCAAAAGTGTTTGAGTGTTTTTAAACTATTATTAAAGTTATTAAACCTTAAAAAATTCACATCCTATCCTATAGATGCAAAATGAATATAAGGTGAACAGAATAGGTGAACAGAACCAGCAACAAGAGAAGGTAAAATAATCTTTGAGCCCAAGAAACTTGGAAGCTTGATGAGAAAGGTCTATCTCATTCAGGTAAAAGGAGAGTACAAAATAGAACAGGAAGCATCCACCCAGTCAGCAGCAAGCCCCACCCAGCAAATCAGGGGGAGATACTGAGCCCTAGTGCAGTACAGTAGTCAAACACCAACACCAGGACCTCCCACATACCTCAGCATAATCAGGGGAATGGATAAGACTCCAGCTCTGGGAACAGACACATGCCTCAACATTGCTCTGGGCAAATAGGCAGCCTCTAGCAAACAGACTGCTACTTGCTTCAGTGTAGTCCTGGGTAAATGCAGAAACACCCTACCAGCACATGCCAGACACTAGAACTGGAACACTAGCTCAGCACCAGATAAGCTGCCAGAACCCTACAGCCACCAGTCACCCCTACCCCACTCCTTTGGCAGAGAACCAGAAAGGAGGGTCTCTTGTGAACTTCAGGGCAACAACAGTATAGCAACAGGTTAACAGTCAGGGCTTGCAGTGTCTTCACAAGAAACCTAAGACTGTGCCCCTTTCACATCAGGAGCAGAACTCAAATTCAAAAGAAAGGGAGAAGTCCAAAAAAGCTGAGCAAAAAGCAACAAAAAAAGAATTAGACCATAGAAAGTTATTACAGTGACAGAGAAGTGCAAGAAGCAAACTCAGAAGAAGATAACAATGTCAAAACACATATGGGCAAAGCCCCAATGAAAAGCAAGAATTGTCTCATGCCCAGAAAGAACTCACACAAAAACTCACAAAGAGACTTGAAAATCATATAAGAGAGGCTGAAGGAATACTGGGAAAAGAAATGAGAGTGATGTAGGAGAATTATGAAAAAAAGAATCAATGGCTTAGAAAAAGAAAGTACAACTGGCCAAATGGAAAAGGAAATGCAAAAGCCAATTGAGGAAAATAATTCCTTAAAAGTTAGAATTGGGCAAGTGGAAGATAATGACTCTATGAGAGATCAAGAATCAAACAAGCTCAAAGAATGAAAAAAATGGAAGACAGTGTAACATACCTTATTGAAAAAAACAATTGAACTAGAAAATAGATCTAGAAAAGAAAACTTCAGAATCATTGTACTACCTGAAAGTCATAATCAAGAAGGACCTGGACAGCATCCTTAAAGATATCAAGGAAAACTGCCCTCATATCCTGGAACCAGAAGACAAAATAAGTATTGAAAGAATTCACTGATCACCTCAGGAAAGAAATCCCAAAATAAAAACTCCAAGAAGTTTATAGTCAAATTTCAGAACTATCAGGCCAAGGTAAAAAATACTGCAAGTGACCAGAAAGAAAAAAATTCAAATATCTGGGAGCCATAATAAGGATTGAGTAGCTGCAACATTAATGGACTGGAGTTCATGGAACATGATATTCTGGAAGGCCAACGAGCTAGGACTACAAGCAAGAATCACCTAACTGGTAAAATTGAGTATAATACTTGGGGGGGGGGGGATTGTCATTCAATAAAATAGAAGGATTTAAAGCTTTCATAAGGAGAAGATCCAAATTGCACAAAAAATTGATCTCCAATATCAAGACACAAAAGAAGTATGAATAGATGAAAGGAGAAAAGGAAATTAGAATTGAGTTGTTTACATCCCTAACATGGGAAGATGATACTTGTAATTCTTAAAAATTCTATCATTAATTGTACAGCTAGAATGAATATGGTATCAGGTGAACTTGACAGAAGGTGTGGTATAAGGTAAACTTGACAGAATGACAAAAATAATAAAGGGATGAGAAAGATGAGCACATTGAGTGCAGAATGAAGGGAGAGATAGAATGGGGGTAAATTACTTCACATGAAGAGGAATGAAAAAATCAACTGCAGAGAAAGGAAAGTTAATATACACAATTAGTTCACTAAAGAAATCTATCTTACCCAATAGGAAAGGAGGATGAGAGGA
Organism: Macrotis lagotis; assembly: GCF_037893015.1. Classification (NCBI taxonomy): domain Eukaryota; kingdom Metazoa; phylum Chordata; class Mammalia; order Peramelemorphia; family Peramelidae; genus Macrotis; species Macrotis lagotis. The sequence continues at coordinate 122,342,807 of NC_133659.1, forward strand.
GATTAAGTAAAGGTGGGGGGATCTGACAGAAGAGAGGGCAAACCAGGGAGGTGGCAGACAGAAGCAAAACACTATCAGGGAGGGAAAGGGTAAAAGGAGAGGATAAGCAGAAGGAAAAATAGAATGGAGGGAAATGGTTAATAATCACAACTGTGAATGTGAGGCATGGACTTTCCTATAAAATAGAAGTGGCTAGCAGAATGAATCAAAAACCAGAGTTGTCCTCATTTCTCAAATATTTAAAGAAGTGAGTCAAATTTATAAGAATACAAGCCATTCCTCAATTGATAAATGGTGAAAGGATATGAACAGGAAAGTTTTAGATGAAGAAATCAAAGCTATCTAAAGGCGTGTGAAGAAGTATTCTAAATCACTTTTGATTAGAGAAATGCAAATTAAAACAACTCAGGTACCACCTCACCCCTATCAGATAGTCTAATATGACAGAAAAGGCAGATTACACATTTTGAAGAGGATGTGGGAAAATTGGAACACTAATGAGCTATTGGTGAAATTATGAACTGATTCAGCTATTCTAGAGAGCAATTTGGAACTATGTCCAAAGGTCAACCAAACTCTGCACACTTTTTGCTCCAGCATTACCACTGCTAGATCTGTATCCCATAGCAATTTTAAACATTGGAGAGAAAAAGGACCCACATGTCCAAAACTATTTATAGCATTTTTTTATGGTGACAAAAAATTGGAAACTGAGGGGATAGCCATAAATTGGGAAATGGCTAAATAAACTGTGGTTTATGAATGTAATTGCATCTATTGTGCAATAAAAAATGAGTAGCAGACAGATTTCAGAAAAACTTGGAGAGACTTGTACGAATCAATTGAAAATGAAATGAGCAGAATCAGGAAAACATTGTATATAGTTTCAGCAACACTGTGTGTTGATCAACTATGAACGATTCATCTCTTCTCAGAAACACGATTGGAAACAAGAACAAACAACTCAAAGGAAAGTGTTATCCACATCCAGATTAAGAACTGATGGACTCTGAATAAAGATTGAAGAATACTTTTTCACTTTCTTTATTATTTTTTCTAATTTCTCTTCTTCCCTTTTGATCTTTTTCTTATTTCAAAACTCTGAATAGTATGGAAATATGCTTCACATGATAGAATATATATAACCTATATCATAGGAAGAGAGGAGGGTACAGATTAAGAGAGGGAGAAAAATCTGGAACTCAAAATCTTGTAAAAATGAATTATAAAAAAATTGTCTTGGCATGTAATTGGAGAGTGAAATTGTTTAAAAAAAAAGAACATGGAATTCCAAAAGGTGGAGGTGAAGTAATACTGTAATCCAGGTGTGATGAAGGCACAAACAAACAATCAGCACAAAATCATGGAGAAAGGAGGCAGAATGTTGTGCCCATGGAAGAACAAATAGATCTGTATGACTGTGCCATAGAAAACTTGGAAAGAAGAATATAAAAGAAGGAAGGGGTCAGATTATGAAGAGTTTCCAAGTGTCAAATAGGAGTTTATCCTGGTTCTACTCAATACTATCTATGTGACCTTGCGTAAATCACTTCGTTATCTGATTTAATTTAATGTAATGAACTATAAAGATAATAGTTTTGGCATAAATAATCTTTTCTAGCTCCAGAGTCTATGTTGTTGTTTGGTTGTTTTCTGTGTGCCAACTGTGACCCCATTTGGGATTTTCTTAGCAAAGATACTAGAGTGATTTGCCATTTCCTTCTCCAGGTCATTTTACAGATGAGGAAATAGGAGAGTTTCTTGATTTGCCCAGTGACACACAGCTCAAGCTTATGTTCCTGGAATAATAATCTGAATTTTTGCGTATTTGTCATGATGAAAACTTTCTCTGATCTCTAATAGCACATCTCTATGAAGAACAAGGTTGGACTCAAATAAATTCATTTATTCATATCTAATTTTATTGAACCTTTGTTGACAAAGCCTATTAATTCTACCACCGTAGCATCCTTTAATCAGTACCTTTCTCTCAACTGCTATCAATATCAACCTAATTCAAGCCCTCAGCATATCTTCCTTAGACTATTAAAAAAGGGTTCAATAGATCTCCCTACCACCAACCTCTCCCTTTTCTTTCTTTTTTTTAGATTTTGTTTTTGCAAGGCAAATGGGGTTAAGTGACTTGCCCAAGGACACACAGCTAGGTAATTATTAAGTGTCTGAGGTCGGATTTGAACTCAGGTACTCCTGACTCCAGGGCTGGTGTTCTATCCACTGCACCACCTAGCCCCCCCCCAACCTCTCCCTTTTCTAATCAATTCTCCATACAACCACGAAAATAATCTTCTAAAGTCCTGTGTATGTCATTTTGTTGTCAAAAATCTTCAGTGGCTCTTTCTGACCCCAAGGATAAAATCTAGTTTCAATCTACCTTTCCACTCATTTCATTAAATTGCCTTCACCTTCTATACTAGAATCTAGTAAAAAGGAACAATAAGTCACTAGGCATATTGAACTTGAGATCACTGTTCTATCTCCAACTTTTATGCATTCATATAGCCTATCCCCTATGCTTATACTATGCCTTCTCCCAGATTCTTGTCTTTTTTGAAAGTTCATTTTGCTAGTAAGGAAACTGAGGCTTAATATCACATAGTTATACAACTACTAAGATTCAAAATGAAGACTGCAATTCAGGTCTTCCTGCTTTAGGTTTGGTACCCTTCTCATCACTCTATTCTACTTTTTTTCAGTATCCCTAAATCTATACATATAATACAGATAAATTAGGGAGTCATTATTCAGATATACAATACAATAATAATATGATTTATTGCTGGCTAAGTGCTTGTTTACATAAAAGTAATTGACAATTAGTCAAATTGGGCAAAGAACCTTATGCAGCTTTGTAAACAAGTTTCAATTATAGTTTCATCAGATATGAAGAAATCTTACCACTTCAAAGACATTTTGAATCATTGAGGGGAAAAGAATTTAATTTTTAAAACTCAGTTCTACATTTAATTTTTCATAAATAGTTATTTCAGGCAATGAGCATGCACCATTTCTTTAGTGGTTTCTCTTAACTCACTAATTTCAAATAGCAAGAATTATTATTTATACTTTGTAGATAGGAGAAGTGATATAGAGAAATGATTCAAGTTATCTCAATTTAAAAAACATTTGTTAAATACCTACTGTAGTCTAAATATTGTGCTAAAAGCTTATAAATACTTAGGGAAATAATAAAGAAAACAGAAGCAACTCCAGATTTTACTCTGAAGGAATTAACATTTAGGGGAAGGTCAGGGAGAAAAAATAAAAATCTCAGTGCACCCTATTCAAAAGAGACAAACTCAGAAAATAAGACAAAAGAATTTATTAACACTCCAAGCAAGCTTGTTATTATTATTATTATTAACAACTTATTTTTATTATTGTTATCATTGTTATATTATTGTTATTAACTCCAAGATATATTATATGATTTGAGAACCTTAAAGAGTTATATAAATACTAGCTATTAAATGAATCTAGAAAGACTGGTAGACACCAGATTAAGTATAATTTTAAGGAGAGTATGTATTTTATTTGAGACAGTTTGGGATTACTGCAACTTTGGGTTAGTGAACTGATTGATTAGTCAGTCTGTTGAAGAGATTGGCTTAGCAAGTGACAACTGAACACAATATGAATCAATGGGGAGTTCCTTACTCTGTTCTAAAATTTCCCTTCCTAACTCATGTTATTTCATTCATTTATGCTGAACAATACCGTTCTTTCTGATTCTGCTCTTTTAGAAGATAAGTACTCTTCTGAAGGGTAATAGAGTCTTTATTTAGTGCCAATTAATTTATCACATCATTTTCTTCCTTTCTTGAAAAGACCTGCAAATCACAGCTAAGGTAGAGTGGTTCCCTAAGAAAGGAGGTGAGGGAAGAAAGGAGAAACATTGCCTATTTCAAAATTATAATAAAAATTGCTCTGGATCCAAGGATATTGCTGAAGAGAATTCCACATCCCACCTTGCTTTCTAGGAGAAGTCATGACTTCAGCCATGTTCATACCTTCTTCACCTGTCTGATGCAATTAGACATTAATTGGGTAGATCCTAAGTGAACCATGCTGGTACTACTTCCTGCCTCAGTAGAAGCCATGTAGAAAAGTTATGCTTTATTTTGCTATAATCAGCAAAAGCTAGAATAATGTGTCTAATTTTACAGATCACATTTTAGGAGGAACTTTGACCAGCTGGCACATATCTACTAGAAGGCCACCAGGAAGGGATTCTAAACCATACCAAAGAAGGATCAGTTGAAGGAATTAGAGAGGTTTAGCCTAGAAAAGTGAAATGAAGATTTCAGGGGTAACCTAATAGCTGTCTCCAAATATGAGAATGCTTGGCATTGGAAGATAAATTAGATTCAGTCTGTTTTTCCCCAAAGAATAGAACTAAGAACAATCAGAGACCATCTGAGAGAGTTAGTCTGTCTTGATATGAAGAAACAGCTGTTAATTAAGACTGTCCTAAAGAAGAATTGGTTGCCTTAAGTATAATGTGGTCTACCAGAGATTATATAACTTATTGGGGTTGTAGATATGGGTTTATATTTTCTGGAATATTAGACTGGATGATTTTGAGGTTAGTTCTAACACTAACTACTATCTCAAAAAGCTCTAGAGCTAAAGTCAATATCATTTTATGCATCCTTCTTGATACAAGTTGCTGTTTTATGCTTCCACTATGCCTACCCTCCCTTATTTCAACCCCAGCTCAGAGTATTTTCATAGATTCTACTCTCTGATCTTCAAAAATCAACTGCTAATATCTCTATAAATCTTCAATAAAGGCCCTATACAAGTCACTGTTGTAGAGTACCTGGTTCTCATCTACTTTCTTGCTCTGTTCTTTGATACAACTGCATTTTCCCACTGTGCACTTCTCTTGGATTCTGCCTAATCATGCAATAATTGGGAGACCTGACTGAGATTAGCCTTCTCTTGTATCTTTCCATTCTGCTTTTCTTTTCCCCTTTCTCTAATTCCCTCACCAACAATTTTGAGTTGTATAGAGGCCTTTATTGAAGATTTATAGAGATAATAGCATCAATAGGGCAGAGAAGGCATGAAAGAGCTGGGTCTAAGTTAATGGTGAGTGTACCTATATTATAAGTTCTTGAAATCATTATTAAAGAGTACGTGTAAAATTTACATTAGTTTTTCTTTATATCATTTCTTTGCCCATTGCTGCCTATATTAGTGGTACTTATAGTCCCTCACTTCAGAGCTTTTCATTTCTAGTTGTCTTTCATAAATTTGAATAATGTCAGATCTTACTAGACAAGGGCTTTGTTTCCATATTTTCTCAAGATCTACCAGATGGGTGAAGGAAACAGTGGGCTAAAAACTCAGAAGTGATTAGCTAGTACACAGGCTTCCAGGGCAGTCTTGCTTCAAGAGGACATTTGATAACCTGCAGATAATTATAAGTTTATGGTGAACAAATGATTGCTGAAAGACGGCATCATGCACATCTGTTGTTTGGAAAGAATTGTTGAAGAGTAGTTGACTTGGCGCTAGCAATTCACAACCGTGGCTAATGGTGTTTTCTTCTGAAAAATTCTGTTTGGGCGCGTGGAGATTTGAGATGGAATGAGTGTCAAAACTGTAAAGACAAAAAAAGGAAACAGAAGCTTGCTTTTTTCTTAAGGAAATGTGGCTAGACCTCCTTATACAACTCGTATCCTAAATGAGAGAGGCTATTTGTTATAGTGGTGGTCAATTCTAAATCAAACACTGAGAAAATGCTGCTAATCTCTCAACTGGTAGGATGATATAGAAAGGTGAATAAAAAATAATTGAATTTGCCTTCAATTAGTCTCACTACTCACCTACCTCTTGCAAAATGACAACATTTTGAAAAGAAGGAAGTTACTCAAATGACAAAAAAATGACACATGCAGAATTGAAATGGACCTTCGAGGTCATTTAATCCAATGCATTCATTTTATAGGTGAGAAAATTGAGGCCCAGAGAGGTCAAGATACTGATCTAAGATCACAAAATTATCAAATAGTTGAGTAAGGACTTGAATGAAGGCCTCATCACTTCACATCCTACTCTGTTTTCATTGTATCAAAATTTACTCTCTAGTCCTTCCCTTGGTGCTTCATAGAAAGATGGCAGTCATCTTAATGACTTCAGAGAAAAGCTAAGCATGACTTAATAACATGAAGGTTAACTCAAAGATCTTTTTCTTATGGAAATTGCACCAGAAGAAAATCAACTTGTTGATATTAGAAATTTTTCATTTCTAGGGATGTGGCACAGATTCAAGGTGATAATGTCCGGGTCAGTGTACTAATTAAAGTATATTTGTGAGTATTATCTTTATCAGATGAAACTACACATGTAAAGTGCTTCACAAGTCTTAAAATGCTATATAGTATCATCAGATATCCAATCAACAAACATTTGGTGAACATGTTTAATATGTGAATATTCTACTTTCTTGTTGATACTGCAGGGGATACAAGAAAACACTACATAGTTCCTGCCCTCAGGTGGCTATTTTAGGAGATGATGTAAATGCAAGAAAAGTTAGTAATATGGTGCTTTGCACAATTAATTATAAATGTACCATTGATAGAAATTATTGGCACTCAAAGAATACAGAAGGCATTCTAGGGTGTGAATATTTCATATAATTCTATATCTTGAATTTCATTCATTATAAAATTCTTATTTTCAAATATGGTCTCTCAAGGGGACTATCAGGATTGAAGTCAAAAGAGTCAATTCCTCTGTAAACAGCATTAGTTGGAGACATAACTATAGCAGGGGAGAAATGATTTATTCTTTAGACAAAGACTGTTCTACTGAGAGAACTGATGAACTCAGAGCAGATTGAAGCATACTTTTTTCAATTTATTTTTCTTGTTTTTCTTTTGTATGGTTTTTTGTGACATGACTAATATGGTAATATGATTTCACATGTATAATTGGTATTGCATTTCTTGACTTCTTAAGGGGTAGAAGGGAGGGAGAGAATTTAGAACTCAAAACTTTAAAAATTCTAAATTTTAAAAGTATATATATATATATATTTGAGAAATATTTAATGAAATAAATAAAATATATTTCAAAAAAAAGAAATAACCAAATCCAAGGAACCCAGACACTACTTGGTTCAGACCTTTTATGCCATTAAATGAACAAGAAGCTAAGTCTGAGAAACCAGTCATGTTCCAAAGGCAACTTTATCTTAGATCCAATCCTTGTTGATTTGGAGGATGGAGGAAGGAAGAGGTAGGTGATAAAGCTTCCCCTTGTTGTAGGAAAGCATTAGTTCTATTGCATATGTGCACTCAGGGAATTTTGTTTTTAATTGAACATTTGTTGTTGTTTGTCCTTTGTTTTCATTTGAACTTTGTTTTCAGAGGACCAATGACATCATGACTTGTACGTGAACTGGAAAGTAAGGAAGAATTGTTCAGTCACCAATCTCACTCTATTCCAGAGTCATTGAAGTCCAGTGGCAAGATAGAAGTCAAGATGCCTGGTTATGACCTGGATGCACTGGATGACTTTGGTGTCTTCAATGTCTGAGCATGTTCTAAATTTTAAAGCGCCTGCTTCAGCTACCTTCATGGTTATTGGAACAAATTTTTCTTATCTGCCCATTCCATGAAGAAAGTCTTCAAATGTTTGGGGTAAATACCCTCTAACTCACAGTGGGTTTGAGTCCTGATAGCTATCCTTAACTTGGTTTAGCTCATCTGTTGAGAGAGTTTACTAGTGTGTAGCTGTACAGCATGCTACAACTTCTTGGAGTCACAGGTAAGAGTTGAGTACCAGGTAGACAGCAGAGGAGATGAGTAACCCTTAAAAGAGCTCAGCAAATGTTCACACCTCCATATACCCCAGGTGAACATTTATTGAAAAATATTAATTCATTAAAAATGCATCTAAAGAAGTTAAAACTTAATAAACTTGATTTTTAAAAGATTAACAACTAAATTTTACTTCAAAATGAGACACAAAATATCACTTTTTTAATATTAGGATATGCCTGACCATATTTGACTTGCCTTCTATATATTTTTATTTCTGTGAAGATACTCAGTTTTTGAAAGTGCTAGCTTTGCCACAATGGGACTATTAGGTAGGACTATTAGGAGATTGTTGTACCTCATACCCCCACCCCCAAGAAAAGGAAAAAAACCTTAGAATCTGAGAGTTGGAAGGGAACTCAAATCTATTATTCTAAACTTTGTATAAACACAACTATTTTCTACCATATGCTTAACTAGTTGTCATTGGTTTCTACATGAAGACATCCATTGAGAAGGCATCACCTACCACCTGTCTGACATAGCTCGTGTCATTCTTACATAGCCCTAATTGTTAGAAGTCTTTCATTGATTGAATAAAAATCTACCTCTCTTCAATTTCTATCCCACATGCTTCTTCTGTGATCAAATAATAATCATCATTAATGTTCTGTAAAGTACCTTAATGTTTACAGTGTTTTTCCATATATTACCACAATGAATCCTCAAAACTGTGTAAGGTATTATAATCTTCATCTTATTTTTTCTAATAAAAATAAAGCTACTAATTCATGTATACAACATAATTTACAACAAAATATTTTTCTCCTCAATTTCTTAAAAACTGAAATGCATAGAAGATATGGTTCTTAAAAATTTATTCGTTAAGGCATGATCTGACAGATAAGTTTTAGAAAGAGGATTTGAACCTAGGTTTCTTCTAAGTTCCAAGTTTGCCTTTCTTATCCTAAGGAAGCAGTATGTAAAATAACTAGTTATAATCTTTCTTCTATAGAACTATTTTAAAAAAATATTTGAAGATATTTCCATATTCTGCCAGGTCTTTTCTCTGAACAAAATTTTCTCAATTCCTACACATTTGAATTTGACTGTATCCTTAATCAGTGAGGACCAAAGAATATGTGTGGTCTAGGCATTTACATGGTCTTGTGTTGATAATTGTGTTGAGAGCAATAATTTGCCTTGAGAGTTGATGACCAAGAATAATACTTATTTTTAATACCCAGGCATAGGATAGGGTATGAATTAGGTCTTTTAACATTTCAGTCATGCCTAAACAAACAATTTGCTCAACTTTTAAAAGCAGCAGTAAAGGAAGATTTCGGGTGTGTTATGTACTATGGAAGACTAACTACCCTAAGAGTATCTTCTATAATCCGATGAGTCATTTGCTGTTCATCCATGATGGATTCACTAGAATACAGATGAGATGAAGGCAGCGTTCCCAGAGGAGTCAGTAAGAGTCCAGCAGAATGAATTCTGAAACTAACAAGGACTTAGTGATATTGGAGCCCTCCACTCAATAACAGATGTGCCCAACTCCTGCCAATGTATTTTTATCATCAAAGTTTGAATAAGAATACATGGTTTCCATGGGGGGAGAAAAAGAAAGTTGTTTCACTGACAGAAATGTGAGCCATCGTCCTTTGCAACTAGTTTAATGGAGAAGTGACTTTACATGGAAACTATATTGGTCAAGAACTAAACTGAATTCATGGAACACTAACACTATTTCTTTTCATTGGAAAGTTTTGGGGAAAATGTGTCTCAAACCCTTCCTAGTACAGTCAATATTTCAAGAAGCCACATAGGAACAGTGGCATCTGCTCTTTTCCTTGTGTATCTAGCTAATACTAATCTGGATTTTCCTTTAGCCTGACGATCAGAATCTTCTTAAATGTCATTGATCTCATTCATTGCACACCCTGAGTTTCTCCATCCTGATGTCAACCTGCAAGCAAAGAGGTTCTGGCCCTGCTGGGTGATTCATTTTTCTGTTTGCATGCTCTGATAGTATATTCAGGCCAGCCTGCCATCAAGTGGCAGGAACACCCACTTTTGCTATCAGGCTTTTCCAAGAATGCGGATGCAGCAGTTACTTCAGTCTTTTAAATCTCCTGTGGTTTCTATGCATATCATTTTTTCACTTGCAGTCAATATGAATTATCCTCCAGACTTTGAGTCAACAATTAAAAATACAAAGTTGCATGTTTACAGGAGATGTTGAAAGTGTTTCAATTTAAGGGAGAATTTTTTCCCCCCATTAGATGAGTAAAATTTGTGTATATTCCATTGTTTCTATGTTTCACAAAGGGAAGTGGAAAGTTGGCAATTATCCAGTTATTATGATCAATGTAGATAATGAGAACAGGTAATTCCATTAAAAAACTTCCCCTTGGGCTTAAGGTGATCTGATTAGGCCATTTACATTGATCATTTCACTAGATAATGACCAAATATTTAATTCTTTTTGTGACATGAGATCTAGCTTTATTTATTTCCTATTTCTAAGCCAAAGAATTCTCATATACCTATGTGTGTGTGTGTGTGTGTTTCTAAGTTCTAGCATTAGCCTTTAGATTCATTACCCCAAGTCTAAAATAACTAATATTTATATCAGAATAAGAGTTCATATCCTGGTACAAAAATAGCATAACAAAAATAATTTTAATGTGACAAGAATATTTTTAAGATACAGGCATATTGCACTTATCAAAAATGCTATTTCATACATTACAATCATAACATGGCAAAAGAATTTGAACCCTTTCAGGGAGTTCATTACGGAATGATCTTTTCCTACTAGTTTAGAGAACTGAGGCACAGAGAAGGTGATACAAGAATGATCTAGGACTCCACTTTTACTTCTGATGATGATGAAGCAGTGGAAAATGATGAGAATAGCAGGATCAATATATTAAAACTCTGCTATCTAGGAAGTCTATGTGACATATGAAGAAGTGGAAATACCACTTAAGAATGTAAAGAAGGAAGAAGTTGTTGGATCATATGCATACAGAAAATGATTATTTTGGAGGCACCACAATTTAAAAGGCACTTGGGATTGCAAGATGATACAAAGAAAGAAGAGATTATTTTTTTCTTTTTCAAGATTTCAGAGAATTAATATATTATAAAATGTAAAATTTTATGATGCTATAAACACATAAACATAAAATTTCTATTTTAGCATATATGACATGTTATTTATTATAATATATATTTATTATGCATTTTCAAAGTATTTCAAAGAATGGAAAGGCATGTCATATGATGATAGTTTGAAGGGACTGTGGCTATTTACCCTAGAGAACTGAGGCACAAGAGCTATCTGGAAGTATCTGAAGGACTGTCAGATGGAAGATGATTCATTCTATTTGACCCCAGAGAACAAACTAGGTGCAAAGAGTGGAATGATAAAAAAGGATAAAATAGATTTGATATAAGAAAAACAATTCCCTAATTATTAGAATTATTCCAAAGTAAAATTAGTTATTCATTTCTCCTTTCACTAGAGGTCAATGAGTAAATTATTGATAATTATTTATAGGGCATGTTGTAGAGCAACTTCTCATTCACGTAAGGTGTTAGACTAACTGGTCCTATTGTTGAAATATAGGTTTGCTTAAAAGACTATTTTGCAAGTGAGCAGAGCTAGAAGAATATTGTAAACATTAACAACAACATTGTATGATGATCAATTATGATGGACTTGCGCTCTCAGCAGTACAATAATCAAAGATAATTAATTCTAAAGTAATTGTAATGGAAAATACTGTCCACATCTAGAGCAGAAACTAGGGAGTCTGAATGTAGACCAAAAGCATACTATTTTCAATGTTTAAAATTTGTTTTATATTTTATGATTTTCCCCCCTCTTTGTTTTGCCCTCCTTTTTTTGTTCTGACTCTTCTTTCACAATATGATTAATGTGGAAATATGTTTCATATAGTTAAATACATATAACTACATTCTCTGTCAAGGGGCAGGAGAGAAAGAGAAGGAGGAAGAAAAATGTGGAACTCAAATCCTTACCAAAAATGATTGCTGAAAACTATCCTTACATATAGTTGCAAAAATAAATAAATGAATTTTTTAAAGAAGATTATTTTGCAAAGAATTCACACAAAGCAAGAATTCACACAGAGGTCAGAAAGAGCAGTACAAGGATATTCTCAAAGTTTCTCTGAAAAACTTTGGTATTGACTGTGGAACTTAGAAGATACTCGTGTAGGACTAACCAACAGAGAGTGCCTTATCAGAGAACATGCTGTGTTTAAAAACAAAACAGAATTGTAGTAACTTAAAAGAAATTTGAGATAAACAAATTTAGAAACACGGGCACTTCAAATGTTAATATGGACACTTTGTGTGTGACCCGTGGTAGAACCTTCTGAGGTTGTCTTGGTCTGATTAGCCACTACATTGACCCAACCTAGTGATGTCATTTTGGTCCTCTTTGATTATGAAGGACAACAATTGAAAACTAACTGGTTATTACACAATTTGATGATCCATCTTTCCAAAAGAATGAAAAAAAGATGATAGAATACATTATTTTCAGGGCCATTAGAAAAGCAGGGTCATTAAACCAATTTTCTTGAAATTTGCTTACTTTGATATCTCTACAAAATCTTTATAAAATGCATAAACATACATATATATTGAGGGCATGTGGGGAAAAATCAGGAAAAAAAGGGAAAATAGGTTTTATTTTTTTTAACATATTTTGCCATAGAAGATCACAAATTCTGTAATGTATTTGACTTCTCAATAATTTTCATTATAAGGAATACAAGATTCTACTGTATTATTTGTGTGTTGCCTCCTCTTTTCCAATTAACTTTATAGAGTAAAACATATACTTTAAAGATTCTCTTGCAACAATGTTTCACATGTAATATGGGCGTATGTTATGCAAGAATTGTTGAGAGGACCATGAAAATAATTTTTGTTAAATAATCCTTTATGATTGTCAAAAGCAAGTGAGCTATAAGACACGTAAAAGCATGCCAAAAATATTCACCTATGTAATAGGGTAAACTCTGAAACAAATTCAAATGGAAGAAAGATGCCTATAAGTGGTAAAGTTCTAAGGTTGTTATTGTTTGTAGGTGGTATTGAGCCTTTTTTTGTACCATAAAGACTGGATTCACTATAGGGTCTTTTTCTATGGACTGAAATCCACATTTAAAAAAGTAACTAGAAGAGGATTGCATATGACCATCAGTAGATATACCCTAGGCAAATACAAATGAGCAACAAATCAGATTCAGAATTGAATAGGACAGTGGACTTGACTACATTTTGGAAATTGTACAACTTTTTCAATGATTCCATGATTTTTCTTGTTATAAAAAGTCTTTTAAAATGCCAGTCTTTTCCCAGTGGTAATACATGATTCTCTGCCCAGTGATGATGTTGAAATCAGGGAGATAAAGCCATGACAAGCAAGTGAATTAGATTTGAGTGAGAGTTGCTATACCTGCTACAGATGCTACTACTACTACCATTACTACTTTTTCCTCTTTCTCCTTCACCTACCAGATGACCCCTTGTAGTGTTTTACAAAGCACTTTACATAATTGCTCCTTAAAATTTTTTGATTTGATGAAATAATTATTTTTTTAATTTAAAATATGGTAAAATAATTGATTATTTAATATTTATAACAATCCTGTGATGCATTTAGTGAAAATGTTATTTATTCATTCTACAAATGTATACTGAATTTGGCACCAGGAAGATCTGAATTTAAATTCAGTCTCAGCTCACTAGTCTCTGGGCAAGTTACTTAAATCTCTCTAAACCTTATTTTCCTCTTTTGAAAAATGGGGATAATAATATCTTTGGCATCACACTCTTGTTATGAGAGACATATATGAGCTAATATCTGTAAAGTGCATTCTACACCCTCAATTGCTATATAAATGCTATTTATTATTTTTGTTATCATGAAATGAGGAAAAAGTGACTTACCCCAAGTCACTCAGCAAGTTAGTGATAAAACTGGATCACAACTTCCTTTTTTGGTTCCTTTAATTCCATCTAATTCCCCATCTGAGTAGTTATCCAGTAGCCCTTGATATTTTTATTTTTATAGTTACCCTTCCCTGCCCCCCTACCCAGGCAACCTGCCAGCTGCCTGACATTCTCTTGGGTCAATTGGAATCCCATGGATTCTAACTCTGATAAAAAGAGTGCTACCTATTCCATTGGGAAGTACTGCTTCTTTTAGCTCTGGGATTTTCCCAAGATGTTTTGAATGCATGAACTGAGTTCACATCACTCTATTTAGCTCCTGAGATCATAGTCACTGTGAATATTTTTCCTTTGACTTCAACCTAAGGGCATGTGCATGGCAGTCCACAATTAGCTAGTATTTTATATGGGTGAAGAGTCCAACTGGTAATGTAGATTGAAGAAGTCTTCTAAGGGGAATGACTTTATACCTTTGTTTGAGTCTATTCCGATTCAGCTTCTTTGTCTAGTGAGCAAAATCACAGTGTTTTCAAGTGATGATGATGATGTTTTGTCTTTGGTTCTCAAAGAAGACCATGATATTAGAGAGGTGATGCCATGAAAAGCACATGAATTGGATTTCGATGAGGTGGGGGCTATGCTGAGTCACCAGCCTCACTTTTTCTTCTGGAGTCATCTGGATCCAGTAGATGGAAGGTGGTCCTTTATGTCAGGCAATCAAGGATAAGTGACTTAACCAAGATCACACAGCTATTAAGTACTAAAGGTCTGAGGTCAAATTTGAACTCGGGTCCTCCTGACTCTAGGGCTGGTGCTCTATCCACTGCACAATTTAGCTGCCCTGGTATGCAAGAATACCAGCTTGGTCCTTTGAATCCCTTCTCCAAGTTATTTAACTATTATTTAAATATCAAAGTACAGTTACTTACCTGATGGTAGATCATTGAAGGAACATATAAATGTTTTGGAAAGAGATGTAAGGGATAGCTAACTAGAGTTGTGTGATAAGCAAAATATTTGATTTACTTGGTTCATCACTTCTGTGTTTTTCAATTGAGGGAGGGTAGGGGAGGCAAAACTATATGTCTTAAACTATCTTTCTTTATGGGTGATGTTAGTGAGCGATATCTAGAGAATGTTACTAGAAATACTAGATATTCTGTTCTCTGAGAGTAGAGATCATAGCTTGTATTCCATCTTTCATTTAGCTCCTCTAAATCTCAAGCCACATAAAATGTCAGCTGAGTTGAGATTTGGATTGGTTTGGTGAAGGAAAATGGGAAGTATGATTATATGCCTTATCAAATGTTGCAGAAATAAGATCTGGAAGCCCAGGGTCAATGGAATTGGTCAGCAAACTGGTAGAGAAGGTGGTTAAAAGTCCAGTGGTTTTTCCCGTCATCTTACAAGGCTTCTCAAATATTTTTTAAAAAGTGAAAAAAATATAAAAAGGCCCTTAGTATTTTTAACCTTAAAAGGTGTTGTAGTGATGGCAGAGAAGGGTATGCTGAGTGTGCTAAGAATCAGAGATTTTAGATCGAAAAATAACATGACTGCTACTACTCTAAATATGACTTCCATTCTACTTCTTCAATCTACCTCAATTATTCCTTTGAATTTTTTTGAATGGTTGACATATTTTGGAGAGATAGAATAGCAAATGTGATATACAAATAATGATTGATTGATTGATTACTATGCAAAACGACTGATTGAGGTATATTGAAGACTGAGGTAAGGAAAATTGAGGAGGTTGAGGAACTGAGATGTTAGGAACTGAGAAGAGTTCAGGAAAAGGTACTGAAATTTTGAGAGAAGGGCAATGACTTGAAGTTCTTCAGATAAAATAACAAAATCTGGATAGATTGAAATAAACTTGAAGGGGAGATGGTTGCTAACTGATGGTGACAAAGGGAAAATAGAAAAGAAGTAATACTTCATGCCCAAGTAGTTAGAGAGAGGAGCAGAAGGGCCACAAGACTTTAGGGTTGTGAGTGACCTGGGTCAGTGAGAGGATGAGCAAAAGAACAGGAAGTCAGGGCAGTTGGCACTATTGTTGGGGATGGGATGGAAGAAGAAGAGAATGCACCTGAGGGGAAGAATGTTGCTTTCAGGGAAGTTGATGTATAAGATCCAATTCCAATTGCTTCCTCTTAGTTTTTTCCCCTAGTATTATCTCCTTTTATCTTCACTGCAATATTGGGATATGACATCAGTATTATCTTATATAACAGATGAGACAGTATGGGCACAGTCACACAGTAATTGTTTTTATTAGGAACAGTGACTAGTTATTAGGTCACTAAGGACAGAGCTTAGACATGGACCTTGATTCTGTCTCCAAATTAGATGCTTTTTCTAGTACATACTTTTGATGTGGCCTGATCAGGACAGATAGCAGGACCATTACCTCCTTAGCATTAAATGCTGTGCTTCCTTATTGAGTTGTTTCAATTGATCAAAAAGTACTTGAGCACATTTTCCTTGTGCTGCAAGTTGCTGTTCAATCATTTTTTAGTCATATCCAGCTCTTCGAGACCCCATTTGGGGTTTTCTTGTCAAAGATTTTAGAGTGATTTGTCATTTCTTTCTCCAACTCAATTTATAGATGAGGAAACTGAGACAAACAGGGTTAAGTCACTTGCCCAGGATCATACAGCTATTAAGTGCTGAAGGTCAGATTTGATCTCAAGAAAATTCTTCCTGATTCCAGGCCTGGCACTCTATCTACTGTGTTACCTTTCCCAAGTTATTTCTTCTCCTGGATTATAATCTCTTTGAGATTATACTGGTAGACTATATTTAAATTAAAGAGGAAAAAATAATCGGTTGTTGATCCAAATAATCCTTATGCATGAACCTAACCTGCTGTTTGCAGAAATCTTATTTGATTTGGGATTGGGCTTGATTTGATTATTGGGATTAGGAAGAGACATGATGAGCTTCACTTTATTTTATAGACAATTCTTTGATTCACAGAAGAGATAAATTAAATTAATGGTTAGAACAAAATAATAATAATTATAATAATAATAATAATAATAATAAATATAGTCCAAATTTCTTTCCCAAGTTAATCCTTTCCTTACTAGGTTACCTTTGGTGGTTATTAAGTGAAAATGTATTTCTGGAGTTTACTTAATTGGAACATGGAAGGTAGAACAGATATTTGAATTAGGACTTACTGGAGGAGACAATAAATTGTTTTCCTCATAAAGAACTGTTTGGTGTTTTTGCTAAATCCTGGTAGCAAGAGAATGATTGTTGTCATTCATACTTCATTTCCATTTCATTAGATATCATGATGTTGGGGTAAAACAGTAGATTTTTATTTTCTTTATATCCACCTCCCAGTATAGCATATAGACTTGTGCATAATGTATGTTTTACATATTTGTTGAAAGAATGAGTACTGTCAGAGTCAAGACTTGACCCTCCAGCTGATCTGACCAACTGAATAAAGTGAGTTTTTAAGAGCTCCACTTCTTTTCTTAATAATGTTTTATTGCTGAAAAAAAGGCATTGTTCAGACAAGTTTGCCCAGCCCTTGGCTGAGATAGGATGCTCTTCTTCTGACAGGCAGCCCCCTCTTCCTCTGACTGGCCCCCCCACCCTACTCATTCATTCTTGTTGCTTCCTACCAAGGTAGGTGCCAATTTAGATCTTGTTACTTGTAAGGACTGTTTTTGCCTTCCTTGGACTTGTTTCTCCAAAGCTAAGCTAGACAACAATCCTTTTGTCTTTCCATTGTCACTGTTAGCAGTGAGGATGAGCACTATGAAACTAACTCTTGGTGGAAAAACTGAAGGGACTTGTCCCTCCTCATTAACAAACATGTTGTTACTGGTGTGTCTGGCCTTTCATGCCTGTGGAGGTTGTTTGTTTTTTTTTTCCTCTTCTCAATACATTCCAGAATCTGACATGTTTACATTCAAGAACACAAAGAAAAGCATGCTGATCTTTAAAAAATATGTAATCATTTTAAATGAAACACATCTTTTGGTAGAATCTACCAAAAATGAACTCGATACTCATGAGAAGTTGTATTTTTTTAATTACCCTCTGAAAACAGAGACAACAATATTCTTCTCTTTGATCCATTATCCATCAGATACTGGTAGACTATATTTAAATTAAAGAGGAAAAAAATCTGTTGTTGATCCAAGTGATCTGTATGCATGAACCTGGCCTGCTGCTTCCAGAAATCTTATTTCCATTGGAAGTGGTAACACTGAAATTTGATTCTTAGGATTAGGAAGAGACATGATGAGCTTTACTTTATCTTATAGACAATTCTTTGGTTCACAGAAGAGATAAATTAAATTAATGGTTAAAACAGAATAATAATAATAAAATATGGTCTAATTTCTTTCCCAAGTTAATCCTTTCCCTACTAGGTTACCTTTGGTGGTTATTAAGTAAATATGTATTCCTAGAGTTTACTCAAATGGAACATGGAAGGTAGAACAGATACTTGAATTAGGACTTACTGGAGGAGATAATAAATTGTTTTCCTCATAGAGAACTGCCTGGTGCTTTTGCTAAAGAGAATCAAGAGAATGATTGTTGTCATTCATACTTCATTTTCATTTCATTGGATATTATGATGTAGGGGTAAAACAATAGATGATGAGTGGCATTTTGACTTTCTTGTGAATTGAATTTAAGTGATGCAGAGTTGTCATCTGCACTCTATCTTCCAGAGTTATTGAAGTCCATTGGCAGGATAGGATGGTGAGCATAGTCCAGGATTCAGTGGATGACTTGACATATTTGATATCTGACCAGGTTCTAAGCATTCCACTGCTTTAGCTATCAGTATGTTCATTGGAACAAAATATTCTCATCTGTCCATTCTACAAGGGGAAATCTTCCCATGCTTAGGATAGACATCCCCCAACTCACTGATGGATTTAATGCCTATCAGGTACCCTCAACCTGGTTTAATCCATTTTCTGAGACAGTTTTACTAGGGGTAGCCACTGTACATGCTACAGTTTCCTGGAACTCACAATAGAGAGAGCAAGAGAATGATATTGTGTGAATCAAGAACAGAACTTTGAAATTAGGTTTGTTCATTGGTGTATTGGGACTCAGTGGAAGTTGGGGGGCGGGGTAAGAGCACCAGCAACTGACAGCATCAAAAAAGTCTTCATAAAGAAAATGACAAATGAGATGAGCCTCTGAAGGAATTATAAAACCTGTAGAATAATCAGTATGGAGTTGGAGATGACCCTATGCCATTCTGTTCTGCCATTCCTTTCTGTTCCTCATACAAGATGCTCCTCTATCTTTAGATTCTAGGCATTTTCCTTAATTGTCCCCATGTCTGGGATTCTCTCCCTCCCAATCTCCTCCAGACTTCCTAGTCTTCTAAAATTTTACCTTCTGTAGAAAGGTTCCCCCTCCCCCATCCTTCTTAGTGCTTTCCCTCCTCTTATTATCTCTAATTCAACCAATATGTAGCTTGGTAGTACAAAGTTATTCTGTTTTTGATTCCATTAGCCTGGGAGCACAATGGGAGAGGATCTACTTCTTCTACAATAATTTATATCTCCAATACTTAGTACAATGCTTAGCTTTTTAAGTTCAGTAAGTATTTATTTACTGCCTGATGTTGACCAAGAGGAACAGCAAGGTCATTTTAGTTAGAGTTGAAACAAAGTGTTGGAATGAACCAATTAGTGCCTATAGGAGAGTTTTATATAATAAGACTGGAAATTTAGAAGGAGCCAGGTAATACAGGGCTTTGAATGCCAACTAGAGGAATTTGTAATTGATTCTGATAGTAAGAGGAGTGTTTTAAGGGTGTATTGAGCAGAGGAATCACAGGGTCAGACTAATGTCAGTAAATCACTGGAAGTTTTGTAGAAGATGGATTAGGAATCAACTACATAGAAGATAGAAAAGAAATGATAATATTTGTCTAATGCTTTCAAGATGTTATCTCCCCTTTTAGGGAGATAAAAATGCAAAAATTAAGTAAGGATAGAGTTAAATAGAAATACAAATTAACAAGATAATATCCTGTCACAAGAAACTACATAATTATTTACCAATTGAGTAGTTAAAAAAAAGTGATAGCTATAAGGTTAGAGGAAGGAGAGGTCATGATGGACTGGAGGGCTGAAAGAACTCTTGCTGGAGTAGATGGAATCTGATCAAGACCTCAAAAATTGAATAGAATTCATTGAATAAATGAAACAGAATTTCATATTGGGAATTGTTGTGAGAATTAGGGTAGAGAATGAAATGCACACAGGAGTTGGAAAGTGTGGGTTTAAGGTACAATGAACAGATTAGAACTATTAGGCTAGATTAGAACAGATTAGGCTAAAGTAGAAGCGCACTTTAGGGGAGTATTGCTGGAAGTATAAAGATAGAAAGTTAGCCTAGGGACAACTTGTGTGGGATTTTGAATGTCAACCTAAAGAGCTTGGATATAAACTTCAGTTTTGAATAAGGTGCATGATGACATAATGAATTAATTTGGCAAAAGGACACATTAAGAAGTTTGGAAGGAGGAAGGCCTACCCATAGGAAGAAGAGAATTTTAAATTTAGCTATTGCTAATGCAGCTGGTTGAAATATATGTAATCTTTTCTTTATAGAGACAAACAGGGAATGAGATGGATTTTCTCACCAAACTGACCAGCTAGTTGATTGAACCAAATAAATTTTTCAATTGCCAATTTTTCCCCTTGCACTTTGGGTGTTGAACTAGATTTAATAAGAATTAGAGAACTGGATTCATAGCCAAAGTTTTCACTACTATGAAGGAAGAAAGTCTATATCCTACCTCTCTACATACCTTTCATAGTAGAGGGCATGATGCTTTCTTTCCTTGATCCTCATAAAAAAGAATAGAGAATGAAGGTTTCTGTAAGTTGGAAATTGGAGTGCAGTAGACTAGCAATAATCATATTTACCTGGATCTCTACCTGATCAGCCCACTTAGATCTGAAGTCTATGCAAATGCATTCTTGTCATGTAAATATAATGGTATTCCTCTTTCCTTAAATTATAAACCTTGCAAATATTAGAGATCAGTTGGTTAGTGTGTGGGAGTCATCTCAAAGTAAATGATGGACTGGAAGAACAAAGAAATGAATGAAATATGAAGAACCTAGATCCAGTCAATGGTTGATTAGAATTACTCTGGCATGTGCCTCCCAAGCAGCCTGACAATTATCTGAAACCATGGATTTGAGTTTCAGTAAGGTGAAACTCATTGAGGATCTGAACTGACCCCAGATCTCTGAGGCACATTTGGCCTGCTGTGCAATCACACCATTTGTGATTCAAAACCCTTGCTAATCATTTCCAGAAATTGCTTCTCCCTGAGGATTATGCTGCAAAGGACCCTGTAGCCTTTTGATTTAATAATAAGATGCTAGCTTTCATACTTTAAATCAAATCTTCATAGGGATGAAAACTCAATTAGTGTGTCTTTCCTTTTCTTTCATAGGATATAAACATATACGCTTTGGAAGTATGTGTGTGTGTGTGTGTGTGTGTGTTTGAATACTCTTGTATCTTTTCTAAAGAAGGTAAAGCAGGACAAATCTATTACCCTACCTTTGAATAATCTATGGAAGAAAATTTGAGCAGGATAAATATAGTCAACCCCAGCACTGAAAGAAGCATTATGATTACTGATATAGTTGTTTGCATCATAAATTATTCTCTTGCTTTCCTGAAATTTTCTTTTTTTTTAGAATTTTCAAGGCAATGGGGTTAAGTGGCTTGCCCAAGGCCACACGGCTACGTAATTATTAAGTGTCTGAGGTCATATTTGAACTCAGGTACTCCTGTCTCCAAGGCCAGTGCTCTATTCACTGCACCACCTAGCTGCCCCTGCTTTCTTGAATTTAACTAGAATCCTTACCCTTCTTACCCTTCCCATCTTTATTTTGTTTCAAAAATACTTTTTTCAATTATCAAATATTGTAGCTTTTTTATCTCTCCAATGTTCCCTATCAGGGGAGAGATGGAAGCAGTATAGCAACTGTAGGCATGAAATTAAAGGACTTGTTCTTGCAAGAACTTGTTTCTTGGAAGAAAAGTAATGTTAAATCTGGTCAAACTACTAAAAAGCAGAGCATCATATTGCTGACAAAGGTCCATATCATCAAATAAGGTTTTTCCATTAGAAGTATATAATTGTGAAATTTGAATTGTAAGGAAATCTGAGCACTGCAGAATTGACACTTTCAAATTGAAGTATTGGAGAAGACTTTTGAGAATCCTTAGACACTTTTGAGAGCTCCTTGGAGAGTCCTTCAATAATTAAAAGAATTAATTCAGGCTATTCATTGGAAGGACAAATGCTGAAACTGAAGTTTAAATACTTTGACTGCCTTACAAGAAGATAAGACTCACTGGAAATGTCCCTAATGTTGGGAAAAATTAAAGGTAAAAGGAAAAGGGAACATTAGGGAATAAGATGAATAGATAGTGTCATGGAAAAAATGAACATGAACTTGGACACATTTTGGGCAATAATGGAGGATAGAAAGGCTTAGGGTACTATGGTCATGAAGGATTGGACATGCTTTAACTGGACTGAGCAAGCAACAGCTAATATGTTCTAACCCATGGAAAAGAAAAAAAAGGAAAAGAGAGAAAGTGAGAAAAAGCAAGGTAGGAACAAAGAAAGGAACAGGAAAGAAGGAAGTGTCATTCTAGTTTATGAGCACAGTTAGGCAAAACAAATCCCAGTGTTGGCCATGTCTAAAATTATGCAGCCCATTCTGCATATTCTGAGATGAAGTATGCAATAATATTTTTCTTCATATATCCTCTAGAATCATGGTAACTCATTTCATAATCCAAGTTCTTAAGTAATAATAATAATATCAATTAATATTTACACAGTACTTTAAGGTTTGCAAAATACTTTATAAATATCTCATTTTATCTTCATAATAACCCTTTCAAGGTGGGTATTATTATTTTCACCATTTGATGGAATCAGAAATTGAGGCAAACAGAAATTAAATGATTTGCCCAGGATCACATAATTCTCAAGTGTCTTAGGCCAGATTTAGTCTCCTGGATATGATGGGTTGGGAGACAGTGAAGTGTGGAGAATGTTACCCTCTATAGTAATAGAGAAGATAGGAAGAGGGAGAAATTTGAACTTGTTGAGTTTAAGATGTCCATTAAATTCCAGATGTCTTAAAAGCAGTTTAGAGATGAAACTGATAGCAGATAAGTTGGGGGAAAGACAGGTAGATTTGCTAACAATAAAAAAAAACAAAGATGAACATTAAGTTCATGGTTACTGATGAAAATATTAAATGAAGTAGTATAGAGGGAGAAAAGCAGAGGACCCAGAGTGGAACCCTATGGGGCATCATCTACAATTAGAGGTCTTGATCTGAAAAATGATCCAGTTTGTGGGGAGCAATCAGATAGAACAAGAACCAAGAAAAGTAGATACTCAAATTGACAGGTAAATCCCACTTGACCACCACTACTTCTCCTTTCAAATTATTGACCTTTCACAGTTTGACAATAGACAGAAAGAAAATATGCCATGCTTTAGTGGGTCTATCTTTCTGAAAATGTTCTCAGTTAAATGCTCCAAATATTTTATCCTGAAACTAAAAACTTGGAAAAAATGAGTTTAGGATTGCTTCTTAAATGTTAAATATTCCTTAGTCAAACTCTGTTCCTTATGATCTGAAAATTCATCACCAGCACTTAACACTGTATCTAGCTTTTTGCCTAAGGATGAAAATTTCAATATATTTTGAAATTTCATTGTTACTGAACAATGACATTTTAATTTGAGATAGTTATCTAGTAATTTCTGGGTTCCTTTGATATGAATCTTTTAGATAAGCAAAATTTGCACACGAAGACAAATTTTGATACTTCATTTTCATCAAAATTTATTCTTATATTAAATCTACTTGACATTGAGACTAAATAATGAATTGAATTGCTAATAAATTGGCTCATTGAAGTCTTTTTTTAATAGGCATAGACTCCAAAAGCATATGCTTTTCATAAGCATTTAGAAGCCACAAAATTGCTCACAAATACTGCACTGTAACTTTGTTATGCTCAAAACACTCGGTCTTATTTGTATCAGCTACTATTCTGTATAATAAATACTTTTCAATCCCCTGTAGTCTTTGTGGCATTTTATGTTCAAGGTATACTGCTTCATCACTTTCTGGAAAGATTATCCACACCCCTGTATTGAAATAAAAAAAAAAACATCATAGTGTTTATTGGAATGTCCAGCAACATGTTTTATATAAGAGAATTTCCTTGGTAAATTATCCTTAACATTCCATTGTCCTTCCCTTCTATACATCATGGAAAGAGTTTGGAGTTGCCAGTTAGAGCAAACATAGTCAATGTACAACAGAAGTCAAACTTATTCAGATTGATTTATTATAAAAATTGCTTGTCTGATTTCACAAATTCAAAAGATTATTTTTCACACTTTCATTTGACTTTGATCCCATTCTATGATCTTTGACTGTTTACAATCTATTATTAAAAATGCACACCTCAAGACAAAAATGATGGATTATAATGTGTTCATAAGTCTAGTGAAGAAGCTGCCTTAACTTAAATAGGCTACACCTCAATAAAGAGGAAAGGGAAAAGGATAATAATATTAGATGTAAAAATTCTTGACTTTTTCCAGGGTCATTCCTAGAGACTTTCTAAAGGAGTCTCTAGACTCTTTTTGAGGTAAGCATGTAATTTGCAGTTACATGCCTATAAAGAAGTGAATAAGTTAAAACATTTTGAGCATAGGGACAGGTGTGAGGGGAAGTGGGTTCTCATCGAGTAATATTACCTCTTATATTTCTCTAAAAAATGATAATATACTAACTTTTGTTCTGAATTTGTTACAAGTGGCAACCAATGAATAATATATTCTCACAAATTATTCTCTAAAATTACTAATAGAAATTCCATATGCATATTTGATTATTTTAAATATGGTGATAAGATAAATGACATATCATATGATTTAGAAAAGAAGAGTTAAAATATAATCAATATAAATTTGACAGGGGGAGGAAGCCAAGCAAGACTCATGCTATTTAGAAAAAGCTTGCAATATAAATCAGAAAGAATTCCTCAAACTCATCATGTAATGCCTAAAATTAATGGCTTTTTGTAGTGTTTGAGTTTCCTTTCTTCATCCTCTATGCCCACTTTGTGTATATCATAAAATACTCCATGAGAATTCTAGGTTCAAATGTAAAGGGAAAAGTTTAGAATTAGAATTTAAAAGGGAAGAAATACAGATAGGTTTCTGGCACCAGCCACCTTAGAAGTGCAGGCCAAGGAGTGCTTTGCATTTTGTAAAGACATTTGAAAGTACATCTAAATTATAGAGATGTCTACCTCTAAGAACCATAGCACCAGGCAAAAGAATCTGTAAATACTTGGGAAAGAATATGAGCAGAGCCAATAACTTTTTCTGTGGTATGGTACAGGAGTTGTTCAATTGCCCACCCACAGAGAAGTTGCAAGATTCCTGGGGTCCCACACTGAATTAAACCTGGGCAGGGCCCATTTCTTTGGCAGGGTGGGAAAGAACATGATGAGGTGCTTTCTGGCTTTCAGAAGCAAGAAGCTTCATGGCTTGGTTATTTACAGCTAATCTGAAAATGATGTCTTTGAAACTAGCCCATCGCTTGACTGGAGGGCATAAACTCTGTATCCTGTCTGCAACTGGGAGGGAGGGCTGGCGAAGGTTTAGAGCACAAGATGAGTAGGGCAGGAAGAGAACTGGCTTGTATTCTTGGCGAAGGCCCAGGTTTGCTTTGGGCCCATGTGTAAAATCAGCTAATGTCTCTGGGACTCAGTTTCTCAGCTGCAGAATTGTGGCCAGTTGTTTTGGAAGATATTTGTAAGCCTGGGAAGAAAGGTTCAAGGGGCACTTTACCTCTGTTTATTGTTTTCCTTTCCTCCATGTTTGCTTTTTCACCCTCCATACCAGTGTGGCTTTGGGGGCTTGGTTTCTTCAGGAAGACAGGGAACCACATTAAACAAAAGGATGGGAAAAGGTACAGTGCCAAGTTCAGAACTCACTCAAATGGCGTGAGTTTGATGTTTAGAAATGGCCTTTAACTTGTACTTTGTTTACTCTTGGCTAAATGAAACTTCCTGTTTTGAAGAAAAACAGGTTTATAAAAAACACTTCAATAGTAATCTTGGATATCAACATACTGACACCAAACAATATTTTGATGTTTAATGTGTAAATGAGTCAAAACAATGTGAGTAACATTTCCTTTAAAATACATGTGGGTTTCAAAAAATGAAGTTGGGGTGGGGGATTCTTTTCTCAACAAATTTTGGAGAGAGAGGACCAAAAACATTTGAAAGCCAGTTTTAAGATGTTTGCTGAATTCAAAATGTGGCCAAAGCCAACCACTCTTAGTGGAAAGGCAAGCAAACAATTTATTATTAAAATAGCTCATGGATTCGATTACTTGTTGGGCTCTGTGCTTCTGCCTCCAATGGCCAAAGTAATCTCCGGGAAGTGAATGTGGTCCTTGTGAAAAGCTGTGGGACCGGGGCTCCCTGCCTATTCTTGTTAGGATGAGTCTCTTGGTGTGACTCATTTTCGTTTTCTCCTGAGACAAGAGACAAGACTCATTTTCGTTTTCTCCTCAAATACAAGAGAAACTTGATTTCTACCCTGTTGGTTACTGCTGGTTATAAGGGTAATTTTTTATCAGGCATTAATTCAAAAGCTGCTATCAGCCTGTTATGGCCAAGTTCAGATGAGTGGGTTTTCTGCTCAACAGGGTATTCCTGCATCAATTTTCTTTGCAAGATTTCACAGACAATGAGAAAACCTGCCAAGAATTGTCCATGTACTCACAAGTGTTTCTGTGTGAGAAATTTCCTTTGGACAACTCACCATCCAACCCAAAGAATAGGTAATTCCATTAAAAATCACTTCCTTGCCCCCTTGGTAGTAATGAAATAGAGATAGACTAAAGTTCTAAAGACTCCATTCATTTCTTTGGTACTTTCTTTAATTCTTTGATGAATTCATGATCTTACTACTGTGAATACTTACTGTAATGATATAGATTACAACCCATCCATTTCTTCCTCTTCTTTACAACCCTTGGTCAAATTCTATCATAACTTTTCTCCATGAGTGTTCCTTTTTGACAAGCTTAGGACCTTCTTTGATGGGTTTTTAACCTATTTATTTATTTATTCTTCTCAAGGACCAAGGTGAAGACTATGGTTCCTTTTCAGAATGTTGTTTTTTAATACATAAAATAAAATACATAGAACTACAAAAGAAACAAGTTATACTGAAATAAAAGTATCAGATTTAGGTCTACTGCTTAGATCACACAATTATAAATAATATATTTAGAATTTTAAAGGGGCAAAGTCAATATGACAAAGTAAAGGCAAGGACTTTCCTGAAGTCTCCAAAATTCTCCTCCAAACAATATTAAATCAACATCCCAAACTGAATTCTGAAGCAGCAGAAGCAAGAAAATGATAAAGTGAAATATTTTCCCACCCCCCAAGCAGGAAAAATCTGTCTCACTGGGGTGAAAACTTAGTCTAGCATAAGCTTTACCCTAGCAAGGAGTAACAGGGATCAAGAAACAAACTCAGAAGAAGGTAACAAAGTCAAAACAGCTACACTGAAAACCTCAAATTAAAACGTGAATTGATTTCAGACCAAAAAAGGTCCTTGGAAGAGCTCAAAAAGGATTATAAAAAGCAAATAAACTAGATAGAGGAAATATTGGGGAGAGAAGTGAGAGTGATTCAATAAAATCATGAAAAAAAGTTAATTGTGGTAATGGAAACCCTAAAAATACTGAAGAAATAATACCTTTAAAAAGCAGAATAGGCCAAAATGATAAAAGAGGCCCAAAAAATCCATGGAAGAATGAATTCCTTAAAAATCAGAATTAGCCAAATTGGGGTAGGGAGATACAAAAATTCACTGAAGTAGAGATACTCCAATTATAAAGTAGAATAGACCAAGTAGAAAAGGAGGTATGAAAGTTAACAGAAAAAAAATAATTCCTTAAAAATTAGAATTGGAAGCTAATGAATTCATGAGACATCAAGAAAAAACAAAGTCAAGAGAAGGAAAAAAAATTAGAAAAATTTGAAATATCTTATTGGAAAAATAACTGATTTGGAAAATAGATTAAGAAGTGATGATTTAAGAATTTTTAGACTTCCTGAAAGCCATGATATAAAGGGGGGAGGGGAAGGCAGATATCATATTTCAAGAAATTGTCAAGGAAAATTGCTCTGATGTCTAGAAACAAAGGATAAAAACAAAACTGAAAAACATTATCTACTGATTATTCTCCAAATAATAAATGTTCAAAGGATATGGAAAGACAATTCTTAAAGAATTTAAAGCTATCTATAGCATATGAAAAATTGCTCTAAATTATTATTAATTAGAGAAATTCATATTAAAACATCTCTGAAGTACAACCTCATTCCTCTCAGATTGGCCAATATGACTGGAAAGGAAAGAGATCAACATTGGAGAGGATGTGGGAAAACTGAGACACTAATGCATGGCTGGGGGAGTTGTAAACTGATCCAGTCTTTCTGTAGAGCAATTTGGAATTATGCCCAGAGGACAATAAAAATGTATTCCCTTTGGTCTGGCAATACCACTTCTGGGTCTATATCCTGAAGAGATCTTGAAAAAGGGTTAAAAATTCCACATGTACAAAAATATTCATATCATCTCTTATTGTAGTGGCAAAGAATTGGAAATTGAAGGGATGCCCATCAATTGGGAAATGTTTGAACAAATTGCTGTATATGTATGTGATGGAACACTATTGTTCTATAAGAAATCTTGAGAGACAGAATTTCAGAAAAACCTGGAAAGACCTGCTTGTGAATTGATGCTCAGTGAAATGAACAGAACCAGAAAAAACATTATATACACCAACAACAACATGGGATGATGATCATCCATGATGGAATTGTTCATTTCAGCAGTACAATATCAAAGACAATTGTAAAAGACTTATGATGGAAAATGCTATTCATATACAGAGAAGTAACTGTGGAATTTAAATGAAGATCAAAATTTTTCTTCAATTTTTAAAAGTTCTCTTATGTATTATAGTTTTTTTCTCTCTAATGTTTTCTTTCTTCCATTTGGATTGCTTCTTCTCTCACAATATGATCAATATGTATCTATGTTTAGCATGGTTATAAATGGAGAGCCTTTATCAGATTGCTTTCTGTCAAGGAGGGGGGAAGAGGAGAGAAGAGAGGGAGGAAGAAAAATGTAAAGCTAAAAACCTTTCAAAAGAAGATTGGTAAAAACTACCATTGAATGTAGTTGGAAAAACAAACAAATAAAATATTTAATAAAAATAATCCACTGATTACCTCCTGAAAGAGACACCCAAAGTGAAAACTCCCAGAAATATTATAGCCAAATTCCAGAGATCCCAAATCAGAGGCATATTGCAAATAGCCAGAAAAAAGAATGTGTAGTCAGTCAGGGTAATCCAAAATTTAGAAACATCTAGACTAAAGAATTAGAGAACTTGGAAAATGATATCCTAAAGAGTAAAAAAAAAACAGGATTACAACCAAGAATCACCTACCCAGCAAAACTGGATAAAACAGGAAAAATTAGATATTTAATGAAATAGAGAAATTTCATGCATTCTTGATAAAAAGCCCAGAGTTGAATAGAAAATTTGACTTTCAAATACAAGACTCAAGAGAACATAAAAGAAAAATTTCTCTGACTTCTCAAATATATTGAGAACTGAGTTAAATTTGTAAGAGTACAACTCATTCCCCAATTGATACATGGTCAGAACAGTTTTCAAACCAAAAAGTCAAAGCCATCTATAGTCAACTGAAGAAATGCTCTAAATCACTATTATTAGAGAAATGTAAATAAAGCACCTCTAAGATACCACATCACATCTATCAGATATAACAGAAAAGGAAATTGACAAATGTTGGAGGGAATACAGGAAAATTGGAACACTAGAGTTCTGTTGAGCAACTTGAAACTACTCCCAAAGGACTACAAAGCTGTTTATAATCTTTGATCCAGTGAAATCATGTCTAGGTCTGTATTCCAAAGAGAATTAAAAAAAAATTATAGCAGCTCTTTTTGAAGTTGCAAAGAATTATAAATCAAGGGGGATGTCCATTATTTGGGAAATGGCTGAATAATTTGTAGTATATGATCGTGATGACATTCTAATTTACAAAAGAAATGATAAACAGGATTCTTTCAGGAAAACTTGGAAAGACTTAAATGAACTGATACAAAATGAAGTGGGCAGAACCAGTAGAATGTTGTACACAATGAGAGTAATATTGTATGATGAATAACTGGTGACTGACATAGCCATCCTCAGTAATACATTGATTTAAGATAATTCCAAAGGATTTATGATAAAAAAAATCTATCTATAGAGAAAGAACTGTTAACAGTCTAAATGCAGGATGGAGCATACATTTTAAATGTTATTTTCCTCTTTTCTGGTCTATATTTTCTTTCACAACATATCTAATATGGAAATATTTTTGCATGATATATGTATAGCATATGGATATAGGAATGCATATATATATGTACATATATATGTACATATATATATTTGATTGCCTTCTCAATAAAAACTCAAGGGAGAGAGAATTTAGAACTCAAAATTTTAAAAATACAATGGTAAAACTTGTTTTTACATGTAATTAGGAAAAAATAAAATATAAAAATAAGATTTAGAATTGTAAGATCAAATTTGCTAACACTAATTTACATAAAAAGAAAGTTTTCACATCTTTAAATGACTTGACCAGGACTCTGATGATAAATCAGATGAACCTTTTCATTTCAGCAGTATAATATCAAAAACAATTTTAAAAGACTTGTGATGGAAAATGCTATTCATATCCAGAGAAGGGATTGTGGAGTTTAAATGAAGACCAAACTTTTCTTTAAGTTTTAAAAGTTGTCGTATTTGGCTATGATATTTCTGGGAGTTTTCAATTTGGGTGTCTCTTTCAGGAAGTAATCAGTGGATTATTTTTATTAAATATTTTATTTATTTGTTTTTCCAACTATATACCTTCATCCAAGGCTTCTGGTGATAAAATAAAAATTTTTCCCACCGTTATTTATACTACCTCCCTTAGTAACATCATTATATTTCATGAATACCAATGAATAAGCATGCTGTAGTTCTAATTATTATGACTAGCCCATCTCTTTTTTCTATTCCTATATCTCTCTGATGCCATTTCTGTTGTACAGGTCTTTATTAGTACTATGTTGCTGCCTACTCATGCCTGCCATATATTTTCATTGCCTTTTTTGGTAATCTTCTACTTAAAATTTTCTGAAATTGTGGTATTCTGACTGACAATTTGTTTTTGATATTTAATATTGTGAATATTGATATTAAAAAGATGGATTTTTTTCAGGGAAACGTTTAATTGTTTTGAAAATACTGTGTACCAAGCCAAAAGCAATTATTCTTACTCTGTGCTCCTATTTTAATCTTTTAATCAACAGTTAGTTATCTAGATGGTACAGTGTATGGAGTTCTTGCTAGATGGTATAGTGACTAGCATTCTGGATCTCAAATCAGAAAGAAATGAGAACAAATCTGACCTTAGATATTTCCTAGTTGTGCAACACTGGGCAAGACACAAGAGTTCTGTCTGTCACAGTTTTCACATCTTTAAAATGGGGTCAATTGTTTTACCTTTTCCCAGCTTTATTGTAAGGATGAAATGGGATATTTGTAAAATGTTTTGCAAAGCTTAAAGTAATACATAAATTCAAAATAAATGTTTTTATACTGCTAGCAAGAAGTAGCTCTAGGAGCTAGGAGTAGCAGGATACAGTTATTAAGCATTTACTGTGCTAAGCACCTAGGATACAAAAACAAAGCACCCGCCTATGGTCAAGTATCTAATCTCTTTTGTAAGCAAATTATGCACATGGAGATACATATACGAATAGTAGACAAAGTCATTTTTGGGGGCAGGGTGAAGTCCTAGCAGTTAAGGATAGGGCTTGGTTAGAAAAGACCTTCTAAAGAAGGTAGCATTTGAACTGAGCTTTGGGAGATATTTTGGATTCTAAGGAGGGGAAATGAGGAAGGATGGCAATCTAGGCATGGAAGCCAACCTGTTCAAAGGTACCAACAGAGGATTTGGAATGTTGTGTGTGCTGTATGGGACACAAGGCATGAAATGGTGTGAAATGAAAGTGGGCCAGTTTGGCTAGTAAAAGGTTTGGGGAGAGATGCAATGTGTCATAAACCTGGAAAGGTAGACTGCTGACCCATTGTGAAAAGTTTGAGTGGCAAGCAAAGAAGCATATGTTATCATCCTAGAGAAATAGGGAGCTATTGAAGGCTGTTTGGTAGTGAAGAAGTGACCCAGCAATACCTGTGTTTTTGGGATATCACTTTGGTAGCACTCTGGAGTATGTTTTAAATATTGGAGAGACTTGAAGCAGGGAAAAATTAAGAGACTATTTTAATAGTGCAGGCAAAAGTTGATGAGGAACTGAACAAGGACTGTGAGTGTGCTATAAGAAAGAAGCATCCATTTATATTAGAGGTATTACAGAAGTTTCCACCTTTGTTCCTTTAAGAAGCAGCTCAGGAATTATATTTTGTATGAAATCTTTCCTGTTCCCCTTAACTGTAAGAAGTCTCCCCATCAAACAACTTTATATTTATCTACTCTGTCTACATATGTATTTTTCACTATCTATACTTTATACATTTTTACATGTTCTTCCTTTCTACTGCATTAGAATGTCAGTTTATTGTGAGCAGGGATTGCTTTGATCTTTATACTTGAATTCCTAGCATATAACCTGAGCACAAGAGGTGCTTTATATGTAATTTATTGATTGGAAGCTAAAAGGATATAGAAGGTGAGGGAAAAAGTGAGTTTAGGTGAGTTTAGGAGTCAGAAGTTGCAAACCTGGCTAATTGTGGTGTCCTTGCTAGCTACAGGGAAGTTAAGGAAATGAATTCTATTTTGGAAATGTTGAGTTTGAGATATCTATTAATTATCTAGGGAGAAATGTATGAAAGATGGGTGGCAATGTTGCTCAGGAGACAGATTGTAGCTACATATTCAGTATGTATCTATAGCTAGTAGACATCTTTATATTTATAAAGATGAAAATTGAACTAGATCTCATGAGATCATAAAAAGAAAACTAGAAAGATGGTTCAGGATAGAATCTTGGGGCATAGCTACAGTTGGGTGGAGGGGTATAACTGATGATTCAGAAAAGAAAACAGAAAAGGAATAACTTACTAGGTGAAATGATACTATTTTTTGCCCCCCAAATTCTTGATCTTCAGTATTGGTGTTTCCTGGAAAAAAATAAGAAAAGAGTTGTTTTTTCATGAGTGATTGCCTTGCAGACTATTTAAAATTTTCTAAGTGGATTTTAAAACTAGAAATTCTATTACTATCACTATTTTATTCTGGACTCAATACATTATCTAACTTCTCTTTAGCACATAAGTATATACATATGCATACATGTGTTGGACCTAGAGTTAGGAAATCTGGGGTCTAATCTGACCACAGACTCTCACAAGCTGAAGATCCTGGACAAATTACTTAAATCAGTTTTCCCTTCTGAGAATTAGGATGAAAATATTGCCTACCTCCCTGGATTGTTGTAAAAAATCAAATGTGGCAAAATTTATATAGCATTTTTAGCCCAATGCCTGACCATAGTAGGTGCTGTATAAGCATTAGTTATTATTGTTACTGTTTTTATTAATTGCCTTGAAGGGGGAAAGGATGTATAAGAGGTGGTGTCTAACATCAAGAATTTTATAATTTAAATAAGCTATATTAAATATACAAACAATTGAAATGCAAAGCAGAATGTGAAGTATAATAATTGTGCAAATTACTTGAGGACATATTAGCTAAATATTTCAGCAGTGTAACACAAGGCTACTTAGAGTAGGTACTTGGGAAATGTTGGTTATGATGTTCTAAGAGTTCTAAGAATGTAATTAATATTATTGTATCACATGAAGAATTAAGAGATATATGGGAAGAACTGTATAATTGAAAAAGGATTAATAATTAGTTGTCTGGAGGAAATCATTACAGAGGACAGTTTTTTTTTCTCTGAAGGCTAAATGCTGTTTTGTTATGTTATTTTATTTTTTCAATTACATACAAAGATAGTTTTCAACATTCTTTTTCTGGTAAACTTTTGAGTTCCACATTTTCTACCTTTGTCCCTCCCCCCCATGACAGAGAGTAATATGATATAGATTATTCATGTACAATCATGTTGAACATATTCACATAGTAGTCATATTGTGAAAAGAATAATCAGAACTAAAGAGAAAAAAACATGAGAAAAAGAAAAAAACATAAAATAAGTTTTAAAAAATGAAAACAGTATGCTTTGTTCTGCATTCAGACTCCATAGTTTTTTTTCTCTGCATGTGGATGGAATTTTCCATCACAAATCTTTTAGAATTAGCCTTGATCATGAACTACTGAGAGGAGCAAAGTCCATCATAGCTGATCATTACACAATGTTGCTATTAATGTATATAATGTTCTCCTGGTTCTGCTTGCTTCATTCAGCATCAGTTCATGTAAGTCTTTCTAGTCTTTTCTGAAATCCACTCATCTTTCAAGACACATTTTAAAGACTAATTTGAATTGTTTACATTTTATTCATTACTTTATCAAGTCTTAAAATCAATAAAACAATAAGTCAAAGCATTTTAAGAAATGAAAGGAAGAAATTATTTTTGGTCAGTGCTGGAATTCTTAATTTGGGATGCTAGAATTTTAATTAAATTATAGATATATTTCATGACAATTACTCTCCTAAATACTATGTATTTTCTTTGATACATTTAAAAATTTTAATCTGTGAAGAGACTCATAGGTTTTCAAGAATGCCCAAGATGCATGTCCATGCCAAAAAAAAATTAGAAACTCTTAGTTTAGAGTGATTTTGGACATTGTTTTGGAGGAAGTCGAATTTAAGTTGAAATTTGAAGCTTGGATAGAATTTTAACAGGGAAAAGGAGAATCCAGTGGAGAGGAATGTCATGAATATAGACAGATTTGGGAAACTATAGAAGACCATAAAATTGGCAAATATTTGGACAAATGACTAAAATAGTACTGGTGGGATTATCAGGAAACAAACATTGATAGACTGCAAGTGGAGCTATGAATTGGCACAATCTATTCTGTAAGATAATTTGTAATTTTGTGAGAAAATATTAAGGTTTTTGTACCCTTTGACCTATAAATCCTAGTCACTGGTACCAAGGAATTCAAATACAATGTGAAAGGTTCCACATATGAGAAAATATTGAAACCATCCCTTTTCATGTGACAGCAAAAAAAAAGCAAAACAAAAGTGAAAAGTGAGAGCTAATAAGTAGAGGAATATATAAACAAATTGAGCACATGAATATAGTAGAATAGTATTGTGTCAGATGAATAATTCAGAGAAACATGGAATGATTGTATAGACTGGGGTATATATTGGGAAAGGATTAAACAATACATTCTTTGGGGAACAATTATATAGGATACAGTTTTAAGTTTAATCTGCATTATTTGCATTTTCTTTACCACTTTTAGGTAATCTAGATAATCAGCAAAACAATGTCAGCCTGGATTTGTGCCATTTGCTTTTTTTTTGAGGTATGACTGCTCACACCCCAAAATTAATAATTGACTTTCATGAGTTGGTTTGAACTTGCTATACTCCTATATAGAGCCAAGAGAACAATTGCGCACAATAACTAATACAAATGAAAAAGCACTAAAAATAAAGTGCTTAGCTCAGATTTGAGACAATGAGCAATTAGTTCCAGAAGATGGATAATAAAAGTACATCAAAACCACCTGTGTTACTACTTTCTGTACTTTTGTCAAGGTACCAATGTTCTTACAGTCTCCAAGGTTTATCAATCTGTTCCTCATTGTCTCTCATTACAATATTCAATTAATTTCCCCATCCTTGATTTTTTTTATATACTCCACATTTCCTATTTCTGACTCATTTTCATTCATAGGCATTACCTAGCTCAGACTATCATCAATTCTGGCCTATATTGTTGTAATCATTAATTAATCTTTCTACCTCAAATCTTTCCCTACCAATACTTTATCTTTCACATTTGTGCCAAAAGTGTTTTTTTCTTTTAAGTAGAGAACTGACATATCACTAATCAATAAACCTATGCCTTTATCTAAGATAAAAAAATTTTGTTTAGTTTTTTTAAGTCATTCACAGTCTTGTGCCAACATTTTCCCTGCTTCATCATAGATTATTCTTCCTTACTCTGTGATCCAGTCAAACTGAGCTTCTCTGTTCCTCATACATTGTGCTCTATGTCCTTTCTCCTTATTTTTGTTTTGTTTATTAAGTTTTTCAAATAAACAGAGAAGTAATTTTTAATAATTTTAGTTCCTGAAATCAAATATAAATTCAAATCAATATATTTTATTTGAGAGAAATAGCTTTGTTAAAGAATAGAGAGAAGAACTTAGAGTAAAAAAAAAAAACAAAATCTGGTTCGAGTCTTGTCTCTGAGTCATACTGGTTATGTGATTCAGGTGTATTCTCAGTGTCAGAGTCCATTGATACAACTGGGACTGGTGTTGCTCTGGTAAGTTATTCAATTGCTTTCAATTTTCTAGGAAATTCTCTAAGACTACAAGTTGTAGGAAAAAGTGCCAATCTGTCTTAATGGAGTTTTCTTACCAGGGGCTCCCTTTATTAATGAAACAAATAGGTCTTTATTACTTATTTAAAAAAAGATATAGGGGCGGCTAGGTGGTCCAGTGGATAAAGCACCGGCCCTGGAGTTAGGAGTACCTGGGTTCAAATCCGGTCTCAGACACTTACTAATTACCTAGCTATGTGGCCTTGGGCAAGCCACTTAACCCCGTTTGCCTTGCAAAAAAAAAGATATGAAATAAATGTTATACGAACTACAAATAATAATTGAAATGTCATAAAATATTTTCTTCCTAATTTTTTTTCTGTTCTTAAAATTGCATGTGATTAAAAATTTATATAGAACAGGGCCATTCACCCACTGATTTCTTTGCTTTAAATGGTTTCTTTTTGGCAGCAACTAAACTTGAAGCTGTCTCAAGAGACTTTTTGGATCAATAAACACTTTAAGAAAAAAATCTCTTCTGGAATTTCATTTCAATAGACTTTGTTAATTGATGTGTTCATTTGCTTTTTATTCTGAGTGTTTTGTCTTTAAAGGTTCAAAAACCCTTGCTCATATCAAACTTTTTTTCTTTTTCTTTTTGACAAGGAAATGGGGTTAAGTGACTTGCCCAGGGGCACTCAGCTTGGTAATTATTAAGTGTCTGAGATCACATTTGAACTCAGGTTCTCCTGACGCTAGGGCTGGTGCTCTATCCACTGTGCCACCCAGCTGCCCCCACATCAGACTTTATATTGGTCAACAAAGCAGTATAAATAACTAGCTGTAGTCTTGAAGATATTCACTTTATGAGCCAGGACAAATAATGAATCTAGGTTTTAAATAATTTGCATTATTCCTCTAAGAAAATCTTAATCTTTCATTCTTTTTAAGCTTTTTTTATCACATTTTTAAAAGTTAAGTTATAGACCGAGTGAGGAAAAATGTTTATTTTCCCCTTATTTAGAAATCATTCCAATTTTGATACTCTAGCAAAAGAATACTCTGAATGTGATTTAAAAAATAAAATCAAAATTATTAAATCACTAATATCAATATCTCTCACTATCTGTTGATTTCAGACTGGTAGTAAACAGACTTGAAGACCTGAGCATGAAAACTGGTCCATACCATTCAAGTGCTTGTCACCTTGACCTTCTACTTAAGAAATTAATTCAGAGTTAGGACATGATCATATTGCATATCAAGATATGACAATTCATTTTGCCTAACCAAGGTTGGGTTTTGATGTTTTCAAGTTTTAAGAAGAAACTTTAGTAGTCAAAGTTTTGTGGACTGGCCAAAAAAAAAAAAAAATACAAAAACTCATGCCGAATTGGTAATTAATGGTTGACAACACTGACATAGCTATTGGGGTGAGATTATCAAGAAAGTACTTTGATAAAGATTAAGGATGCAAAGAAGGAAAAACAATACTCTATGTATGAGACATTGAGAGCCAGGGTACTGAAAATGGGAATAAAAAGATAGGTTCAATGGAGAAAATTTTTTTTATTTTTATTGTTTTAAAGATTTTATTTATTTTGAGTTTTACAATTTCCCCCCTAATCTTACAGGAAATATTTTTAAATAAAGAATTGCTTTGGAAATTCTCTGATAAATTATATGAATATATATATATATATATACATACTATTATTATTAACATCCAAAGAACAATTCGCAAGAAAAGTATCAGCTGCAAGTCTAAGACATCTCAAACTTAGATGATATTTTTTTAGTCTAGTCACTCTCCACTTTGCCACTCCTGAACGCCCAAATGTTTCTCAGTCATAAAGAAGCCCCTTACAGGTCCAAGCAGTTTGGTACAATGGAAAGAGAACCAGCTTCAAAAAATGCAGGTTCAAATCACAGCCCTTTCATTTAATACCTATGTCACCTTGAGTATATCACTTAATCCCTTTGGGCCCCAGTTTTCTCAAGTGTAAAATTAGAGGATTAGACTAAATGGTTTCTAAGGTTCACTTTAGATCAAAGGCTATGATCCTATGGCACATCTAGCCAAAATGAATTCCCACTTTTGTGCCCTAGAGTAAATGACCTCCATATAAAGTCACAGATTAATTTAGTGTTCTTTTGACCTCCTACCTTGTAATTCATTTATTATCCTAGATCATTGAAGAGTGAGTAGTCATGTTACAATACATGAGACAGATATGGATCATTTTAAAATAAGCAAGGCTGTGTGGTCCATAAGATGGAGAGACAAGTCTGACAGGAATTTGTAGGACTTTTCAAATTGTGGATATGGCAGAAGAATACGGAGCCTGAATAATTGAGAAAATATGACATTGACAACCACAGAAGAAAAACTTACAGAAATTATGTTAATTATGACTTAGGAGAGATTAGAGAAAGGTGTAGGTTGGCAATAAAAAGTGGTCTGGAGTTTTAGACAAAAGTGAATACATTAGTAAAAAAACCCAGCAACTTTCATTCTTGCTCTCTGGTTCCAGAAGAATTAAATAAGTTCATTTTCCCCTGACCATACATGATACTTGACTTCCTTTAGCCATAAAGTCTTCTGAATCTTTTAGTTTTTCAAATTTTTTCTATTTGAATAACAATCTGTGCTGGATTGGAAATCAGGAAGTCTCAGAAATGAATAGCTTATCTATGACTCTGAAAGGCACTTAATCTGTCTGATCCTGTATCACTATAAAATGGGGGTTAATAAAGCATTTACCTCTTAGTGTCATTTTCATGCTGAAATTATATTTCTGCATAAATATATATATATATATATATATATATTTATGCATGCATACATACGTACATACATACATTCATTAGCATGGAGGCACAGTGGATCTAGAATTTGGACTCAGGAAAAACTGAATTAAGTCTCAGATAACTTTTCTTTTTTTTAGGTTTTTGCAAGGCAAATGGGGTTAAGTGGCTTGCCCAAGGCCACACAGCTAGGCAATGATTAAATGTCTGAGGTAGGATTTGAACCCAGGTACTCCTGACTCCAGAGCTGGTGCTCTATCCACTGCACCACCTAGCTGCCCCTTCAGATACCTTTTAACCATGTGATTCTGGGCTTAGTCTCTCTCTCTCTCTGCTTCTATTTTCCTCATCAGTGAACTGGAGATAATATTAATATATAGCTTTCAGATTTTTTGGGAAGATCAAATGACAAAATATTTATAAACCTCTTTGAAAAATTTAAAGTGATCTATAAATACTTGTTATAATAATAAACAATAATAATAACAAATGAAATTATTATTTCTTCCCCTAAAGACTTAAGAATCCAATTTTATATTGTATATTGCTGGTATTGCTTCAGGCTTAAGTATGCCCCTATATTTTGATAGGGGAAGTATAGAGGCTTGCAGCCAGAATCAGATTGAGGAACACAATGTCCCTTAATCTAAAGCTGGGTAGGGTATACTCCCTTTGCCCCCCAAATTTTGCATCTGTGATTGACAGTCATCATGAAGGGAGATGTTTCTGATTGTCCCTGTTCATTTTTGTGTAAATTCACACTTCCCAGCTGTGCAGATGGAAAAAGAATTCTACTTCACCTTTACTGATTCAAAATTAAGATCTACTGCAATCCAAGAACACTTTATGTTCTCTAAACCTCAAAAGCATTAATTAAAATTCGGGTCCCCTTTATAGTTATTGTAAGGGTCCAATGCTACTTTTAGCATGCATTGATTTCAAAGTCTTCTGGGGGGGCAGGATGATTACTAATTATTTAAAAGTGTAACTGATATGTGCCAGAAAGGAGTATGAAAATATTTCCTTTTCATGAAGTGGTGATGTAGGCAGAACTAATGCTGAGAATATGAACATAATATGGGAAATTTCAGAGCAAAGAGTACAAAATTGCAAAGGAAACAGTTCATAAGACAATACAGACATT
Source organism: Macrotis lagotis (assembly GCF_037893015.1). Taxonomy (NCBI): domain Eukaryota; kingdom Metazoa; phylum Chordata; class Mammalia; order Peramelemorphia; family Peramelidae; genus Macrotis; species Macrotis lagotis. Next base: position 122,383,240 of record NC_133659.1, read on the forward strand.
GTTTTCACTAAACTGTCTCTTTACCAGAGTGCCAAACATACTACCTGAAGCTTCAACTGTTGTCTTGTACATATTAGGGTTCAAGAGCCAGATTAAAATGTATTTGGGAAATATTACACAAAATAAATAAAAATATAATAAAACATAGATAATGTTAATATGTAGTTTTCCAAGTCAATATTTGACCTGCAGGTATCTTGATGTATGGGTTTTATGACCTGTTTCTATTTGAGTTCAATAACACTGACCTACAAGATTGAGATTGTTCCTTTTGGTGGTGTATTTATTTGTCAGGATAAATTATGGTCTTATTTGCTTTTAGTAAATGTACTTTATGTTCAAGATACCTATTGATGACCTTTTTTCCTTACAGGTAAAATGATTTATATATTTTAGGGGAAAACTTGAAAATGTATAAATTCAAATTTTCCCTCTGCATAGGGGAGGTGGGGTGGGATGTGAACTATAGTGATATTATTAGGACAAAATCTCCCAAGATTAAATCCTTTTCTATGTGAAGCTTTGGTTCTGATCATTCACTTTGCAAAGATACACATAACACTCTAGGGGAGAACAAACTCTATTTTCCACCAGATGTGTCTAACTCTGGGACCTTGAATTAAATGTGAGCTAAATTAAAATTTGAAGAAGTGAAAAAAATAAAAGAAGTGGAGAGAAAAAAGGAGGGCATGAGACAGATAGAGACAGAATGAGAGAAAGAGAGAGAATAAATGAGTCAGTCAGCAGGAGGGATGGAGAGAAGGAAAGAGGAAAAGGAGGGAGACAGACATAGAGAGACAGGCAGCTACAGAAAGACAGAGAGATATACAGAAATTCAAAGAGCAGCAGAGACAAAGAGAACATGAAGAAAATCAAACTTACCAATTACATCATCCTTTGTGTTATAAAACTGAACTTTAGGGCTGTAAGAATCATTTTTATTCTATCTCAATAGGTAGAAATGTGCTGAGCTGTTGGGGTCATTGACTAACATGTCTACCAGATGGATCCTGGGTTTGGCTGCCTGGAGGGGAGCATTTCTTTTCAGAGTATAAAACGCAACAATGCATTGTTAAATCTGTTTGTAACACAACACTCTGCATGACATCATATTGCCTGGGTGAACAGGACTTCACCACAAACGTGGCACCCTGCTGTGGTGGAAAAGTGGGATATCAGCATATGGATTTGTCTGGGAAGATGTTGCTGTTACTTATACATTATTTTCATCATTTTTTTCCCCTTCCTCCAAATGCTTTTAAAAAGGAAGGAAGGAAGGAAGGAAGGAAGGAAGGAAGGAAGGAAGGAAGGAAGGAAGGAAAGAAGGAATAAAGGGAAGGCATGAAGAAGAGAAGGGAGCAAAAGCTCAAGAAAGGGAAATGGGAAGGAAGGAAGGAAAGAAGGAAGGAAGGAATTTGTGAGGCTCTGATTGTTTCATTAAAAATGCATAATGGAAAAAATATGAAGAAGGAAAATGGAAATGATCCAAGGGATGTAACACTTATCTTGAAAAAATGCAAATAAGTGAGGCTATTCCATTATGGAAACAAAGACAAAGAAGGAAGACCATAGAAATCTAAGAAATTATGAAAGGCATAGTTAGAATGAACCTATATTTCATTTTAATTGAATTCTATTTGATTCAGCTTCGGGTTTAACTTTGGAGATGAATATCATGATGGGAATTTGCCATGTTGGACCACAAAATAGTCCATGGAGCTAAATGTCCAGATTCCTATGGACTTAGCATTTGCTATACTGACAAGTAACTAGATTAATAGAATAAGTGAGCACTAATTTTCAAAACTATAGCTTGGCTGGAAAAAGTTAAGTATTCAGAAGTCTTCTGTTTATGTTATTATTGCTAAAATATACATATGTACATACATATATATTGTATTTGCAAGTTATTTATAGTTCAAGGCTGGCTAAACAAAACGTTTTCAGAGGCCAAGTCTTTTCTCAAACATTCCTTAGAGATCGAAGTATTTTCTTTAAAAGTGATATTTAGCAGTTGGCTGCTGAAGCAATGTTCTATTATTAACTAACATGTAATTAGTTCATTAAAAAATACCTCAGTTGAATATGGTGTAACATAATACAATCTACCAGAGTGGGGAGATCTCCAGCACTATGCAAATGGAAGAGAAAATTTGGTGCAGAGAACTAGAAAGGAGAGGATGCCAGCTGGCAGGATACTAAGTGTTTCAAATTACTGTATGTTTATGACCCCTGTGTTCTTGAAAAAAATTAATTAGATTATGCTATTTGAGAATCTTGGAATGTCATGGCTCCATGCCAGGCTTATCGAAACCGCACATCTGAAGTTTAATTAAGCTGTTTTAAATTTCACTAGTATTTTCTAGTTTTGAAAAGGCAATAAATGTAGGAACTAATAAATAACAGCACAAGAATGCTTAGGTGAATTCAGATAGCAGCTTCCCATGTAGAGAGAAGGCTGGCTTCCCAGGCTGGCTGCTTAATTCCTCCATTAAACATGATATGAGCCAGTGCTGTTTGTTCAAAGGTTTTGTGAAAACTAGTTAAAGCAATGTGTGAACCAGAAACTATTGGGACATTTCAAATTGTTTGCAAATTCAGACTATTTAATATCAAGGCACTTTGCAGAATCAAAATGATAGGAGGCCAAAAATAGGAAATATTTTTGTGGACAACTTATATTTAGTTCATCGGTGGAAACTTAAAAATAGATTCACCCTCTAGCTATCTTTTATAAAAAGAAAAAAAGAAATCTACAAATGAATTTAGAAGTCTATCAATATTTCATTAATGATCTTCTTCCTAAAATTTTGTTGTAATGATGTCATTCTTTTTTCTTTTTCTTTATTCATTTATTTATTTTTTCCCAATTATATGCAAGTGTAATTTTTAATAGTCATCTGTTGCAAATTTTTGAGTTCTACATTTTTCTACCACCCTCCCATCCCTGCCCTGGTTCCCCATGGCAGTGAACAATCTGATATAGATTGTGTATGTAATGATATTCATTCTTGTTAATAAAGGAACAAAAGATTGAGTATGCTACATTTGTGTCTACATGAGTGGTTGCTGGAGAAAGTCCTGGTTTAACAAAAGAAGCCCTGGCCCTGTGTAGCTGAGAGGAACCTTCTTTGAATCAGGAGATTCTTCTTGCCTAGGAGAACTTGGCCCTTAATGAAAGGCGTGAATTTTTTTTTTTCTTCTCTGACTCTTTATACCTTGACCTCCAGAACCTTGGGGAAAATCACTTAAACCTAAGCTTAGGTTTGCCTCAAGTCTTGGGTCTCCCCAAAGGGTTTAGAAAGGTATTAAATAAACAATATATAACAGGTAAAGGATAGCTATTAATCTTTTCTCTCTCCATAGAGATGCAGTACTTAAAGCACAGAAGATTCAATAATGTGAATAGAAAAAAAGACTTCAAGTATAAAGCAATAACCCACAACTCCTTTTATACTTTCTTGGAAGGTTATAGCTTAAAACATCAAACATGAAATATTTTGTGGGACTACTAAACTACCACTTTACCTTTACCTTCTATCCAAACTTTCTGAGCAATTCCCTCAAGGTCTATATCTGCTGGCAGGCTAGGGAATGGTTTTGGCTCATGGTCTTGGCAGTGGTCATCTTTTCCGAGAAGGGTGTTGCTATAGAAAACTATGTCAGTAAGTTATGACTAAGGAACTCAAGATATCTCAAGATCTGGAAGTAGCCACTAGGCTGAGAAAAGCTTGTTGTTTAATCATCTAAGACAAGAAAACAAAACACATAACAGAATATTTTATGTTAAAAAGGTTATTTCTCAGGTTTTCTGTTTAGTTCTCTATAAGTGGGGAGCAAGGGGGAAGACACTATATAGAATAGGCAGCCAGAGGTCTTGTCCTTACCTAGTCAGCACCTGTGTTCACTGCCTTGTTCAGTTCATAGCTGATTCTTTCCTCCATTCTAAGGAAGTACTAAAGAGAGGTTTATAGAGTCCTCACAAGCTCAGAAGTGAAGAAAGAAAACATCAGAGCAGGTTTTAGGGCTTTTAAGTTCTATTGAATGAATTGCCCTTCCTGACTAAGCGACCAATCTCTTCTATTTTTCTTCTTTGAAATCAAGAATGGTCCTTGTATTCTTGTAATATTCTATTTAGATTGTTTTGTGATTGTTCTTTTTCATTTACATTGCTATAGTAGTAATAATAATTTTATTTATTTTTTCCAGCTCTGCTTTTTTCACTTTGCATCAATTCAAATGCAGAAATATTCATTCTAGATTTTTGGTATATATTGCATTATTATTTATTTTGTGAAAAAGCTTTCTATTTTAATGTAATAAATATTATCTATTTTTACCTTTTATAATTGCCTTTATTTTTTAATTGATTAAGAATTTGTTCCCCATCCATAGATTTGAAATGTATAAAATCTACTTTTCTTCTATCTTTTTTAAATGAATGATCTTTAATCTTCAGGTTAGGGGTCCATTTTAATTTTTTAAAAATTTTTATTCAAGGCAATGGGGTTAAGTGACTTGCCCAAGGTCACACAGCTAGGCATTTTTTTTAAAGTGTCTGAGGCCAAATTTGAACCCAGGTCCTCCTAACTCCATGGCTGGTGTTCTATTCGCTGCTCCACCTAGCTGCTTTGGTCCATTTTATATTGATTGCAAGATATGATATAAAATTCTGGCTTCAGCTTAATTTCTGCCAGATTTCTTTCATGTTTTCCTACAGTTATGATCAAATAAGGAGTTCTCTCTTAGATAATTTATGTTTGTGAGTTATTTAACACTGGATTGAATTCAGTTAATTCTAATTCTTTCTCTTCTAGCCTGTTTTATTGGTCTCCTTTCTTATTTTTTTAACTAGAACCAAATGATTTTAATAGTCATTATTTTATCATATAGTTTGAGATCTGGAAGTGCTGTTTCCCCTTTTATTCCAATCTTTCCATTTTTTTGATATTTTAGATCTTTTGTTTTCCCAAATGAATTATTTTATCATTATCTTATCTAGCTTTGAAAAACATTCCTTTGGCAGTTGGATTGGCAGTATTTCTTACTTTTGTAGATTGTGGATGTAACCACAATTTCTCTACCTCTGGCAAATAATTTCTCTCTGGGGAGATTTTTGAGAATTAATGAGGACTGGAGAAAACATGTAATCCTCAAACTTATTGATCACATGACCCAGAAGCTGCCTTTCCTTTAAAGGTCAACAACTGATAAAATTAGTAAGGAAATTTCTTTAAGAGCAAAACATAAATAATAATAACAAATTATTTTCTATATGAACCTGAGGCACACTCTCCCACATACACAGAATCAGGAGAAAGATTGGGTAAACACATAGAGTTCTCAAATAGAAATGCACAATGAAGGTAATTCATATTTCTTTATATATATATATATATATATATATATATATATATATATATGTGTGTGTGTGTGTGTGTGTGTGTGTGTGTCCTTCATGATATATCTATTCTGTTTTTCCTGAGTATAGCATCTACCTCCTGGACATGTCACTTTTTTTGTGTCCCCATGTCTGTTCCTCTTCACAGCCCTCTTTACCATCACAACTACATTCTCTGGGCTTGCTCTCTGCCAATTGGTTTGCTATGTTGCAAGAAGCTATTGCTGATGAAGGGGGGAAAGGAAGGAAAATTTGTACTTGAAGACATTTAAGAGAAAAGGGAATAAACAATTTCTTTTAAAGAGCTGCATTATTTTACTGCCATGGACTCTTTTCTCAACTTTCAGGAACATGACCATTCCTTCATCCAGTCAATGACTTTCAACTCTAAACTTTCATAAATACAACTTGTAAATTGAGGAATTTTACTACTCCCTTTACAACCATGAAGAATCTCAGTAACATCTTATATATCCTTTAAATAGAGAAAATATGCTATTCTCAGTTTTGAACATTTGACAGTGAGTAGGTCACAAAGTATGTGAGCCACTCAAGGATTCATGACCTTTTTTAAATCAAGGAATGTAAACCACTAGAAGTCTGAAAGAAGAAAACTTTAACATCTTATTATCTTTGTTAGTTGTCCCTTATATCATGGAATTTCTTTAAGCTGGTTGAGGAAATTCTATTGATCTGAATAGCTTGGTAGAATACTGGACTTGGAGTCAGGGAGACCCGAGTTCAGATCTGGATTACTAATTGTGTGAGCCTAGGCAATTCACCTAATCCTGCTTGCCTCAGTTTCCTCATCTGTCAAAGAAGATGCAGAAGAAAATGGCCAACCACTCTAGTATTTTTTCTAGTATTTTCTCAAATGGGACCATGAAGAGTTAGACATGACTAAAATAACTGAACAACATTAACATTTCTCAAACTTCTCCCCTCACCCCAACCCCCAAGGCATCTGACATACCTTATACATAGTAAATTGCTTATTGAATTCCATTCTGCTTATAGGTTCTATGTCCAGCTTACTATTTCTAATGTTACAAAAGACCAAAAGACCTACTTCAACCCCAGGCTCTAGTAACAAGTCATACTTTTAGTCCTACCATTTTCTGTATCCTTGTCCTAATGTCAACACTGACTGATTAAAGTGACAGTAGATAAAGCCAATCTTAGTCAAATAGAAGAGAATTCCTTCTTTTTTCTTAATCTTTTTTTTTACTATTCTTTGTTCTTACCTTTACTTCTTGACATTTCTTTTATCTCTACTTCTTCCTCTTCATTGTAAAAAAATGAAGGTTGAGAAAAATCATCTACCTAATTCTTGCTGCATAATCCATTGACCTATAAGAATTTATTAAGAATCTATTTTTAGGGGCAGCTACGTAACTCAGTGGATAGAGCATCAGCCCTGGAGTCAGTAGGACCTGAGTTCAAATTTGGCCTCAGACACTTAATAATTGTCTAGCTTTGTGATCTTGGGCATGTCACTTAATCCCATTGCCTTAGAGAAATAAAACTTTAAAAAATTATTTTTTAGGAAAATCTATTTTTATTCTATAACCAGGTACTGAGAATACAAAGACAAAAAATAAAACATCCTGCCCCCAAAGTGCTTACATTTGACTAGCAGTCAACATTTGCACAGATAAGTTATTTACAAAAAACAATCAACAAGTATTTGTAACATACAAAGTAATTATTTTTATACAGGGAGGAACTCACAAGGAGTGAGACTTTGTGTAAGAGGTGCTACTTCAGTTGATCCTTGATAAAATTTGGACATTCTAAAAGTAGAAGTTTTGAGATTGTGATTATATCTGATACAATGACATTCAGTTGAAAAGTGAAAAACTTAATTGAAAAGCCAGTTGTTTTGGTTTATGGAATGCTAAAGTAGTAGCTTAGCTGTTGTTTATCCTCCATCAAATTAAGTGGTTCAGAATTTTATCAACTCTATTTACCCATCATGTATTGTGATGCTCAATTCTGTTAAAATAATATTTGAACTGGTTCATTGGCATATATATTCCAAATAGCTGACTAACCCTCACTTATAATATTATGAGAAGAATATTTATGAAGTCCATGGGACTATTCCTGGGACCTAGTACATGCTTATTCCATCCCTTTCATCTTTTTTCCCCATTCTACCTCTTCTGTTTAGCTGGTTGATTGGCACAGTATAGACTAAAAGAGTTGACTCCTTTTTTTTTTTGATTGTCATGGTTTTCATTTGGATATTCATATTTCTTATACAATTGACTGGAGTCAGGTTCTAAAGGTCAGAATATTAACTAGAAGGGGAGAGTTAGTATACCTTGGCTATATTTTTGTTTGTTCACTTTTCTCTTAGTGGCTGGATCCCACCCACACTGATGGGGAAAGCTTCAATAATCAAAGGAGGTTATTTCATTCACATGGAGTTTCTGTTGCCTCTCTTCTCTTTAACAACTTTAAAGAGTTCCTTCTAGACTGTTGCTATCTAGCACTTGATATTTAAAACTTAAATTTAGAGATTATGTAGTTCTCTCTTGCCCCCTTTCCTATTCCTTTCCTTTCTCCATAGTAGTGATAGTATACAGGTCAGGGCAGCTGTGGTGATGTAGAATTACTATTAACTAGTTCATCCCTTTGACCCCAATGAACTCTACTCAATAAATACTGACTGACTGCCAAAGTAACCTGCCTTGAGTTAACAAGCACTGGTGATATTTCCAAAGCTCGGACTGTACTACTGTAAACTTTATCTTGGAGAATTCATGATAGGTGGGTGGTGAAGTTACTGCGAACATAGGAAGCTTCCAATGGCCAAGTTATGTGCTCTTGGCAAGGGAAATTTCCTGCGTGTCCGGGAAAAAAATGTCACTGCATGACTCAAATTATAGGAATGTCCACATCTTCTCTGAGAAAAGAAAGGACTTCAGATGTGCCTTCAGAGACAGGTAAAGGTTTTGGAACAATCCACAGCCACATACCTCAGGCAGGCGCCCCAGTCATTAGCTAACCGCGTGCATGTGGCACAAGGAGTGGAACAACCAATGGCTCCCAAACCACAGGCATCTATCCGGCGAATTAAAGGAAGCAGCCCCACAAGCCCAGACAGAGAGGGGATGTGGTGAATTCTCCAGCAGTCTTGATTTATTGTCAGTATGGTAGAGGGCTATGATACACAGAGAAAACCAACCATTTATACTTCTCACCACCCCTTTCAGGAAAAAAAAAAGACCACAAGCTTCTGGTTACCAGGAAGATGCTGGGTCAAAGGGGCCATCATTACAACAAATTGGACTTTTCTGCCTCCATTCTAGCATGTGCCTTTCCAAGTGTGAAGTATATCCTATTTATAGTTCCTAATTTTGGTTTCTAGCCCAGGCAGATTATGGCATTTGTTAATTTTTTTTAAAGATTTGCCCCTTTTAATTCATTTAGTTATCTGAGAGTTCAAAAGGTCAAGAACACTCAGTTCATTAAATAAACTTGGAAATGTGTTTCAAGACTGAGCCTCTACTTCTCTATGAAGAAATAGTCAGGAAGGAGTTTTTTGCTTGAAAATAAAAAGCAACTATTTTTATTCATAATTTGACAAGAATGGGATGGATTCCTAAGGACATTGGAACCTCTTTTTGATGTTGCTCTCTGTATAGATACTTCAATGTTCCATTAGGAGGGAAAAAGAAAGAATTGAAGTAATTCTTCTTTCCAGCTGCTGTCCCACTTTAAGTGAAAGCACACCAATGTGATGCTATTTCATGGTAAGTAATAAACCAGGCCTTACAATCTGCCTCCTTCTCTGCTTAGAGGAAGGGTATTTTTTTCAAATAATCTATCAGATTTGTTATGATAGAATTAGGAAGAACTGTGAATTAAGTGAGGGAGTACTGGGTCTGGAGTTAAAGATTTGGGGTTCAAATCCCAGCTGTGATACCTCCTAAATATGTAACTTTAATCTTTCTGAGTTTCAGTTTCCTCATTTATTATCATGAGGATGCTGTATTATGGTCTCTGAGGTCACTTTCAGGACTAATTCTATGATCCTATGATCTTACAGCACATGTCTTTCTGAGTATGGATGGGATCCTGATCCATTTACATGCTCACCCTAAATTGTATTCATTGTATTCATTAAACATCTACTAACTAGACATTCCATCTCTTAGCTTATGGTATTTTCTCTTACTGTCTCCCAAGCCTGGAATGCTCTCCATCTTCATCTCTGCCTGTGGGATTTCTTGGCTTCCTTCACATGCCAATTAAAATTTTGCCTTCTTTCCAACCCACCTTAATTCTAGTCCTTGCCCACCAGTAATTATTTCCTATTTATCCTCTATATAACTTGTTTTTATTTTTTTTCCTTGTCTTCCTCATTAAACTGTGAACTCCTTGAGGAAAGGTAGTATTTTTTGCCTTTCTTTGTCCCCCGCCAACACTTAGCATATTTCCTGGAGCAAAAAAGATAAATAAAAATAGATAATTTTATTGTCTTGGATTCAAGGAGGTTATTACATTCTAATGGGGAAAGATAATACTCAAAAAGTAGCTAAAAATGGTAGAAGGGAAATTGGGACCCAATAGAGAAATCCAAAGTCATTCAGTCATGGAAGAAATAAAGAGAAAGCTGTTCTGTGTACCCTCCTTTTAAAGAGGTTTTGGGAGGAGCTCTCTACTTCAGAGGACTCTCAGAAGCAAAGGGTCCTGATGAAGTATAAGAAGTATACTGAAATAATCTTGCAAGATGATGAGGTTCCTGGGGGCACTGTTAAAATGCTCACTCTCCTTTAGAACATATGAATATTCTTCTAAGCTAAACTAAGCTTAAAACACAGTTAAAGATGACTTAACGAACCATGTATATGTGTGGTAACCCAGGTGGGACAAACTCAACCACATAGTTTGGTAAAGTTCCCACAGTACCAGGTCCTTAAGTAGAATTTCCAAAAGTTGCAAGCCACTAGTTCCTTTTTCATTCTGCTTCCCTCATTGACACTACCTTCTTCAAAAATATTCAAAAATAGCAGAACAGTTGTAAGCTTTCTACTAAAATGCTCACTTGCCACCTTGGGTCCTAAGAATCTGATAGTTATTTCAGGATATTTTGAAAAAAAAACACTTGCAAAATAAAATAAAACAAAAAGTTAGACTCAGAAAGTGATGGAATAATGAAATACTTGTGTTCCATGCTATCTGTAAGCCAAAATAAAGTATGTGCATGTACGTGTGTGTGTTTGAAAGAGAGCTACTAAAATTAAGAGTGAATAATGAGAATCCACCACAAACTATTATTCAATCAACAAACAGTTATTAAGGATATATATATAATATATATATATATTATATATCTATATCATGTAATAAGTTACAGTACCTTGAGATTTGATAAATTCTTTTCAAATATTATCTCATTTTATCTGGTGTGTATGGGGTTTTTAAAGTGGACTGGTGTGAGGGCTGCTGAATCTTTTTCAGGGAAACTCATCTATTTTTGGTATTCACCTTCCACCCAGCTCTCACTGGTGACTTGAAGAAACTGTGGCATTCATAGCAGCCATACCCTTGGCTGATTGACTAAACCAGATTAATAGCAGCTAACAGGTCTCAAGCCTGTTGGTTAATCAGGGAGATGTTTACCCCAGGAGTAGGAAGTCTTTCTCCATGGAGTGGTCATATAAGGGCAATTTGTTCCAAGAGCTCTAAAGGCAACTGGAACAAGCACTATGAAGTACTTAATTTTTGTTCAGACATTGGTGCATCTCAGACCATCACCAGTTGTCTTGACTTTTGTCTTGCCACTGGGCTTTGATGACTATGGAATAAAGGCAGCTATGATTCACTTAAATCCAATTTATGTGGGCATTAAAAGGCATCCTTCATTCCATTTGATCCTCATAAAAAACCTGGGAGGTAGGTGCTGTTGTCATCCTTATTTTATAAGTAGGGAAATTGAGGCTGAGAGAGGTTCAGTGCTTTCCCCAGAGCTATGTAGTTATTAAATGTCTGAAGGTAGTTTTGAACTCCGGTCTTTCTGACTTCCAAGTTCAATACTTTATCCTCTGAGCTGCTGAGATATATATTAAGGTCTGTACAAACAAACACAAATATAAAAGCTCAAGAAATTTGTATTCTATTTGGGGAGGCAATGGGAACATCAATAATTACATACAGACTAAATACAATAAAATACATATAAAGTAGGGAACACTAACAATTGGGGGTGGGGTCAGAAAGGCTTCATCCAGAAGGTGACACTAGACCTGAGTCTTAGTGGAAGTCAGGGATTCTGCAAGAATGAAGTAAGTGGGGATTTCTCTCCAGTTTAAGGTTGGCCAATTTAAAGGCTCAGATTTGAGTACTGGATATATTTTCTGAGGAGTGTCATTTTGATTGACTTCACAGTTTAGGAAGAAGATATTAGATAAAGAGACAAAAGTATGTTGGGAATAGGCTCAGAAGAACTTTAAAAGGCATGCAGGGTTTGTTTCTTTTCTCTTAGAAGCAATACAAAGTTTCTGGAGTTTGCTGAGTTCATGAGTGACTCAGTAAGATATGTGCTTAAAGAAAATCATTTTGGCAACTAGGTGGAAGATGAACTGAGTTGGTGAGAACCTTGAGAAGGGGAGGCCATCTTGGAAATCACCTAAATTGTACAGGTAAGAAATGATGAGGTCATGAACTAAGGCAATTTCTTGTGTTAGCAGAAGAAGGCTGAGACAGGACAGAAAGTTTCAGATTTGACAAATGATTGAGCTTTTTGTAGTGAGGGACAGTAAGAAATTAAGGATAATTCCAAACTTTAGAACCTATAAAAATGGGGTCATCTTCTTTAGCAATTGAAATATTCCAAAGAAGAATGTGAGATGGTTCAAAGAGAGGAAATACAAAGAACGACCAGAACTGATTTTAAGATTCCTTTAGATTCTCAGAAAGCACTTCAAAGAAGAAACATGGCAAAGCAGTAGATAGATTTGGTTGAAAAAGAAACTGGGTTTGTCTCCCCTCAGAAATATACTTGCTACATACCACTCATTTAACCTCTTACTGCCCCAGACACTGTCTAAAATTGTAAGTTATAGAGCAGGTGTCATTCTGCTTTGGTTGAGGGAGTTTGTTCGTGAGGAATTACCTTGACCAATGAAATCTTAGATCGGGTTGGAAAAAAAAAGACACCATGTACTTGAGAAATTAAATCTTTGCTTCTTGGAGAGGGCTGCAGTCTACTTGAATCATCTGGGGTGAATAGAGTTCTTACAAGTAAACATTTTTTGAATTATATTCACTCTCATTGAAAGACAAATTTGGTTCAGGAAGACCAGGGTTCACAGACATAAGCTCCACATTGTGAAAAAGGGAAACAGGTAAATAAGAAGGGAGGAGTGGCCACCTATGGGCAGGAATACAGAAGATTTTCCCCAGAAGGTCTGAATTGGTGCCAAATGTCTTAAAATATGAAAGACAGAGGTGGTCTCTGGGATTTTTCTGTGCACCTTCATGTAAGAACAGTTATGAAAATGAACAGGTCCCACACCAATCATTCCTTCCCCTCTACCAACTCTCCTGTAGAGACTATTGGTCCATATGCTATATAGTGCGCATTCACAATATGATGAGTGGAAGATTTTCCTGGATAAGAAATATTGGATATTTTAAATTTAGATTAGAATCCACTATTTATATATATATATATATATATATATATATATATATATATATATATATTAAACAAAAAGAAATGTAAATAGAAAATTCCCAAGTTAGAATGGTATAATATTCTGCTGGGATAACACTAGGTTATAAAAGATTATGTGCCTTCATATTAAACTCAGATCCAAAATATTTATTCCTTGTGTAAACCATTTGGAGAGTTCCTATAATAATAGGTTCCACCAAGAAAACCTTTCCAAAGTTTCAAAAGATTCAGTGAAATATTACTTAGCACCACCTAGGATAACCACAAGTAACTCCAACTGGCTGCTAACCATAATTTAGGAAAATGTCACCCAGCATCTATTCTGAGAGTCTGCCATCAGCTTATCCAGAAAGTACACATCTGATGGACTGCCTGGCATGATCACCTGTTTGGGTAATAAATTGGGGATGGGGGAGAAGGAAAAAAAAAGAAAATCCAATGACACAAAAGTACAAATAGACCAAAAGGAAAAAATAATACTACATTTAATTTGAAATCACATACAAATGGGGTTAGGACTTGATCCATAATCCTTCAACCCTTTTCTATTCATTCAGTTGCTATCAATATCCCCAAGGGACAGATTCTTTTTCCAGGGTAACAAACACACAATTCAGCTGGGAACAGAAACACTGCTCCCGTTTAGGTTTGGGGGCTCATTAAGAAGCTTAAATGCAAAATGGAAACCAAAGACATATTATTTTCAAAAGTGAACATGTTAGCGACCTAATTAGGGATGTTGATTCTTATCACCCTTTCAGCTCTTACATACAGCGCCCCACACCAGAGCCCTACTGACATTGTAAGAGAACACTGTAGTGGAAAGAATACTAGCTTGGGAGGAGAGTTGTGGATTCCAAAGCATCTGTACCTCTTTTAACCTTGGTCAAGTTGATTCAGAAAACTGGAATCAACTTCAGAAGTTATCTATTTTAATATCCTCATTTTACAAAACAGAAAAAAAACAAAAGAAAAGAAAAAGAAAAACAAATATAAGCTCAGGAGAAGTTGAATAGCATAACCAAATATCAAACAAGTCATAAGTAACCAAGTGAGAATTCAATCCCTGGTCCTTTGATGATATCCTCACTCTGGGACTGAGGTTTCCTCATATATATGCATTAAAATCACCAGACACTGTGACTGGCTAGGTTCTTGCTGCCTCTAAAATTCAAAGTGAGGAGAGTTAGCCCTTTAAGGATTGACTTCCCTATTCATTACATTTCAGGAATAGTTTCTCTCATTTTGTTTAAGGACAAAATCAAATGATTAAAATTTGATACCCAAAGAAATTTAGTTTTGAATTTCTCAATGGTGTTAATAAATGCCATCCTGACTTTGGTAGCTTATATCAAAAAGCAAAATGATATTGCTATGATTAAATATCAGTAATAAATTCTCAAATAGGGATTGATGAAACTATTAGCAAATAATTTAAAAATCTAATCCTATTTGGGGAAAATATCAATGTATTCTGGCATAAAATGCAGAATCATAGAGTATTAGTGCTAAAAGGCAAGTCAAAAATAAAATAATATGAAAATTAGTTTGGGATCACCTTAGCAAAAACTGAGGTAGTATCACAATAAAACTTGTGTATCTAATAGAATTTATGTAGTGTTACATGTGGCAATAATATATCTATCTCTATCTATCTCTATCTATTTCTGTCTCTATCTCTATCTACATCTACATCTATCAATACTGATATCTATCTCTATCTAATCTATATCCATATCCATATCCATATCTACATCTATATCTACATCTACATCTACATCTACATCTACATCTACATCTCTATCTCTATCTCTATCTCTATCTCTATCTATCTCTATCTCTATCTCTATATCATCTATAGAGATATATTCTTGGATCTCTGAGGTTTCTTCTAGCCTTTGATCTAGAATCCTATGACCCAGCAAATTTTCTTTCAAACAACAGGAAATATGCTTCAATTGATTATTACAAATATATTTACATCAAATATAAAGAAAGTAAAAATAAATTCTTGTATGAAAAATTCATGTCTCCTGTTTTTCCCTTACTTCCTCTTTGTGATAATTTTCAACCCTCTTAGGCTCTCAGGGTCCATAATGCTTTCTTATAAAATAGGACTCTGGTCATTTTCCAGAGGAGAAAGCTAAGATAGAGAAGTTAAGCAACTTGTTACAGATCACACAGGATTTGTTAGTGCTAGAACTGATATTAAAATCCAAGTATTGCATTTTTTTGCCCAGTGTTCTTTCTCTTAATTGTGCTGCCTTTCTCTGATTTGTCCTTTATAGCTATATTCAACACATATACAAAAATTATCATGTTGATTTTGTAATGCTTCCAAGATCACATGTGATTTCATCAAGGGTGGGGTGGAGAGGCACCATTAGAAGAGCTTTAAAAGCAGCTGGGTTTGATCCCTCGGGTGCTTGTTGTCAGTGCAACTGTCTGTCCCGTGCCTCCTACAGGGCTGTTATGTAACTTGCCTTTTCCCCATCTCTGCACCACACCCAGACTATCCATCTGAGCAGAAAGGAGATAGAGAAGGGCTAAGATGGGTGTGGCAACATGGTGATGGGTATCTAATAAAAACCATCTCTGATCAGCCATTTTGTTATGTTCTATTCCCTGAAAACAAATGTTCTGGATGGGAAATGTTCCCTCTGTCTGACAGTACAGATTAATTTAAAACAAAGTGTTTTCATGAAATATTTTGTTGGGGGATCAGATATCAGGGTTAAGTCACTCCCCACATATGTGACAATTCATTTCCTTTCTCTTTTCACTGTGGTTGTCCACCATATCTCAAATTTATTCTGTCATCACCTTCCTTCTTCCTTGACTACCTACCTTCCTGAGACTCAATTTAAGTTCCTACTTGAGGAAACTCCCACATCTTTTGACTATTGCTTAGAATTTACTTTGTATATATTTGCATTTATTTGTCTGTGTTCATACAACCTCCATAATAGTCAACACATACATTTTTTTTGGTGACTGATAAAATGAAGACAGGAAGTATTTTTATTATGTCTTTTTATCTCCAGAGCCTAGAACACAATCTGCAACACAGTATTAATCAATGTTACTTGGATGAATACTTGGATTTATTCCTTCTATATTATTCATTGGTGCTGAGATAGATAAGACCTCAGTGTCTGTAGGTACACATTCAAGTGTACATGGAGCACCTGGCAATGATACTTAAACTGAAGCTTATAGAAGAGGAGGACTGGAGCACAAAGGACACTGGCTACAATTCCTTCCTCCTTTATGTCACAACAAAAAAAGTCAAATGAGTCTAACAATATCAGCTCTTTGGAGTCCAAGGTTGAAATATTAGAATATTAGAATATAGCATATAGAATAGTAGAATATAGCTTTCTAGATGAATGTGCTCTGGAAAAAAAAAAGTTTGGCTAGAACACATTTATAATTTGTATTATATTTTGCCACTGATACTGTTGTAATTGCAATAATATTTCATCTTGAAATGAAATATAGCATAGTGGAATTCATTTTGAGATTAGAGACCAAAGATCTCAATTCTCTCCTACTTCTTTGTAACCTGGGGCAAATCAATTAACCTTGCTGGGTCTCATTGTTTTCATCTATAAAATGATAGTGGTTGAATTAAATGGCTTGTCAGTCTGCTTCCAGCACTATATCAATGAGTCTATGATTATGGTTCTTGGGCTTCAGCCACACTCTTTGTATCTCTTCTCTTCTTACCTCCCCCAAGGCCTTTCTGGAGAGGAGTCAATGATCTATAAGCAAATAATGGAAAGCACTGTTTGTTATATAAAGTATCCCGACATTAAGCCTCCTGTAAGCAAGAAAATTGTATTTTTGTGATCTAGGAATAACTACTTCCCATTTAAAGGATTTGTATAGTTGCCTTTTTACATATTGTCTGTTCTTAAATTCAAATACATTTAGATGAATATGAAAGCTGGGCAGTCCAATCAAAATGGTGGACTTTTTGAACTGAAATTAAGAGATAGAGAATGGAAAAAAGCATTGATTCTAGGGTTGGGAGATCTAGATTCAAGACTGCTTTTGCTCTTTAACACCTATTAGGACCTTGGGCAAGCCATTGAACTTCCTGGATCTCAATTTCCTCACTCATAAGATCAGAATGGTTGTCTCTAGATGGCCTCTGGAGTTTCTTCCAATGCTTAATCTTTATGCTCTCTATGAACAAGTGCCATAGAAAATGTGTGTGTATGGGAAGAGTTCTAGCCTCTGGAGATAAAAAGACATAATAAAACGGGCATATACACATATAAATAGGAACTCACACATATATGTAAACACATACACATTTTATGAATTCCTGGCTTTTCCGGTCTTCTGCAAATCCCAAATTATGCAAGAAAACTTTCCCTAACATTTTTCTTTTTTTAAAAAATAGTGTTTTGTTTCCCCCCAATTACAAGTCAAGACAATTTTTAGCATCATTTTTTTTACAAAATTTTGAGTACCAAATTTTTCTCCCTCCCTTCTCCTCTTCATAAAAATAGTAGACAAATTGAGATAGGTTATACATGAACTATCATGTAAAACATATTTCTGTATTAGTTGCAGGCATGAAAGAAGAAATAGATGAAAAGGGGGGGAAAAGTGGAAAAAGTCTGCTTCGATCTGAATTTCGAATCTGTACATTCTTTATCTGGTTATGGATAGGATTTCCCTTTGTGAGTTCTTTGCACTTGTCTTGGATCATTGTGTTGCTGAGAAGAGTTGACTCATTCATAGTTGATCATCACACTGTTGCTAAAACTGTGTTCAGTGTTTTCTTGATTCTGCTCCTCTTAATTTGTATTGATTCAGACAGGTCTTTTCAGATTTTTCTGAAATCTGCTTGTTCGTCATTTCTTATGGCAACATTCTTCAGTCATTCCAAAACTGATGGCCATTTCCTCAGTTTCCAGTATTTTGATAGGATGAAAAGGGCTGCTATAAATATTTTGGCATATATAGGTCCTTTCCTTTTTTTATGATCTCTTTAGGAAATTGTCTTAGTAGTTGTAAGGCTGGATCAAAGACTAATTGGAGTTTGATACTCCAAAAACAGTATATTAATGTCCTAATTTTCCCACTTAGCAATTTTTTTTGTTATATCAGTCAATATTGAGAAATTAGTATTGCTATCTTTGCTTTTTTTTAACCTTAGTTGAAGCGTAATCAATTCTACTCCAATCTCTTACCTTTACTCTGTGTGTGTTTCTCTTTTTTCAATTATATTTCTTGTAAACAACATATTCTGGTTTTTGATCCACTCTGCTTTCTGCTTTGGTTTATGGGAGTGTTCATTACATTCATATTCATACTTATGATTATTAACTGTGCATTTCTCCTCCCTCCTATTTTTCCTCCTGTTTGTTGTCTTTCTCCTCTCACTCTTTCCCTTCTTGACTATATTTTCTTTCTGTAAACCACTTACCCTGCTCTCTTCTGCCAATTTCTGCCCCCTCCCCAACTTTTACTTAATCTCCTCCCCTTCTACTTTCCTGTTGAGTAAGATAGATTTTTATATTCAATTGATAAGCTCTCTTTGAGTCAAAACTGAGGAGAGTAAGGTTCAAAAAATGCACATCTCCTATTCTCCCATCTTTCCCTCCACTGTATACAGTTTTTAATAATTTTTCATATGAAATTATTAACCCCAATGTACCACTGCCTTTCTTCTGTACCCAATGTACTTCACTTTCTTGTCCCTTGATCTTTTTATGTCATTCCTTAAAATTCACCTTATATTCATACCCTCTAAGTGTCCTCATTCTAGTTGAAATATCAGTGTTACAATTTTTAAGAATTGCAAGTATCATCTTCCCATGTGAGGATGCAAACAGTTTAGCTCCACTAATTTGGAGATCCTTTTTTGTTGTTGTTCAGTCCTAGTCTTCTTATGAAAGTTTGAAATCTCAGTTTCTTTTTATAGGTGATTCTTGGTTGTAGACCTAGTTCCTTTTCCTTCCAGAATATCATGACCTCTGATTGCTTAATGTTGCAACTCTTAAATCCTGCATAATTCTGATCGTTCCTTCCCTGGTTCCTCCCCCCCCCCCACATAATGATTGTATTGATTCTTTCTGGCCAACATTTTTTGTTTGACCTAATCATTCTCAAATTTGGTTATAATATTTCTTGGAGTTTTTGTTCTGGGATCTCTTCCCTGAGGTGATCAGTGAATTCTTTCAATGCCTGTTTTGCCCTCTGGTTCCAGGATATCAGGGAAGTTTTCCTCATTAATTTCTTCAAAGATGCTGTCCAGATCTTTCTTTTGCTTATGGCTTTCAGGTAGTTCAGTGATTCTGACATTGTCTATCTTGGATCTATTTTTCCAGGTCATTTTTCCAATGAGATATTTTACATTGTCTTCCTTTTTTTGTTATTTTCAATTTGTTTGATTCTTGATGTATCATGGAGTCATTAGTTCCTATTTGCCCAGTTCTAACTTTCAAGGAATTGCATTCTCAGTTAGCTTTTATACTTTTTTCCCCATTTGGTCAATTGTACTTTTTAAGGACTTATTTTTTTGTGTATCACCTTTTCCATTTGATCATTTCTATTCTTTTGTTGACTCTTTTTTCCATAATTCTTCTACATCACTTCCATTTTATTTTACCAATTTTTGTTCTACTGCACTTATATTTTTATGGTCCTTTGTGAGCTCTTCTATGATTTCTTTCTGGGCTTTTATTTGATCATAGACTCTTCTATTTTCCAATGATCTGACAAATAACATTTTTCTATACTCCCCTATTTTACATATGATATGACCCTTTATATCTAAATCATTTATTCATCTTGATTTTATTTTGGGAAACAGTGAGATGCTGGTCCATGATAATGTCTGAAAAACTACTTTCCATTTTTCCCAGCAGTTTTTTTTTCAAATGATGAAATCTTACCTCCAAAGTTTGGATCTTTGGTTTCATGAAACATTACATTACTATAGTCATTTACTAATTAATAAATGATGAATACAATCATTTCTAAAAAAAAACTGGGATGCCTTATATGTGTTGTGCAAAATGAAGAAAAAGGTACCAAGAAAACATGTATACAGTACTGGTAAAATATAAGAATGATCTTCTGTGAAAGATTTAGCCATGCTGATCAAGACAGAGATTCAAGGCAATAACTTAGAAACCATGATAAAAAATGCTATCTACCTGCAGAGAGAAAAACTGATGAATTGTCAATAGAGACTGAGGCATACTTTTTTCTCTTTACATTTTTGTTATTTTATTTTGCTTGAGTTTTTCGTCTTCAATGTGGCTAATATGGTAATGCATTTGGCATGACTTTTGTATAATGAACATCAAACAGCTTACCTTCTCAAGGAGGGGGAGAATTGGGATGGAAGGAGAGAATTTGAAACTCAAAAACTTTTAAAATAATTGTTAAGTTTTTATGATATTTTGGAGATATTTAATAAAATAGAAATAAATTTTTGAATTCCCAGTTATGTAACTGGTAGGAAATGAAAATACAAAGACCAAAAAAAGGCAATAAACTGAGTCCCTGTTTATATTTAAACCTAGACTTATAACCCTGCCCTCAAGTCATAGGATCCAATGAGAGGGGCAGAAGATACTGATGACTTGTGAATACCAAGAAAAATTTCATCTTGATGATATTTTTCAGTAATAAGTTTCCTTTGGAAGAATATAGATTGAAGAGATCTGGAGAAGTCCAAAAACAGTGTAACTAATGGGAAATTCCTTTCCCTTTATATCTGGTTTGTACATAGTTGTTTAGAAGTTGTCTTTCCCATTACATTGTGGGTAAGGTCTGTTTTTACCTATCTTTGTATCTTTGGCACTTGGTCTAGTCCCTGGCACATGGTAATTTAATAAATATTTCTTGATTTGTTTTGACTACCTATAGTTAATGGAGATCCTAACTCAGGGAAAGAAAACTACAGTCTCTTAGCGAAATATCTTATCTCGCCACCTGATAGTGTCTCCCCCCACTTGTATATAAACATATGAGTGTGTGTGTGTGTGTGTGTGTGTGTGTGTGTGTGTGTGTGTGTGTGTATACAGCTTAATTTTCCAATAGAATGGAAATTTCTTGAGGGTAGCAATTTTAGGTTTGTTCTTGTTTTTCATTTTTAAATCCCTAATGTCTAACATAAGGCTTAACACCAAATAGGCAGTTATTGATTGATTGACCACTTGCTTACAGAAGAATTAATTGCTGATTGAATCCCATTTCTACTTCTATCCTTCTTCACAAAAATTATGAAACCAGAGGAGTTTATTTTCATTGGAAATAATGTCCCTTAGGGGCAGATAGGTGGCACAGTGGATAGGGCACTGACCCTGGAGTCAGGAGGACCTGAGTTCAAATCCAGCCTCAGACACTTAATAATTACCTAGCTGTGTGGCCTTGGGCAAGTCACTTAACCCTATTGTCTTGCAACCTGTTCCCCCCCCCCCCAAGGAAATAATCTCCCTTGTCCTTTCTTCTTCAAAATGACTTCTACTCAGTAAGGTTAGGATGAGTCACTAATGATTTACCATGAAGTTAATCTCTCAAGAATATGCAGTTTAAATGTGAACTACAGAAAGAGAATTATTAAGTAGGTAATTATTAAGGTAATTCTTATTCATAACTTTTATGAAGAAAGATAGAAGTACAAATGGGATTCAATCAGCAATTAATTCAATTATAAGCAAATGATCAATCAATCAATAACTGCCTATTAGGTGTTAAGCCTTATGTTAGACTTTAGGGATTTAAAAATTAAAAACAAGAACAAACCTAAAATTGTTACTCTCAAGAAATTTCCATTCGATTGGAAAATTAAACTGGAAATGACCTGGAATTGCACAAAATCATAAAATTGCAATGGACCTCAAATTCATTCTTAGCCTAATAGATTTTTTTTCAGAAATCTCCTTGAGAATTCATTGGAAATCACGTCTTCAGTTCTTTATTGAAGGGGAGTAAATTATTCGCTCTTGAGGCAGCTCATTTTATTCCTTTTAGATTCTGTAGGTAACTGTATTTCACTACATCTTGCCAGGATGCTTCCAACAGAAAAAAATTCCATTCTACCATATTCACCTACCTAAATAATCTGAACGAACTCTAGAAGTAAAGGAACTTGAAAACATTATGGACTGAAAGTTTTGATACATGGCTATATATATAAAAAAATTGCTCCTTAAAATGCTTGTATTTTTACTAATTATCTTTCAGAGATACAGATATGAGTAACATTTCAAAGCAGTAGGTAATTTCAATCATTAGTATGTAAATAAGAACTATTAAACAAATGAAATAAGACTCATCATTGAATTTATCACTTTCTCCATGAAATACCCTTGAATCACTCCTACCATTAACAATTTCCCCCTGGTATTTTATGCTATATTTTTGTTTGCACTTCTCTAATATAATGATCATATAATATTGTGCACAAGAGCTAAATTGAGTTTCTAGTTTTGTCCCTATGAGAGAATCAAGTCTTATAATGTATGTTAAAGATGGATTTTAATTGCTTTAACATTAAAATAATGTAGTGACTCAAAAAAGTATCCATTTTCTTATAGATCTAGTGACAGAATTTATCAAAATTCTTAATCAAACATGTATATAATGTAGAAATGGAAAATTCATAAGAAAACAACTAAAAGGAATTATGAAACCATTGGAGCTTATTAAGTGTCTGAGACAGGATTTGAACCCAGGTACTCCTGACTCCAAGGCCAGTGTTTTATGTAACCACTGCACCACCTAGCCACCCCTACAAGAGATTTTTCAAAGGTAGAATAGAGAATCTGGTAATTGCTTGGATTGACAGTTGAGAGAGAATATAAAGAGTCAATGATGATACCTAGGAAGCAAATCTTGTGCCTGAAAGAATGGTGGTACTCTTGATAGTAATAGGGAACTTATGAAGAGGGGAAAATTTTCAGGGGAAAAAAATCATTTCAGATGTCAATAGGTCAACCAGTTTGGAATGTCTAGTAAATAGCTGAAATTGCAAGATTAGAGGTCAGCAAAGTCATTAAACCTGATATACCTGAGAATCATCTGCATATTAATGATGATTATATCCATAGGAGTTGAGCTCACCAAACAAAATAGTAGAAGAGTAGAAGAGAAGATAGCCTGGGATAAAATCTTGAACGATCATCAAAGTATGCCATATATGAAAAGTCAGGAAAGAAGACTGAGAAGGAAGATTGAATACTGCAGCAATTTTTTGCAAAATCCAGGTTTGTTTTATGTTTTCATCAAGATACTTTTGATACTATTCTCAAAACTATTTTATATTAATGAGAAATTAAACAAATAATAAGACAGTTTCTAATGTCTTCTTGGTTGGTTCTTTGGAGGTAGTAATACCATTCATGTTTATTCTTTTAGTATTTCTTTCAGAGATATTGAAAGTCATACTTTTTATAATGTCACATTGGTGAAATCAATTTATTCATTCTGGAAAGGCAGGGAAGACTAAAATGCTTATGATTTTTAACTCACTGATTCCCCCTCTTAGTCATATATACCAAAGAAATTAAAGACTTTAAAAGTTTTGTTCACATCAACATATTTATAGTAACTTTTCTTTGTGGTATAAAAGATCTCAAAATAAAGTAGATGCTTAGTGATTGGGAGATGGTTTTATGTGTTTCTACTTTTGGCTTTTGTGGGAAAAAGGAATGGGAAAAGAGAGAAGAACTTGAGTTTAAAGAAAAGGCTATAATGTTGATGATTTTTAGAAGTTTTGTCAAGTAAATCAGAATTTTAATTAGTGGAGAGAGGAAGAAATTGAGGAAAATTTGAAGAATAATCTTCTCTATAACACAGGTTGAACCAATATCTTAGTGCAGTTCTATTCTTTAAATTATATTTTACTTTTTTTCCATAATCAAAAATCTGCCACTTTTCTTACCTCTCCCTTAACAAAAGAAAAACAAAAATGCTATTATTAACATGAATAGTCAAAAAAAAACCCCAAGTTCTGCATTGGTTATGTTTAAAGAAAAAAAAATTCTTCATGGGTAGAGTGAGAGAAGTAGAAAAAAAGAATAATCATTTATTCAATAGCTACTATATGTCAGACACTGCTTTTAAGCTTTACAAAATCATATCTCATTTAATACTCACAATAACCTTACAAGTAAGTGTTTTTATCCCTATTTTAAAATTGAGGAAACTGAAGTCTAACTTGGTAATGTGACTTTTTCATGGTCACATAGTTACTAAGCCATATTTTAGAAACCAGATTTTTACTCAGATTTCCTGAAGCCAGGACCAGCACTCTATCCACTGTGCTATCTAGCTACGTGATTTAGTACTTTGAGGCTTTGATTTCTCTTTGTATCATGTTTTATTATTGGTTCTATGGGATCAGGGTGGATCACTTGTTGTTCAAGCATTTTTCAATCATGATTCTTTGAGACCTCATTTGAGGTATTCTTGGCCAAGATAATGCAGTAATTTGTCATTTCCTTCTCCAGTTCATTTTATAGACAAGGAAGCTGAGACCCACAGTGTTTAAATGACTTACCGAGACTCATACAGCTAATATTTGAGTCCGTCCAGATTTGAACTCAAGATGATGAATGCTTGATCAGATTTCCTAATTTTTTTCTGCATTGTCTTTACCATATAACTGTCATTCTATAAATTGTTTTCCTGGTTCTTTTCACTTCCTCTCAATTTATTCATACAACTCTTCAAAGATTTCTCAAAAACCTCACCTTCATAATTTCTTATAGATCAGTGGTATTCCAGTAAGTCACCAAGTCAAATATTTAATAGATACTAGATATTTTGCTAAGTATTGAGAATTAAAATGAGTTAAATGGAAAATATAACCCCTGCCTTTAAGGAGATTATATTCTAATGAGTAAGAAAGCACATAAAAAGGAAACTGAAAGAGTTGGGTCTCTCTCAGATTTGCATCTCACTTCAAAAATATTTTTTGCATAGGCTAGTCTGAGTTTGTTTTGTGCATAACTAATCCCTTCCTTAACTTACTTTCCCTATAATTTCTTTTTAGGTTTTTTTTTTTTTTTTTTTGTAAGGCAATGGTGTTAAATGGCTTGCCCAAGGCCACACAGCTAGGTAATTATTAAGAGTCTGAGGCTGGATTTGAAGTCAGGTACTCCTGACTCCAGGGCTGGTGCTCTATCCACTGCACCACCCAACCACCCCCTACTTTCCCTATAATTTCTGCTTCTTCCTTTTCCTCTTCTCAATTGAGTGAAATGCATTTCTTTACCTATATGTATATGACATTCCTCCCAGCCCTTCAGATGGGAATGAAATTCAAGGATCAGCTAGCTATTCTTCCCTTGTTTGTATTAATGTTTACTTATGTATATCTTGGTTATGTACAACGAC